>NC_141135.1:5159500-5519000 GCF_053477565.2 Lygodium microphyllum
GGAAAGGGCCTAAGGGAGCCCTTAGGGAAAAATTTGAGGGGGGGGTAGTCTTAAGGGCACAGGAGGGGGGGGACTTAGGAAGCCACACTTGGAAGCTTCCAAGAGGCTTCCAGAAGCCTCACAAAGGCCACGTGTGGGGCGGACTGTAGCGGCGTGTTGATGGATAGGTGGTTTTGATGGCGACTGCTGGTGTGTCGTGTCCCTGTGACAGCAAGGTCGTGGCTCTCCCTCTTCACGACCACCCTGACGGCTCATCAACGATGTCTTCAACCTCTCCCTCCCTCATGATTTTTTTCACACACAGAGAGTCTCACTCTCTCCCTCCCTGCAATTTGACGGAGATCCCTCAGGCTTCCCTTTCAGTGCCTCCCCATAGCTAACGAGTTTTATAGGGAGAGGGAGAGGTTCCTCCCTCCCCTATGCGGCAGCGGGCATGGCCGCTTCTCCCCTACAATTTCCACCGAGGAGCTTAGTCACTCCTTCTATTCCCCTCCCCCTCCAACTCGACAGTCGGCTGGGGGGATAAGGGAAACAAATTTTTTTTGTCATTTATCCAACTCCATTATCTTTTAGTGAAGCAGTTCACATGTGCCTTCGGGATGTTACATTGTCTCCCCCTTGGAGGAATCGAGATGTCCTCATCTCGAGATAAGCTGGGGATATTGATGGTTAAGAATGCCTTCATCTATTCAAGTGGCATCCTCTTCGAGATAGTCTTTCCACTAGATGAGGCATTCTCTCAAGGTTATGGATCTCAATTGTCTCTCCCTAACATCTAAGATCCTATCAGGCCTTAGTTCAAGGACTCCTTGACTAGGCATTACAACTTGTTGGTCATCAAGTACATGGTCAGGATTAGGTACATACTTTTTCAATAGGCTGATATGGAATACATTATGAACCTTTAGGTTCTCAGGGAGTTGCAGTTTATAAGCATTTCGTCCTAGGCACTTGAGGATCTTGTACGGTCCACAATACCTTGGACTTAGCTTCTTGCAATCTCCTAAGGATAGGGAACTCTTCTTAGGGCGTACGTGAATGAAGACCATGTCTCCTTCTTCGAAGACTCTATCTTGATGCTTCAAATCCGCGTATGCCTTCTGTCTATCCTTGGCAACTTGGATGTCCTGTCTTATTGACTTTATTTGGTCATCCATCTCTTCCAACATCTACCTTGAAGCTTCAACCCTCAAGATTGGATCTGATAAGTTTAGGGGACTTCAATAGTCATGACCATACAATGATTGGAAAGGGGTCATCTGAATGCTTTGTTGGTAAGAAGCATTGTAGGAAAATTCAAAAAAAGGCAAGTATTGAATCCACCTTTTTGGCTCACGACAGCAGTATGCCCTAAGCATATCTTCGATGACTTGATTTACTCGCTCTATTTGGCCATCTATTTGGGGATGGTAAGCTGTGCTAAAGCAGAGTTGAGTCCCAATGGCTTCAAAGATAGCTCTCCAGAAGTGTGATGTGAAGAGAGAATTACGATCACTAATGATTCTTTTGGGTAGCCCATGTATCTTGAATATCTCCTTGATAAACAATCTTGCAATGTCTGAGGCTTTATAGTTTGTCTTTACTGGAATAAGGTATGTAACCTTAGTCAGCATGTCAACCACAACCATGATGGAGTTGTCTCCTCCCTGAACTTGGGGTAGACCAACAACAAAGTTCATGCTGATGAATTCCAATTTCATTTGGGGAATTTCAAGCGATTGCATCTTCTCTGGCATCTTGACATGTTCGGCTTTGATACGTTGACAAGACAAACTCTCGGTGATATATTTGAGAACTTCACCTTTAAGCCTCTCCCAATGGTAGCTCTTCCTAACTGCATTGAGAGTCTTAGCATACCTAGGATGTCCTGAGAAAGGGGAATCATGAGCTTCCCACAATATCTTCTGCTTAAGTGACTGACTTGCCAGTATACACAGCCTCGTTCTATAGTAGACAAGTCCATTATTGATAATGAATTCATGATACTTAGCCTGCAGCTTTTGGTTTTGATCCTTGATAGAGATCTCCCGAAGCATAGTTTGGTAGGCTGGATCATGGCATGCATCCTCTCTAGCTAACTCAATTATTGGATTGTTTGGCATAGACACTTTTGTAGCTAGAAAACTAGCTGTTGATGGATTCTGCAAGACTAGGGATTTAAGGAATGCCTTCCGACTAAGTGCATCGGCAACTACATTCTCTTTTCCTGGTCGGTACTTGATTTCAAAGTCATACTCCTCCAGCACTACAATCCACCAACGTTGCCTCATGTTGAGCTCATTTTGGGTAAAGATCCATTTGAGACTCTTATGGTCACTTACTAGAGTAAACTTGTTACCCAACAGGTAGTGTCTCCAAAGCTTTAGAGCATGGATGACAGCTAGCAATTCCAGATCATGGGTAGCATAATTCTTCTCATGACTCTTCAGTTTTCTTGAAGAGTAAGCTACCAGGTGACCTTCTTGCATGAGCACACATCCCAAGGCAAGTGTGCTAGCATCGGTTACTACCTTAAACTCCTTATTGAGGTCTGGAAGTTTTAGGATAGGTGCTGATACCAAACTTTGCTTATCTGTCGAAGCTAGTTTGTTCAGGAGTTGACCATGCAATGGATGTTCTCTTCTTCAATAAGTCCGTTAGAGGTGCTATAATCAAAGCATAGTTTTTGATGAAGACCCTATACCATCCTGTCAATCCCAGAAAGCTGTGTATTTCTTTGACAGATGTTGGTATTGGCCATTCTAGCACATCTCTAACCTTGGCTGGGTCTACTGAGATTCCTTCCGCTGATACTATGAATCCCAGATATTCAATCTGATGTTTGAAGAATGCACACTTCTTCATCTTAGCATACAGCTTATGTGACCTCATTGTCTCAAGGACAATCCAAAGTTGGGGTTCATTATCTTCTTCCTGTTTAGAATAGACTAGAGTGTCATTGAAGAAGATAAGCATGAAATCATCAAGATATGGCCTAAAGATATCCTGCATTAACCTGTTGAAAGTGGCAGGCACATTCGTAAGCCCAAATGACATAACTAGGAACTCAAAGTGCCCATATCTTGTATTGAAGGCCGTCTTGGGGATATCTTCTTCCTTGATCCTTATCTGATAGTAACCCGACCTGAGATCAATCTTGGAGAAGATCTTTGCACCCTGAAGACGATCAAGAAACTCATCTATTCTAGGAATAGGGTACTTGTTTTTGACAGTTGATTGATTCAATCCTCGGTAATCAATACATAGTCGAAGTGTTCCATCTTTCTTTTTTTAGAACAGTATTGGAGCTCCCCATGGTGAACTGCTAGGATGGATGTAGCCCTGATCTAGCAGTTTCTTGAGTTGTTCCTTCAGCTCAATTGCTTCTGGTATGGACATTCTATAAGGTCTCTTTGCAATTGGCGCAACTCTTGGTACTAGCTTGATCTCATGATCCACTTCTCTTTGAGGCGGGAGTTCTGTCAACTCTTCAGGAAATACATCCATGTATTCCTTTAACCATGAAGGTCCTTCACTAGACTCTTGCTTCTGATCTAACTTGTTGAGCTTAATTAAGTAGACAGGTAATCCTTTTCTGACTCCTTTTATGATCCGAGATGCTTTGGCCAATTGAATTTTTGGCTTCCCTGCCTCTCCTTGAGTTGTGACCGATTTCCCCTCAAAGTTTCGAAAGGAAATTTTGCCCTTTCCACAATGAATGTGGGCGTCATTAGGCTTAAGACAATCCATTCCGAGTAGACACTCATGGATACCTAAACTGATGACCCTGAATTTGACCGAAGTCTTCTTTCCTCCCAGAAAGAATTCCACCTTAGTAGTTTTGCCTGGTACAAGTAACCTCACGACCATTTGCCAATTCTACAAGCAAGATAGGTGCTTCTACTGTGGCTATTCCTAGTCTTTTTGCACAAGCTGGTGAGATAAAGAAATGTGTACTGCCACAATCAATCAAGGTCTTAAAACCTTTACCTTGATAGTCCGACGGTGTCTGAATCACCGAGAACTGGCGATTCAGGCCTTTCTTGTGGAGAGCGGCATGGACTGTCGCTCTTTGAAACTCTGCTTCGATGGTCGGATCTTCTTCTTCTTCGCACATTTGCATGTTGGCAACGCAGGCAGTTCTTCCTCTGCCTCGGGTAGCAGCTCCTTGACCACGGCCTATTCCTTGGAAAGGTGCTTGGTGATGTCCTCCTCCAAGTTTGGGACATTGCCTCTTGAAGTGACCGGGCTCATTGCAGTGGAAATAGCGGAGGTTTCAGCCATTGCTTTGAGTAGGGACAAAGTTGTTGACATTATTAGTCCTTGATTTCTTTCTTTGTCCCTGATTATGACCTTGAACTCTCTTCATTTGAGGCCTAAATGCTCCTCTGTTCGGGTCATTGTAAGACCAAGTTTTGTTGCCTCTTGGTCTAGCCTGCACCTCTCCTGAATTATAGGGGCAGCTCGAATGAGTGCGCCATGAGGATCTGACGGACGCATAGATTCGAGACGGGTATTTACTGGTGGATTTAAACCAGCACAAAATTTTGACACTTGTTGTGTCATGTCCATTTGTGGCGCATACTTTAAAAGTGAGACGAATTTAGAATAGTATGTGTCAAGAGTGAGTCCCAGCTGTTTTAGCTCGTAGAACTCATTCATTTTCTGCGTGCGATATTCAAGTGGTAAGTATCTTCCCTGCACGGCTTTCTTCAGCTTCTCCCAGGTAACGGATCCTTTTGCGATCCCTTGATCCCTGCATCATTGCTTCCACCAAAGCCTGGCTTCGCCGGCGAGCTTCAGCTTGGCAAGCATAGCCTGATTGGCAGGTGCAGTACTGGCTGCTTTAAAGTAATCCTCCATGGATTCAATCCAAATTTCAGCATCTGCTTGGACGCGAACCTACCTTTCCCGTCAAATTCAGGTGGCTTAATCTGCTTGAGAAGAAACTTCTTCTCCTGGATTACAGCAGCACTTGATGTAGGAGACGAACCGGGATTCTGTACCTGGGGTTGTGCTTGGATAAATGTTTCTTAACGTTATTACACAATAATCGTTATTGATTTATATTACATCTCCAATTCCACTATCACCCAAGTAATCTAACCACTTTTAACTTTTTATCAATTCTCAAGCACAATCAGATATTGGTAAAAAGAAGTCATATTTGTATTTATATGGGCATAGCCCTTTCAGAATACAACATTTCTTGTGATGATAATTGTTACATTTAGTTTGGGGAGAACAATGTTGTATTACATTTATCTACAGGAACTGTATAATAGTATGGGTTTGGGTCATGGATCTTCAAGAATTTGTAAGTCATTGGAAGTCCAGGGTATCCTTTCCTTTGGAACCCATTCTTCTCATGGCACCCCAACACTTTAATCCTATCGGCGGGGATTACACGAGTCACTTCCTCATATACATATGAGTTCAGTTCCACCCTCCGACCTTGAATATGTAACATTGAATTTACGTGAGCTTCCATAAAAATGAACAGCTTCACGACTTTTAGGTCTTCCAACCACTTGATCCTCTTTAGATTGATTTGTAGGTAAGCAAACCGGTGGGCAGCTATATAGTAGATTCCTGAGGCACCCGTCCATCTTCATTCCATGTACAAAGGTGATGGATTATAGATTCGCTCTAGGATGTTCATCATCTCAACCCTTTGTCGATAATCAGGGGAATGCATCGCAGTCATAAACATGACTCGGAACACTAAGAACTTGTTCCACGCTTCATAATTCTGCAAGACAACATTGAAAGTAAGGAAATGTTTGGACAACAAAATTTGCTTTACTTTATCTTATTAAGATTTCATAAAAACATGTCCTTGTTGGTTGGACTGTAACGTATCCACCTGTTATCTTCAGGACACGTCTTAGCAGTCTATCGGAAAGGATGTCTAGAAAGCTCCACCCGGTACTCCCATGGAATGTTACAAGGTTTGCGATCTAGGGCTTTCCATGTCTGTCATGTAGCGGAAGTATTCCATCCATTCCCACTTAGGACCGACCTGAATTAGGGTTTTTTCTTATTGGTCATTTCCTAATGGCAACTAGCGTCGAACCCAAGCGAACTACTTTACACAGAAACGCCAGGTCTGAAGCAGATTCACCCTGCACTTGGTTCAAGGAGAATGGAAAATGAGAGGGATGCGAAGCTCAACCTCTCTGCCATAAGGCATAGTCCCATTCCCTTTCCCTAAAACAGCGTAAATCGGAATCAATTTTGACTCTAGGTCAACGCTTTTGTTGTTCGTATTCTTTGATGATCTTCTGGCTGTCCATCGTGATTTGAGAAAAGTTCTTGGCCAACCGGGACCACCCATCCGTAGGACGGACCTATGACCACATCCACCGCACTTTCCTTAGGTTGTTTTAGTTTTTTAATTATCTAACACATTTAGTTGGACATGTATCAATTAGCTTCCTTAATTAACCTGTTAGGCACTGGTTTCTTCACATAATCATATCACTTGTTATAGAAAAGCAAAGTCAAACAAGTTTCTTTTTAACAGGTTATCATATTTATCTTTGAAATACATAAAGTCCAGCCTGTAGGTTTATCCACAATCCGCCCGAAGGCTATCCAGCAATCCACAGGGATCACTAATCCAAGATTCCACCCGTAGACTAGTATGCAGGCCTCGTGATCCAATCTCAAGTCACCTTAGCCTCTTGTGCAAGGCCCGAAAGGTGAGCGATTTATGGCCAGAGCCCCCCTTGGCACCCAAGCGTTCTCCTGCTCCAACTAGCGCTTAACGGAGAGACCTCTCGTGGCAGGTTCGGTCCACCTCCCAAGCACGGTTAACAACCCCCTTGGTTAGGGTCAGGCAGGCAATCGGGGGTAACTGAAGCTGTCTCTCCCTTCAAGCCTTCAACCTGAAGCATTAGATATCCATTTATCCTTTAATTCATTGATCAAACAAAGCAAAACAGTGCTCTTAAATATGTAACAAGCACAAACATTTCCATTGGTCGTTTATTGTTGGCCAACTGCTAAGGAGTGAATCCTTCTTTTTGAATGCGTCCAGCACTCGATCCGGGATGACTTGCGACTTGGCAAGATCCCCTATATCCTGGGTTAGGGCCGTACCCTATTAACCCGACTTGGTCATTATCTTAAGTTCATATGTTATTCCAAATTATTGGTTTGTCCTTTGCTCCAAGCAATTATCTTTACCCCAAAAAGATATGTTAGGACGATTATTCATCCTCTTGCAAGATAACTTTCGTAAGAATCTGCCAACCTCATTCTGAGGGTTGGCCATTCCCTTGTGATCCAATCACAAGATCATACGACTCTGCACTTGTTGCACAAGTGTCACATCGAACTATGGGACTATTCTACCCATCAAATGGAGTCACAAAACAATCTGTTTCTGATTACATTAGGCTGACATTGTCAGTCCTAGGGTTCCAAGTTCTATCTTTTTAGCTAAATATTCTTAGGGACAAACCCTAGATTACTTCTCAAGTATGTTCCGTTGTCCCTACATTCAGTGAATGTGGGCAAGTATTTAGGGTATAGGAGTTTTAGTTTTAGCAATACGTGCGACTAGGTCACATATTAAATCCTAGTGAGTTCTTTGGAATTGAATTAACTCTTTCTAAAACGAGTACTCCGTAGGTTTAGGTGTTTAGGTTTATGCCAATTTGTTTAATTCTTGAAGATAATTACGCTATCATTTTCATAAACACATGACTCATTGTCTACGCATAAATTGATTTTCAACCCTAACTTATCGATTTAAGATCAAGCATAGGTTAGGTTATAACCTAATTCCAACTAATCATCCTATAACTTGCGAACAAGATTCACGCTAAACAAGCAACCTTTTACTAGTAATTATGCAGTTGAAAAACGATAATTGACTAGAGTTATGCAATGTAAGAATCATTTCATGCCTTGCAATTCCCTATGGGTTATTAGCACTTCCCATGATGACTTATTGCGAAGAAGATATGGCCTAATAATGTGACATGCAATTTTATACTTCCATGCCTAAACGGAGTGTACTATCTTAATTCCATTTTTGTAAATATGGACTAAATGCATATCAATTTTCTAAAGAATTTAAGACGAAAAATGCATCCTATTTCCAACAATTATCCTCGCACGATTATAACAATACCAAAATAAAAATTAGGAAGGAAAAACCTGGACTTGTGGTGAGATGTCCATGTGGATGCTAGAGGACGATCCTCCTGCTACGCCTTGGGCTTTCTTAGGAGCCATCGCAAAATGTAGCCTTTCTGTCTTGGATGCGGCTTTACGAGCTCCTTTTTTGAAATTTCACTGTAGCTCCCTTTGTGATAACTTGCACCGTCCTTCGGAAGAGGTTTTAGAAGGCTTCCTCCTTGAAGTAGGGATTTCACAAAAAAAAGGGGTGCTTAAACTTTAGGAGGGTTTTAAACGGTCTTTCGAAGGTAAGGCTTCTTTAAGGCCACAGAAATGAGGTTTTTTCTTGAATCCCGAGGGGGGAGAGAATACCAACCCTTGTAGCTAGGGTTTCCAAAAGAACTTCGGAAAGGGGAAAAATGGGTGTAGAAGATCCTTAAGAGTGGATTTTCGTGTGGGGGGACAAAGGGTATGAAGGGGCTTTAAGAAGGACTTTTTGTGTGGGAAAAGAAAAAACCTTAAGGGTCACATGAAGGCCCCTTCAAGTCGAATTTCCGGGGGGGGTAGTCTTAAAGGCTATAGGAAAGGGGGCCTAAGGGGGCCCTTAGGAGGATTTAAAATACGGGGAGAAAAAAAAAGGGGCTATAAGTAAAAACATTTTTGGGGGAAAGGGGGCTTATAGAGCTCCAAGGTTTGGGGGGGAAAAAGGGCATAAGGGAGCCCTTAGGGAAAAATTTGAGGGGGGGGATAGTCTTAAGGCCGCAGTAGGGGGGGCTTAGGAAGCCACCCTTGGAAGCTTCCAAGAGGCTTCCAGAAGCCTCACAAAGGCCACGTGGGGGGCAGACTATAGCGGCGTGTCGATGGACAGGTGGTTTTGATGCCGACTGCTAGTGTATCGTGTCCCTCCGGGGCAGCAGGGTTGTGGCTCTCCCTCTTCACAACCACCCTGACAGCTCAATAGCGATGTCTTCAACCTCTCCCTCCCTTATGATTTTTTTCACACACAGAGAGTGTCACTCTCTCCCTCCCTGCAATTTGACGGCGATCCCTCAGGCTTCCCTTTCAGTGCCTCCCCATAGCTAACGAGTTTTATAGGGAGAGGGAGAGGTTCCTCCCTCCCCTACGCGGCAACGGGCATGGCCGCTTCTCCCCTGCAATTTCCACTGAGGAGCTTAGTCACTCCTTCTATTCCCCTCCCCCTCCAGCTCGACTGTCCGCTGGGGGGGATAAGGGGAGTAAAATTTCTTTGTCATTTATCCAATTCCATTATCTTTTATTGAGGCCGTTCACGCATGCCTTTGGGATGTTACATATAAAGATCCTCATCATGCTCTTCAAATTTAGATTGTGCACTCATTATTAGTTCTTTAATAACCTCATTATCCACACCCTCAAGTACTATCATATTGTAATTCCTCACCTTGGCATTCTTGTAAGTGCACTTGGATGCATGATCAGTCATATATTTTTTACCACATTTGAAACATAGACCCTTTTGTTTTCATTCCTTAAAAAGATCCATATGTATAAATTTACCATTGTTTGCTGAATTATCTTGGGATCTATTGTCACCTTGCTTAGGCTCCACTTTATGGCTCATTGCTAGCTTTGAAGAACTCTGCTATCTTAAAGCATTGAAAGTAGGGTATGTAGGGACTTTGGTACTGCTAAATGAAGTATTGGATCATCCATAATTTTCGGTAAAGTTTCCCTGTTTAGCAAAGACCCTTTGATATCCAAAAGAAGCCTACATAGGAATATCCTTCCTATACTTACAAGCATATCTCTTTGCTAACTCAATGGTTTGGAATAGTGTGATGGGTTTCTAGGCCATAACATCAGAAGCTGACAAATCAGGCTCTAGACCATAGACATACTTATGTAGCTTTGCATCATCTCTCATACTTTCTACATATATGGTACAATTAAAAATTTGATTTGTATACTCTCTACCACCATAGGCTTCTTTGATCCAACTCATAGCATCTTCTAGCTAACTTTTGTTTCTCAATGGGAGAGACAAATACTTGAGCCATCTTAGCTTTGAATTCCTCCCAACTATCTATCTGTTGATTTTCCCTGTTTATGTACCTCCACCATGTATAAGCAAAGCCCTCACGGTAAATTATAGCAAAATGAATCTTTTAGTCATCTGACCTAGGGAAAATGTCAAAATAGAACTCTAACTTTGAAATGTACTCCAAATTAGCCCTTGAAGTTGAATGGCCACTATATTTGGTTAACACAATCCTATCATGAAGTTCTCTCTCAACAAATCCCTACTATTGATTAGTTACTTGGGGCTACATATTCATGTAACTACCATTGGGATTTGAAATATTAGAGGTACTCCTATGATAGTTGGTTTGAAACCTACGTGGAGGAATAGGTGGCTGACTTCTAGTTTTTTGAGGAGGACCTAACCCATGAATGCTCAAAATAGGTTCATCAGTCTTAAAGAAAGTCTCCCCAATCTCATAAGTGCTATGTGGTATCCCCTTCTTCCCAATGATACCAGGCTAAGGATTATTATTTAATGGATGAAAGGACTATTTATTTTTACTCTCTTTGCCTACCATTTATGCTACCACAAGCATAGAGATTTGAGCACTAAGTTTGTCCAAAGAATATTTAGTGGAAGAAGCAAACTTCTCTTGGGAATCCTTAGTAGATTGGGCTATCTGCCCCGTAACTTCCTTGCTTTGTATATTGGATTGAACAACCAACTGTTCAACCACTTGATCCAATTTGAAAATAAATTCCATATCTCAGATGAAATGCCTAGTTTCATGGTTATAAAGAGTAGCATTAACAGTAATTGCACCATATTCTTGATAAACTTCATCATCATGATATATCTTAGGTATTGCCTCACATTCTTTCTTAATTTGTTTCTGATATCATCATTAAGCTTGTTCTTTTTCTTGTTTCGAGCCATTTTTGCTCAATGGTACAACACAGTCCTAGTAAAACCCCTAACACCAAAATGGCTTTGATGAAAAACAAAGCTAACATGTAGCTCCTCAAGATGAGATATAATACTCAATTTAATCATAATATTTTAGAAATATATTTTTACTATTGAATAAAATAGCTCTACACCTGTAAAAGTATTTTTTTAGTATATCCAACCCCCCTAGGTCCAAAGCAAGATCTCCCAACTCTATGCTACCCTCTATATGACCTATAGGGACCAAATACAACTTGCAATATGGTGTATATGCCTTGAAAAATCTCTGAATTACTATGTAACACCTATAACCTAGTAGGGTGCTTTCCAAAAGTGGTCCCAATTCACTGTTTGAGTGAAATACTCTATGTAAGATATGTAATCAATTTGGGATAACCTATAACACCTATTGATGACTAAAAATCAATCCAAATCAAGGTCCAAATGCATTGTTACACCTGAATACACTTGTCCCCTACTATAAGGAGTGTAATGACTAAAAGTTTCATGTAGTAAACCTATAATAAACCCATATAATCCCTATAACTGATCAATGAAGTCTAGATGAATGTGATCTAACTGAAATCTTTAGATCTTCAATGACTCCACTCGTGGTACCTATGGTGAGAGATATAACAGCATGATAGGCACCCTACACAAGTTCCAAATCATTGGGAGGTAGGAAAAGTTTCCCCTTGGGTTGATTGGTTGCATCCCTTTGGAATCTTCAATGTTGGAGGAAGGTCATCTCTCTACTGTCCTACTATCTCCCTCCAATATCCTCATTTTTCCTAGGTGGAAATATCAATATGGTAGGAGCATTCTAATCAAGCAAACGTGGATGAGATACATAATCGAAATTTTCTTTTAGCCTTCAATGATATGTAAGGTTTGATCAATGAAAATTGGAATCAAGAAATAGAGATTGGCTAAGGGTCTTACCAATGCAATTCATCGACTCACTGATTGCAAGTACTTACTCTTTACAATATTTCTTTCTTGGAAAAAGAGAATCACACAATCAAATCAAGGTTATGCATCAAGACAATGTAAATGGCATTCATAATAAAACATGACTAAAATGAATGCTAAATTTGAATTGAGAGGCTCTAATTAATGAGAAGGAAAACTAATCTCCAATCTATTGATCAATTCAAAGAATTAATTGAAAAAGAATCTCCCATCAACCAAGTGGAAAAGAATGGAACAAGTGGATGTTGGGAGATTTCAAAGATTAAGCAAGTAAAATACATTTATCAAGCTTAAAGAAGACAATTGATTCACTTGGAATCAAGCTTTAGTCCAGTGATAGTTGAAGAAAATTTCCATAATCCATTATAAAGCTCCAATAATCCATAGAATTCAATCCCTACATGCTTAAAGAAGATAAAATCCTTGAAGAATTAATGTCCTAAGTTTGGTTGAACACTTGAACAACAAATATTCAAGCTCATTGAACACAAGCTCCAAAATTTAACTCCATTATAAACTTCAAGAGGCTCAATGTGCTGAAATCTTTGTAATACAATCTTGAAGCCAATCTTGCTCCCAAACGGTAATAGAGAAGCATTTGAAGTTGAGAAGAGCCAAATATTGAAGAAATTGAAGCTTCCAGACCCATGGTTATGGTTGCCCTACTATGTTTTAGGGTTTTCTAAGATCCTTGAGCAAGAGAATGAAGATGGAGATTAAAGATCACTTGCAAGAGGTTGTCATTTTGGTTGCTTGAGGCTTAAAGAAGCTAGAGCCAAAGGATCAATTGGCTGAAGATCACTATAGAGAGTAGTCCTCTAGGTAGTGCACAATTTGTAGTGCATTATGCAC
This sequence comes from Lygodium microphyllum, assembly GCF_053477565.2. Taxonomy (NCBI): domain Eukaryota; kingdom Viridiplantae; phylum Streptophyta; class Polypodiopsida; order Schizaeales; family Lygodiaceae; genus Lygodium; species Lygodium microphyllum. The sequence continues at coordinate 5,172,384 of NC_141135.1, forward strand.
TACAAATTGTGGGCCTACTCTTGCAGAAACCACTCAAAAATTGCTTAGACTTAGGTACTCTATTTGATGCTTGCAATGTCTAAGATCATTGCCCCATGGTCTAAGAGAGAGATGAGATCAATAAAGAATAAGAATAAGGTTTCCTTTACAAGCACCATGAAAGCTTTAGCCAAAATAGAGAGAGAGAGAGAGAGAAAAGAAAGCTTGCCTTGAAAAGTAACTGGACTTTTAACCAAAACTAACTCTATTCTTCCTTTCTTTAACCATTTTACCTCCAAAATGGCATGTCATGGATATATGACTTGCTACTTTATCCAAGATACCTCCAACTTTATCTCAAGTACTCCAATTAGCTCTAACTAGGCTATCCTTGGTCTCCTTGGTCACTACACTTGTCCATTTTCCAAGCTAACACCCTTTCCTTGAGTAATAAAAAGGTAGTTAGCTTGTGAAGGAAATCTAAGAAAGGATCAAACCAAATGAATCAAAGATCAATGCTCTGATACCACTTGTTAGGGAGAGGGATGAGAGGTGAGAGAAACAAGAAAAAAAGGGAGAGAAAATCACTGCAAGGATATCAGGCCATAGCAACGCCGATTAGCGATGACAAATAGCGGCGTGGCTATTTGCGTTGCAAATACGACGATAATAGCAACGGTACCCAGAGCAAAAAAACGCGGGCCGAAACCGGAGCACGTTACATTTCATGCATTAACGAAAGAGAGCAAGAGGGAGAGTGACTATCTTGCTAAGAGGGAGAGAAAGAGAGAAAGAAGGCTTGTCACACTGCCACCGTGGAGCCCCAAGAGGAACACCAAGGAAAAGGGGATTCTCTTGCAATAAAATCTATCTTGTAACATCAACAAGCTTGTTTATTATGTTTTATATGATCACAATGAAGAAAAGAACACCAGGCACAACAAATCTTCATGCAGCATCATGTAGATCTCCCACGGTTTGCCCTCCTGTATCTATCAACAGAGCGTGACACAGAGGGTGGGCTGAGTGTGACTGGAGTTTCTTCAATCAATTACCGAGAGGTGAGATTGAGGGACGTTACGATACTTGGAGTCAGGTATGTTTTCGTTTCCCTATGCACCCATGGGATGGGTCTCTATCGTCATCACAAGACACGTCACCCTGTTCTGTACACTGCACTGTACGGCTCCCTTGCCTTCCTCCTTGCACTTATGCCAGACGGGTTGGACGCACTACTGCACCATCAACTGTGCACCCTGGCATACTCCCTCTGCATCATTCCCTTGTCGATTTCTAAACTAGGTACGAGATATGGGTTTCAATTCTTATTCCTCGAGTGATATTAGTCATGGGGCGAGTGACAGTTCTTTCATTCCATTTGAGTGACTGTGAGTTGAGTGTAATATTCCTCATAATCGGCGAATTTCGATGCGATTCCTTCAACCAGCTACCTCCCTGGGTGCTACCGTGTGGTCCCTGCCATGAAGGACGAGTGCTGTGAAGATGTCTTGGTACCTCCTGCAACCGACATCAATATAGGACGTGCCATTGACAATCAATCTTGATTCTCAACAACATGGGCCAAGTTCTTCTAACCCTACATCCTGTTTCTCAATGATGTTCATGTTTTAAGTGTGGGGACGTTAGTGGATGGTCTGTTATATGGTTCTAGGTCCCTGTTGCTCGGTTAATCCTATCCGTTAAGGTTTTAAGTGTGGGGACGCGTCCCTATGCGTCTACATTGCCTACCCCTCTGTCTATGCCTCAACCTGCTAATGCATCTATGCCATGACTTGCTGTTACCCTGATGGGGCCCTTCCCACCTACCCGTTTATTTTTCACCCACCCTTGGGGCTGTTCCCTTGCAGTTTTCCTTCATTCCCTACTTTTGTTGTCCTGCCATGTGAACGCATCCTACGTTTGCCAAACTCCAAATCCAACCTTATATCCATGTTTCTCCCTTTAAACTGACCATTTTTCCTTTTTATCTACCCCTGTTCCGGTGCACAGTTTTCGAGTTATTAATTTTTGAAGCATTTTGCGCAAATTAGTCGGTTTTCCATATGAACACTCTTTGCTTGCTTCGGAACCGTGATCTGATATCATACTCCTAACAACCACTTTTCCCTTCACATTTTTCCTTTTTACTCTATGTCATTCTGATGCACGGTTTGTCCAATATTAATTTTTTGGTTTTTTATGACTTTTTCGTGCATCTTTTTGACATTTTTCCATGTGAACCTGCCCTGTTTGCATCAGAATTCCAATTTGATTTGACAGTCGTGTCTTGCGTGCCTTCCCCCACCTTTTTCCTTTTTCCTTCACCCTCTTTCGACTTCTGGATTTTTTATTATTAAATTTTAAATGTGTTTTCGGGGGTATTTTTGGTGTTTTTCGTATGTGAACCCCTCCTACTTTCACCGGAACTGCATTTTCACGTGACAATTCTATGTCACCCCTTCCTGCGGACATTTTTCCTTCTTATTGCATGTCATTCCGGTGAACGGCTCGTCCAATATTAATTTTCGATCCCATTTTCGGGTCTGTTTTTTGGGTTTTTCCCACGTGAACGCATCTTATCTTAGTTGGAACTATGTTTTGACATTATAGGATTGTCAGGCACATCTTTATGCACATTTTTCCTTTTTCCTGAAACTCATTTCGATGCACGGATCTTCCGATCTTAATTTTCATTTGCGTTTTTGGACCCGTTTTTTGTGTTTTTTGCACGTGAACGCCCTTTACTCCCCCGGAACCCCTGTTGCACATTTTCCCTATCTTCCCCCTATCGTCCTACCCACTTTTTGCTTTTACGACATTCCGTTTTGATGTTCGGATTGGGAGATATTAATTTTTCTTTATTTTTATGTGTTTTCGTGCGCCCCGTCCCACGCATGAACGCACCCGTTTTTGATTTTACGCGTCTTAACGAGCCTCGGTCCCGTCCGCGTGCCTCGTCCCAGCATCCGGGCGCCCTTTCAATCCCGTCATGGCAAATTTTTTTTACCCCGCCCCGCGCACGCACGCGGGACGGGGGTATGCCTCCTTTTTGGGCCCCTACCCTAGCCTCCCTAACCTAACCTTTCCACCCCCTCCCCCTACCCCACCCCTTGGGCACTCCCCCTATGGGCTCCCCTACCCCACCCTACCCCTACCCTTCCCCGGGCACCCCCAACCCCTACCCCTCCCGCCCATTGCCCCTTCCCACCCCCACCTTTCCCTATCCCCCTTCCCCCTCTCCCGACCCCTTCCCCATCCCAACTGCCTCCCCTTCTCTTTCCCTCTCCTTCTTTGCGTATCCCCTCCCCTCCCTCCATCTCCTGCTCTCCTCCACCTCCTTCCTCTCCTACTTCCCCCTCCTTCTCTTCTCCCCTCCTTCCCCTCCCTCTTCCTCCACGTCGCCTGGTGGCCACCGTGGCCACCGCCTGGGCCCGTCCCTGCTCCGCCGCCCTGTGCCTGATAGCACTGTGCAGCCGCTCGCACCGCCGATTGCTGACGCCTTCGTCTGCGCCCGCTCGTGCCGCCTGTCGCCCCGTGTAGGCCGCCCTCGACAGCGCTAGTCCGCCACCGCCCGCGCCTGTGCGCTTGTCCCCTACCGACGGTGCCCGCTTCCAGCACGTGGACGCCATCCTCTGCGCCCACCCTGTCCCATCGGCGCCCGCCTTTGACGCTGCGACGTCGTCCTCTAGCCCACGTGCCCTGTGCCGCTGCTGACGCCTCGCCTCTGGTGCCGCCTCCAACCGTGTGCCTGCTGCCGCCGTCGCCCTCAGCGCCCTCAGCGCCAGTCCGCCGTCGCCTGTGACAGGCCGTTGACCGACCTGCCCTCCCCACCACGTGCCATCATTACCCACCTAACCCACACATTAACCTCTCTAAGCCCCCCTTCCCTCCCATTACCCCCCATCACCCACATCAACATACCCCCCTTCCCTACACCCCCTTCCCACCCTACAAACACACCCCTACCTAAACCCACCTTCCCCCCCCACAAACACACACCTGCACACACCCTACCCTCTGCTAACCCACCTTCCCCCCACTAACACACCCTTCCACACAAGCCCCCTTTCCCACCCCAAACAACCCATCCCTCTGTAAGCCCCCAGTCACACCACTAAAACACACACAACAACCTAACCCCCACCTAAGCCTCCCTTCACACTAAACCCACCCTACCCCGCTGTCAGCCCCCTGTTCCCCCGCAGCAGCTCACCCCACCCCCTCCATAAGCCCCCGTCCCACCCGCAGACACCCTCGCGGCATTGACACACGCGTAGGTGTGTACGCGCGCGTGGGAGCTTGAGATTGTTCGCGATTGATCGTGCGCGGGTGCCGAAGTCTGTTCGTCCGTTGCTGCGAAGCAGCTTATTTCTGGGTATTTTCCCAGATTTTTTAATTCACACACCCGCAACCTTTAAAAAAAACAAACAACAAAACCATTGAATTTTTTTTTAAACAACACAAAACACATTAAACAACCCTTAAAATTCTGACACAATTCCAAAAAACATCTAGCCAAATTCCTACTATTTCTGCAACACATTGCCTATTTTTTTTAACCTGTAAATTTCAAAAAAAAAATTCAAACCATTTTTAAATTCAAAATTCTTTTAAACATACTCAAAAAAATGCAAAAAATTCATTAAAAATACTAAAAAATTCCAAATTAATTTCCCAAAAAATCCTAAAAATTCTACTAACATTTTTATTTATTGTGGATTATTTTCTATTATGAGGTTTTGATGACCTTCTGTAACCTTCTATAGGTCTTCTGTAGAGCTTCTGTCTCTGTACTGTAACTGTACTGTGACTATTCTGTATGCTTCTGTATGTGTTCTGTTGGATGAGAGTGTAGCTTGGGAAAGTTTTCTAGCCTTGGAAAGATGTGAATACAAGTGCAAAAGAGCTGAAAGAAGTGAAAGAAGTAGCTGTTGAAGACTCAAGTGAAGACTGGAGTGAAGTGACAGTAGTGAGCTATGAAAAGACACTGTAGTGGCTCTGGTGACTCTTCATATCGGACATACCTCTTGGGAGGGGTATCCACGACCTAAGAAGGGTTATTGTGAGTGATTATGAGAGATTGTAGTGAGGAGATGATATATTATTGATGGAGAGAGAGAGAGAGAGAGTCAGAGATAGCCAATTCTACTAAAACAGAGTGATTGTATATGAGAGATTGAGAGAGAAAACTATGAAGATATTGAAGATGAATACTATGTGATGTATTTCCATTCAAAGATGGTGTATTCCTTTGCTTTCTTTGTTATATTGATGGATTTTATGAAGATATTGAAGATTATGGTTGATTCTATCAAAACCGTGGGAGATCTACATGATGCTGCATGAAGATTTGTTGTGCCTGGTGTTCTTTTCTTCATTGTGATCATATAAAACATAATAAACAAGCTTGTTGATGTTATAAGATAGATTTTCTTGCAAGAGAATTTCCTTTTCCTTGATGTTCCTCTTGGGGCTCCATGTTTTTTCTGACTCTCTCTCTCTCTCTCCATCAATAATACATCATATCCTCACTACAATCTCTCATAATCACTCTCAATAATCCCTCTTAGGTCGTGGATACCCCTCCCAAGAGGTATGTCTGATATGAAGAGTCACATAGAGCCACTACAGTGTCCTTTCATAGCTCACTACTACCACTTCACTCCAGTCTTTACTTGAGTCTTCAGCAGCTACTTCTTTCACTTCTTTCAGCTCTTTTGCACTTGTATTCACCTCTTCCCAAGGCTAGAAAACTTTCCCAAGCTACACTCTCATCCATCAGAACACATACAGAAGCATATAGAACAGTCACAGTACAGTACCAGAACAGCTACAAAGACAGAAGCTCTATAGAAGACCTACAGAAGGTTACAGAAGGTCATCAAAACCTCATAACTCATACTTAAACCATTCCAAACTCTCAAAAACTATTCAATAAGCTTTCAAACAATCTCAATATTCATCAATCATCAATTCATCCCTCCTTACAGAAAACATTCAGAACAAAACAGAACAAAATAGAAGCTATACAGAAGGTATACAGAACCAATCAGAACCTATCAGAACATCACAGAACCTCATATCTCAAAGAGGGCAATTCCAGTTCAACAGGAAAAACAGCTTCTGTACCATACACCAGCTGAAAGGGTGTCTGTCCTATTGCTGCTTTATGGGAGGTTATGTACACCTAGAGGGCCTCTGTAAGTTGATCATCCCAATCACGACGATGTGCGGCAATCGTTCTTGTCAGAATTGAGCAGAGGATGCGATTCGTGACTTCGACTTGGCCGTTGGCTCTGGGGTAATAAGGAGTGGACTTGCGGTGGCGGATCTTATACAACTCTGTCAACTTTTTCATGACTTTATTAATGAAATGAGTGCCTCTGTCACTTACCAGCGCTAAGGGACTGCCAAAACGGGTGATGATATTCTCGTACATGAACAGGGCCATGTTGTTACCATCATCCCGCTTTAGGGCTTTAGCTTCACACCACTTTGTGACATAATCCGTGCATACGAGGATGTATCGGTTCTGCTTCCTTCGGGTAGGAGGATCGATTGGACCTACAAAGTCGATGCCTCACTTCTCGAAAGGCTTCAAAGGAAGGATAGGTTGCAGTGGCATGGCACTTGTCTTGGTAGGTTTCCCCATTCGCTGACAAGCATCACATCTTTTACAGTAATCATAGGTATCCTTATGAAGGGTAGGCCACCAGTATCCTGCTAGCAGAGCCTTCCTGGCTGTAGCTTCTCCTGCAAAGTGGCCTCCACATGGCTCGTCATGGCAAGCCTTCAAAACAATCCCAATGTCATCTCGTGCAACACACCTTCTAAGCACTTCATCTTTGCCTTTCTTGTACAGTGCGCCACCTAGTAGGGTGTAGGGGGATGATTCTAACATAAGCTTCTTCCTCTCTCGACTAGAAATGCCAAGAGGATACTGTTGGGTTGCCATCAGATTGGCAATGTCTACATACCAGGGGGTTACAGTTTCTACCAGGAAGAGGGAAGCATCAGGGAGGTCTGGATCATCCTGCTCCTCGTTTGCAGTCTGTGGGATACGCGACAGATGATCAGCGAGAACATGGGAGCGACCAAGTTTGGTAGTTACCTCAAAGTTGAACTCCTGGAATAGAAGGAGCCATCTCATCATTCGTTCTTTCACATCTTCTTTGTTCATTAGGAAGGACAGGGCCTCGTGATCCACATAAAATTTGAAGTGGGTGGATAGCAGGTAGTGGCAGAACTTCTCTAGGGCAAACTCCATTGCCAAGCACTCCAGCTTTGTCACTGTATAGTTCCGTTCTCTATCCGTGACTTTTCGGCTTGCATAATAGATGGGTTGATCCAGCTTCGAGGAGCCCTTCTGGCAGAGAACTGCGCCTAAGCCTTCAATGGATGCATCAGTGTGTACATGGAACTCCTTCGTCCAATCAGGAGGCTGCAGAATGGGTGCCTCAATCAGACACTGCTTTAGAGTATTGAAGGCTTTGTCACATTCTTCCGTCCAAACAAACTCTGTATCTTTCCTTAAAAGCTTGTGCAAGGAGGTTGCCTGTGTTGCAAAATGGGCTATGAACCTTCTGTAGTAACCTACATGGCCTAGGAATCCCCTCAGCTGTTTGAGGTTGGTGGGTGCTATCAGAGCTGCGATCTTTTCGATTTTTGCAGGGTCTGTTGATATCCCTTGTGCAGAGACAATGTGGCCCAACAGAACTCCAGAAGAGACCCCAAAGATGCATTTGTCGGGGTTGAGGGAAATCCCATACTCCCGGCATCGGTCAAAGCATTGTTCCAAATGTCCCCAGTGTTCACGGATCAAACTATAGACACAGAAGTCATCCAAATATACCTCAATAAACTCGTGCATATGATTTTGGAATGCGGCCATCATGACTCGTTGGAAAGTAGCAGGGGCATTACAGAGCCCAAACAGCATCACTCGGTAAGCGTAGGTCCCCCATTCTGTGGTGAAGGTAGTTTTGGACTGGTCTTCTTCTGCGATTTGGACATGGTTGTAGCCCGCTGAATCCATCCAGAAGGGAATAAAGCTCATGTCTTGCCACTGTGTCCAACAGTTTGTCTGTGAAAGGGATAGGGAAGTGATCCTTCTTCGTCTTGGAATTGAGCTTTCGGAAATCCACACATATACGAAGCTTGCCATTCTTCTTGGGTACAACCACGATGGGTGAAACCCATTCACTATTTGCCACTGGATAGATGAACTCGGCTTCCAGAAGCTTCAGCAGCTCTGCTTTCACCAATGTGGAATAATTCGGGTTCATTCGCCTCTGTCGTTGCCGTATTGGCTTGGCATCAAGCTCCAAATCAATATGATGTTGACATATTGTGGGATCAATCCCCTTTAGGTCTTTGTAGGACCATGCAAACACGTCCAAATTCTCTTTCAACAAGCTGTACAAGGTTGACAACTCCTCTTTTGGGAGGCTGCTACCCACCTTCAAGTGGCGTTCAGTGCCATCTGCATCCACAAAATTTAACTGCCTTTCACCTTCTACTTCACGGATAAAGGTCCCGCGGACTGCTTTTGGATATAGATCCGACTCCTTCAAGGGGGTGGTGTCCTCTTCTGATGTTCCACTAGAACCAACTTCTTCCTTTGGTGGAAACTTAGGTTGCTCCTTGAGATGTTGAAATGGGATTAGAGCCATTTCAGGTTTGGTTTCACGATTAGTTACCTCTTGGCGTGAAGACTCATCTTCTGATGACACATTCAGGATCGTCACATAACAGGGACCCTCTGACGCCTGTTGGAATCGTGGGACCGGTGCTTGTTGGCACGGTGCATCATCATCATCTTTCTTTGGCAAGAATAGTTGAAGACAACAAGAGCCACTACTGAAAGACGGCTTGTTCTTCTTAACTCATTTCTTATAAAGATTTTGCATATGAGAAGATCCATTTACCAGACCAAATGGTACCATTGCCATTCTGTCCCACAGCATGAGCTCGTCTGCTTCTGATGCTTCTGAAACTTCTTCTTCATATGTATCCTCTTTAGGTGGGATAGATTCTTCCATCTTGCTTTCATAACCTTCTTCTTCCAAATCATGTCCCTCCTCTTCTTTCTATGTCTCTGTCTCTGTCTCTGTCTCTATAGGAGCTCTGTAAGAGAAGAATAGGTTCTCTGTTTCATCTTCTGCCTCTGTTTCTCGCTCTGCTCTAGCCATGTAACAAGGAGAGCAGTACATCCATGCTTCTATCTCACTGTCAGAAGTGATTTCAGATATCGTTCCTGGTTCAGGCAAGAAGTATTCTGCCTTTGATAATGGCTTTGCATCTTCTGGGAGTTGGCTTACAATATCCACTGTTTAGGAACGTGCCACTGTTTTCTTGGGAAGGATCTGTTTCACAGCATCTTCATCCGCTGATGTTCCATCTGTAGCCTCATTAGGGGAGTCAGAAGATAATTCCAAGGAGGTGGATCCATGCCGTTTTTGAGAACCATATAGTTTCAGCACCACTTTGTTAGGTCCTCTACCCAAGGTCAAGGTTCCTTGGAACCAATCCATCCTTGCTCTGGCTTCAAAAAGCCATGGTCTGCCTAGTAATAGAGGGTAGGATGTACCATAAGAGTTTGGCTTCACCACCAGATAGGTTAGCCAATAATCTTTTCCAGCCACTGTAGTCTTCACATATGGGAGAATGCCCAAAGGCTTCATTCTGCTCTGATCCGCCAGTCTGATGAGCCATTGGGTTGGTTGCACACCTTGTAGGCCTAGATCCTTCATTATCACATCCGTCATAATGTTCACTGATGACCCACCATCAATTAGTGCATTTGCAATGAAGCAGCCTTCAATCCACATGCCAGTCTCTGGGGTACCCGGATCTAGGAAGGTGTTAGCTACGTCCACTTCTTTGACAGGCTCTGGAGCTTTGTTGGACTTTGTTGCTGTTAAGGGAGCAATCCTTAATCCACATCTTCTTGTCAGTATACTTTTGAACCTTTTTCGGCAAGTGGGAGACAATACCAATAATTGTCGAAACGTGAGATTTGGTTTAAAGGTATCTAGATCTCTGACCAGATCATATTCCTTAATAGGATCCACTGGCTTCTCTAACCGGTTAGGGAATGGGGCAACAACCATTTTCATTTTCCTTTATTCTTCCAACAGAGGCATCATGGGAACTTCTTCTGCCACTTGTGGCACCTCCTCCTCTTCTAACTCCTGGACCTCTCGTCCTGTCTCTAGAACTGTCTCTGTGACTCTCTGTGGCACTGTAGTACTCTGTACGGCACTGTCAGGCTCTGTTCTGTTCTGTTCTTCTGGTGGAAGATGCAACTTCACTGTTCTGGCAAGAGGATTATTTTCTTTCTGGATAGGTGGTTCCTTCTTCTTTGCACGCGTAATGGCAGCAACTTCCAATTCTACTAAATTGGAGGTAGGCTCTTGGGCCTTGGCTGTCAGTAGCACTGTTTTTCACTGGGGCTGGGCTTGGGCAGTCTTTTGCAGTGTGGCCTTCTCCTTTGCATCGACTACATAAGGGCTTGTAATCCACTGACCTTCTAGGATTTGGACAATTTGGTGAGATGTGTCCCTTTTCTCCACATCTGTAACACTCCACTTCTGATCTCTGACCACCACCAGAGTGTCTTCCTTTGTAACTTTGGGATGGAAATCTTCCGGGTCCGAAATTAGGACCAAACTCTCTAGGCTTGGGTCCAATATCCTGTGTTGTCATTTTGGATTCCAGCAAGTTGAATCTTGCGTCCTCCTCCTATCATGCATCTCCTTCAGAGAGCAAATATCCTCTGTATGGTTCTTCCACAAACAGTAGGAACAGAAGGCTCCAGGAATGTTTGGTTTTTGTGTACATTCAGTGGCTAAATGACCTGCTTGATGACACTTACCACACCAAGTATTTGACCGCATCACATCTCTTCCTGCTCCTGCAACATTGGATATGCTAGCGGTATTCACTTTCAGCGTCTGTAGCTGCTCTGTAATCACATCCATCAACTCCTTTTTGATATTTGCAATTGAGTTGGATAAATAATCCTTCAAGCTTTCTCCTCCTGAGGTACTGGCAGTAGAGTTTTGAGGAGTCTTTGTAATCACTGCATAAACAGGTTGGGCTGGTGCAGAAGGGTCTCTGTTCTGATTCTGATTCTGAGCTCCTGTTTGAACTGTTGGCTATTGGCTCCACTTAGTAGGATTCCACTATTTGCTGATTTGGCATTGGGGAAATTGGTTGGGACCATTGGTGTTGTGGTTGAACCATCATTTGAGGCATTGATTGTGGCCACTGTGGATTTGGTGCACTGTACTGTGATACTGGGGGCATCTGTTGGTAGGGGTAGGGGACTGTCCCTGGAACTGCATTTGGTGAGTACATCATTCCTGGCATCAGAGGAGGTAGGACTCCTCTTCCTGGATTCATTGCCAATCTAGCTTCCACTTCATCGTACAATCTTGCTCCTTCTGTTGCTTGTAGTGGCTGGTCTTTGCAGCTCCACAAACTTACGGACTTTTAGTTGTAATCCTCTGAGAAACACCCCCTTCTCAATGCCATCATCTAGATTATGGTTAGTCCATCTCTTCAAGATGGATTCCATTCGTGAGACATACGCTTCTACTCTTTCTCCAGAGGACTGACTTAGGTTCATAAATTCCTCTCGCATCCGCTCTACAAAACCTTCACGCCTGAATTTAGTAAGGAAGGCCAATTTCAGGTCATCCCATCTGCCAAAAGATCCTGCTGCTTGTCTCTCATACCACTGAAATGCCGGGCCCTTGAAAGTGGCGGGGAATATTGCTAGCCAATGCTCGAGGGTTCTGGCATTGTTAGCCACACATGCTACCATAAACTCTACTACATGAAGATCAGGGTCTTCATTGTACTCTCCCTTAAAAACTGGCAATGGAACTACATTCGCTGGCCTGTCATCAATATTTCCAGAATGGATCTGGCTTGGAAGTGGACCTCCAGCAGGAGGAGGAAGGGCATGATGTGCCATTGGGACTTCTGTAAAGAGTTCCGCAAGGGCGTCAAAGGTGGCTTCTGCTGTGAGCTTGTTCTCGGGTCTGATTTTTGCTTTCTCTCTTCTCACGTACCTCTGGACTCATTCTAACGCTTGCTTCTTTATTGTGTCATTCATTAGGGGGTTGGCTCCACTATGTTGTTAGTGCTCCACAGAGGGTTAACAGAAGGCTTCAATCTCTGGAGGACTCTCTTGCCAACATTTCTTCTACTTCTTCCTTTTGAACGTCTCTGAATTCTACTTTCATGCCACTGCATACAGGAAGGTCCCGCGGACTGCTTCTGGATATAGATTCGACTTCTTCAAGGGGGTGGTGTCCTCTTCTGATGTTCCACTAGAACCAACTTCTTCCTTTGGTGGAGACTTAGGTTGCTCCTTGAGATGTTGAAATGGGATTAGAGCCGTTTCGAGTTTGGTTTCACGATTAGTTACCTCTTGGCATGAAGACTCATCTTCTGATGACACATCCAGGAATGTCACATAACACGGACCCTCTGATGCCTGTTGGAATCGTGGGACTGGTGCTTGTTGGCACGGTGCATCATCATCATCTTTCTTTGGCAAGAATAGTTGAAGACAACAAGAGCCACTGCTGAAAGACGGCTTGTTCTTCTTAACTCATTTCTTATAAAGATTTTACATATGAGAAGATCCATTTACCAGACCAAATGGTACCATTGCCATTCTGTCCCACAGCATGAGCTTGTCTGCTTCTGATGCTTCTGAAACTTCTTCTTCATATGTATCCTCTTTAGGTGGGATAGATTCTTCCATCTCGCTTTCATAACCTTCTTCTTCCATATCATCTCCCTCCTCTTCTTTCTCTGTCTCTGTCTCTGTCTCTGTCTCTGTCTCTATAGGAGCTCTGTAAGAGAAGAATAGGTTCTCTGTTTCATCTTCTGCCTCTGTTTCTCGCTCTGCTCTAGCCATGTAACAAGGAGAGCAGTACATCCATGCTTCTATCTCACTGTTAGAAGTGATTTCGGAAATCGTTCGTGGTTCAGGCAGGAAGTATTCTCCCTTTGATAATGGCTTTGCATCTTCTGGGAGTTGACTTACAATATCCACTGTTAAGGAACGTGCCACTGTTTTCTTGGGAATGATCTGTTTCACAGCATCTTCGTCCGCTGATGTTCCATCTGTAGCCTCATTAGGGGAGTCAGAAGATAATTCCAAGGAGGTGGATCCATGCCGTTTTTGAGAACCATATAGTTTCAGCACCACTTTGTTAGGTCCTCTACCCAAGGTCAAGGTTCCTTGGAACCAATCCGTCCTTGCTCTAGCTTCAAAAAGCCATGGTCTGCCCATTAACAAAGGGTAGGATGTACCATAAGAGTTTGGCTTCACCACCAGATAGGTTAGCCAATAATCTTTTCCAGCCACTGTAGTCTTCACATATGGGAGAATGCCCAAAGGCTTCATTCTGCTCTGATCCGCCAGTCTGATGAGCCATTGGGTTGGTTGCACACCTTGTAGGCCTAGATCCTTCTATATCACATCCGTCATAATGTTCACTGATGACCCACCATCAATCAGTGCATTTGCAATGAAACAGCCTTCAATCCACATGCTAGTCTCTGGGGTACCCGGATCTAGAAAGGCGTTAGCTACGTCCACTTCTTTGACAGGCTCTGGAGCTTTGTTGGACTTTGTTGCTGTTGAGGGAGCAATCCTTAATCCACGTCTTCTTGTCAGTATACTTTTGAACCTTTTTCGGCAAATTGGGAGACAATACCAATAATTGTCGAAACGTGAGATTTGGTTTAAAGGTATCTAGATCTCTGACCACATCGTATTCCTTAATAGGATCCACTGGCTTCTCTAACGAGTTAGGGAATGGGACAACACCCATTTTCATTTTCCTTTATTCTTCCAACAGAGGCATCGTGGGAATTTCTTCTGCCACTTGTGTCTGGTCCTGTCTCTGGAACTGTCTCTGTGACTCTCTGTGGCACTGTAGTGCTCTGTACGGCACTGTCAAGCTCTGTTCTGTTCTGTTCTTCTGGTGGAAGATTGAACTTCACTGTTATGGCAAGAGGATTATTTTCTTTTTGGATAGGTGGTTCCTTCTTCTTTGCACATGTGATGGCAGCAACTTCCAATTCTACTAAATTGGAGGTAGGCTCTTGGGCCTTGGCCGGACTGTCAGTAGCACTGTTTTTCACTGGGGCTGGGCTTGGGCAGTCTTTTGCAGTGTGGCCTTCTCCTTTGCATCGACTACATAAGGGCTTGTAATCCACTAACCTTCTGGGATTTGGACAATTTGGTGAGATATGTCCCTTTTCTCCACATCTGTAACACTCCACTTTTGATCTCTGACCACCACCAGACTGTCTTCCTCTGTAACTTTGGGATGGAAATCTTCTGGGTCCGAAATTAGGACCAAACTCTCTAGGCTTGGGTCCAATATCCTGTGTTGTCATTTTGGATTCCAACAACAAGTTGAATCTTGCGTCTTCTTCCTTCCTTCTCCTATCATGCATCTCCTTTTTCAGAGAGCAAATATCCTCTGTATGGTTCTTCCGCAAACAGTAGGAACATAAGGCTCCAGGAATGTTTGGTTTTCGTGTATATTCAGTGGCTAAATGGCCTGCTTGATGACACTTACCACACCAAGTATTTGACCGCATCACATCTCTTCCTGCTCCACAACGTTGGATATGCTAATGGTATTCACTTTCAGCGTCTGTAGCTGCTCTGTAATCACATCCATCAACTCCTTTTTGATATTTGCAACTGAGTTGGATAACTAATCCTTCAAGCTTTCTCCTCCTGAGGTATTGGCAGTAGAGTTTTGAGGAGTCTCTATAATAACTGCATAAACAAGTTGGGCTGGTGCAGAAGGGTCTCTGTTCTGATTCTGATTTAGAGCTCCTGTTTGTACTGTTGGCTGTTGGCTCCAGTTAGTAAGGTTCCACTATTTGCTGATTTGGCATTGGGAAAATTGGTTGGGACCATTGGTGTTGTGGTTGAACCATCATTTGAGGCATTGATTGTGGCCACTGTGGATTTGGTGCACTGTACTGTGATACTGGGGGCATCTGTTGGTAGGGGTAGGGGACTGTCCTTGGAATTGCATTTGGTGAGTATATCATTCCTGGCATCAGAGGAGGTAGGACTCCTCTTCCTGGATTCATCGCCAATCTAGCTTCCACTTCATCGTACAGACTTGCACCTTCTGTTGCATCTTGCAACGTGGCTGGTCTTTGCAGCTTCACAAACTTACAAACTTCTGGTTGTAATCCTCTGAGAAACACCCCCTTCTGAATGCCATCATCTAGATTATGGTTAGTCCATCTCTTCAAGATGGATTCCATTCGTGAGACATAAGCTTCTACTCTTTCTCCAGAGGACTGACTTAGGTTCATAAATTTCTCTCGCATCCGCTCTTCAAAACCTTCACGCCTGAATTTAGTGAGGAAGGCCAACTTCAAGTCATCCCATGTGCCAAAAGTTCCTACTGCTTGTCTCTCATACCACTGAAATGCCGCGCCCTTGAAAGTAGCGGGGAATATTGCTAGCCAATGCTTGGGGGTTCTGGCATTGTTAGCCACACATGCTACCATAAACTCTACTACATGAAGATCAGGGTCTTCATTGTACTCTCCCTTAAAAACTGGCAATGGAACTACACTCGCTGGCTTATCATCAATATTTCCAGGACGAATCTGGCTTGAAAGTGGACCTCCAAGAGGAGGAGGAAGGGCATGATGTGCCATTGGAACTTCTGTAAAGAGTTCCGCAAGGGTGTCAAAGGCGGCTTCTGCTGCGAGCTCGTTCTCGGCTCTGATTTTTGCTTTCTCTCTTCTCACGTATCTTTGGACTCGTTCTAACGCTTGCCTCTTTATTGCGTCATTCATCAGGGGGTTGGCTCCACTATGTTGTTAGTGCTCCACAGAGAGTTAACAGAAGGCTTCAATCTCTGGAGGACTCTCTTGCCAACATTTCTTCTACTTCTTCCTTTTCAACGTCTCTGAATTCTGCTTTCATGCCACTGCACAGAGGAAGGTATTTGGTTCTAAAGGTGTCAAAATGCATATGTCTGAGCATTCTGGTGGTGCCATCATCATAGTAATGCCAGATTGTGATGGTTTCAACAGTGTATGTTGTGAAAAACACTCTGTCTACAAACTTCCAGTGGGTTGCTAATTGAACAAACAGAAGATTATCAGTGCACCAAGCATCCCATGTATCTTGTTGTTGAGCATCCACGAACAAATTCCAACTCTTTTCCTTCTTGTCTTTGTGAACCTCTACAGACCAAGACTCCTTAAGCTTCTTCACAATCTCCCACTTGATGATGTCTGGAAACTTCTCAATGAATGCCAAATCTTCCATGTATGGTCATTCTCTCTGTTTCTGCTCTTCAGTTAGTCCCCAAACAGTTTGCCACCAAGATGCAAGTTTTTGTTGCTTCAACAGGAAGAGGAAACTGTCCACCACATAGAGCATGCATCATGATGGTGATGTGTTTCCGCCATTGTGGGATGAACTTCTTCTGGAAAGTGGCTTTGATTATGAGAAATTCCAACTCTTCAATGGAAGAAGGAACTTTACAAACATCCATTGAATTCTTCTCTTCTTGGCAATGCCATTTCCTTCATTTTCAACCTCTTCTGGTGCTTGTTGATGGCAAGTTTCCCCGGCTGCGCACCAAAAACATGGAGCCCCAAGAGGAACACCAAGGAAAAGGGAATTCTCTTGCAAGAAAATCTATCTTGTAACATCAACAAGCTTGTTTATTATGTTTTATATGATCACAATGAAGAAAAGAACACCAGGCACAAATAATCTTCATGCAGCATCATGTAGATCTCCCATGGTTTTGATAGAATCCACCATATTCTTCAATATCTTCATAAAATCCATCAATATAACAAAGAAAGCAAAGGAATACACCATATTTGAATGGAAATACATCACATAGTATTCATCTTCAATATCTTCATAGTTTTCTCTCTCAATCTCTCATATACAATCACTCTGTTTTAGTAGAATTGGCTATCTCTGACTCTGTCTCTCTCTCTCCATCAATAATACATCATCTCCTCACTACAATCTCTCATAATCACTCTCAATAATCCCTCTTAGGTCGTGGATACCCCTCCCAAGAGGTATGTTTGATATGAAGAGTCACCAGAGCCACTACAGTGTCATTTCATAGCTCACTACTATCACTTCACTCCAGTCTTTACTTGAGTCTTCCGCAGCTACTTCTTTCACTTCTTTTAGCTCTTTTGAACTTGTATTCACCTCTTCCCAAGGCTAGAAAACTTTTCCAACCTACACTCTCATCCATCAGAACACATACAGAAGCATACAGAACAGTCACAGTACAATACCAGAACAGCTACAGAGATAGAAGCTCTACAGAAGACCTACAGAAGGTTACAGAAGGTCATCAAAACCTCATAACTCATACTTAAACCATTCTAAACCCTCAAAAACTATTCAATGAGCTTTCAAACAATCTCAATATTCATCAATCATCAATCAATCCCTCCTTACAGAAAACATTCAGAACAAAATAGAAGCTATACAGAACCAATTAGAACATCACAGAACCTCATATCTCTACTGAAAATCATCATGAACTTCCAAAACTATTCCAACCTATCCGAAACACTCTCAAACCACTTCCAAACCAATCAATCATCTCATACAATCAACCATTCAGCTCTTAAAAACAATAAAAATCAGCCAAAAAACAAGTCATTTCAACTCTCAACACACCGCCACCGCCGCCGCCGTTCGCGAAGAAGAGGAGGAGGTGTATGGAGGGCGAAGAGGAGCCACAAGCCCTTCTTCGGGTCTTTACGGTGAGTGCATTCTCTCTCTCTTTTACTTGTTTTTTGTATAATTTGTGTATATTGAGAGAGGGAGAGGAAATGAGAGAGAGAGGGAGAGGGAGGAAATGGGTGAGGGAGGGGGAGGAAATGAGAGAGGGAGAGGCAGGGAGAGAGAGAGAAAGAGAGGGAGAGGGAGAGGAAATGGGAGAGGGAGAGGGAGGGAGAGGGAGGGAGAAGAAATGAGAGAGGGAGAGGAAGAGAGCGAAAGGAAATGATAGAGGGAGAGGAGAGAGTAAAAAATGAGAGTATGAGAGGAGAGAGAAAAAGAGAGAAAAGATGTTAAACATAACAGGGAAAGAGAGAAAGAGAGGGTGAGGGTGAGGGAGGGAGAGGAAATGAGAGAGGGAGAGAGAGAGAGAAAAGGAAATGAGAGAGGGAGAGGAGAGGGAAAAAGAGAGAAAAATCATTAAACCTAATAGGGAAAGAGAGAAAGAGAGGGTGAGGGTGAGGGAGGGAGAGGAAATGAGAGAGGGAGAGAAAGAGAGAAAAGGAAATAAGACCTTACAATAAGCTCATCCTAGGCTCATAGGGGTTAGGCTGATCCTCAACAAACCTAAGGGATATATAGCTAGAGAACCCTAGTACACTTGCACCTCCTAGCATAATGTTCTTCCTACAAAGAGACCTCTCATACATGGGGCTTGTCCTAGCCTCCACCACGCAAGTATACAACGAAGGCAATCAACCTATCAGTTAGAAAAACATTCATTTTTCATAATGTAAATCCAAAAATAATTTTGGATATTCCATAAAAATCAATCTCTTCTTAAAAAGACAAATACAAAAAACTAAAACAACATCATTCATATCCTTCGCAAAACTAAAACAACATCACAACAAGATCTCTTAGGAAACTCATCTTCAACTATCAATTTTAATTAAAAAATATAATATAAAATCACTTACAAGGAAGGATACTCTTTTATCGTTAACCCTCTTTCTTCCTTAGAATAGTGTTAGGAACAAATTTTTGCTCTAATAAGCATATATTTGAGCATAATAACTATTTTAAGGGTTATTCCATGACTAGTAGTAGTATATATGCAACCATCAAGCTAGAGATCATGCTTGGTATCTGTGGAGATCCCAATCTCATGCCCTCATAGAGATTTTAGTGTGCAATAGTGTGGAGAGAAGGTGGGTGAGTTGTAAATGGTAAAGGAGAATTCTATTGATGACGGAGAGAAGATGAGGTGAATCACCAATTCTTAGTGAGCAACCTACCCATAGTATGGCATCCATGACCGATTGAAATCAGTAAGACTTTGAAATCCTACCTCAAGTATTATAACTATTGTTTTGCGGTGGATTTTCTTGCCATAATTCAATGTCAATTTGTGCTTGTGTTTTCCACTATGTGTTGACTATGGGTGTCAAATGCTCTAGTCAGATCTCTCTCTCTTTCTCCTCTCTCTTCTCTCAACCCTTCTCTCTCCCTCAATCTTCCCTCTTTCTCTCTTCCTATACTCTCCCTAAATCCTTCTCTCTCCCCCTATCTCTTTTCTCTCTCTATCTCTTTCTATTTCTACCTCTCTCACTTCTCTCCTCTTCTTCTCTAACTTTACTCTCTCCCTAACTCTTGTCTCTCTCTTCATCTCTATATAAGTAGTCGTAGTCATAGTCGTGGTTGTGGTCATGGTCATAGTCATAGTCGTGGTTGTAGTCGTAGTCGTTCTCGTGGTCATGGTCATGGTCGTGGTTGTGGTCGTGGTCGTGGTCATGGTAGTCATAGTCGTGGTCGTGATCGTGGTCATGGTGGTCATCATAGTCGTAGTCGTGGTCGTGGTCGTGGTTGTGGTCATAGTCGTGGTCGTGGTTGTGGTCTCATCGTAGTCATAGCCATGATCGTTAAAGAAAATGAGAGAGGGGGAGGAAGAGAAAAAAGAAGGAACGAGAGAGAGGAAGAGGAAATACATACAACATAATAAAGAAAGAGAAAAAGAGAGAGAGATGGAAGGAGAGAAGAACAATTTAAGAAATAAAAAAAGAATGATAACAAAAACAGATTGTTTGTCGTAACGTAGACAAAATGGAAAATGATGAAGGTCTTGTTGTTCAAGATCGCGAGGCATATCTTAATCAGCGTGTCCCATGTCCTTACTCTCAATGCAAGCTGGCAATTAGATGAAAATGTCGATTGTCTATAGAACACATACGACGATTCAGCAAGTTTCAATCTGAGATCATTTATCAGACGATTGCGGATTTTCAGCAAACGGTAAGAAAAGTTAATATCAATCATGCATTGTACTCGCAAGCTAATTGAATACCATATACAAGAAGACTGGGTGTGGTTGGAAAATTTTGTATCTAGGGAGGTGATGTCTCGTCCCAAGGAGAAGTGCACCCTTTGCAGCCAATTAGAAGAGTTCGTGGGCGTGCGATGGATGGAGTGCATGAGCCAATCCACCACTTGCAAGGCACTACCCAATCTATACCATCAATGCTAGAGGAGACAGGTAGCCTTCCAAACCTACCTACAATCTTGGAGCCTGAGATCGAGGCAATGATCAATGCATTGATTCCCATGGATGTCGAGACTTCTGATCCACTTAGAGAGGAAGTATCCATACCATTATATGATGGGCGTTGAGTATCTCGCCTGAAGACACTACTTGCACTCTTAAGTGTGCAAGCAAAATACGGGTGGAGTGATGCGAGTGTGACCGAGTTGTCCAAGTACCTTGTACATATACTTCGTTGATTATTTTTCGGTAATATTATTAAAAACATTTGTGCTTTTTCAAGGTGTTTTATGATTTTTTTCAGGTTATTGAAATATCATATATTACCACCTGCAAATACCATGCTTGAGTCTCGTGATGATGCACGACATGTTTTATGAAAGCTTGGCATGGACTACAATAGCATCCATGCATGTATCAATGATTGCATACTGTTTCCACGAGAATATGAGACTATGGAGACATGTCCAAAGTGTGGTGCTCACAGGTATCGACAGGACTTGCAAGGGCAAACCATCCCTCAACAATTTCTCAGACACTTTTCGCTTATCCCCCACATAAAGCACATGTTTCATACGTCTGGCATAGCGAGCTTGACAACGTGGTATGCACAGAATAGGTCCAAAAATGGAGTTTAACGAATATCAGCGGATTCACGCGCATGGAGCCACATTGACTCTACCTTCTCAGGCTTTGCCCGAGAGCCAAGGAATCTTCAGCTCAGTCTTGCAATGGATGGCGTGAACCCATTCGGTCTGCGCTCAACTTCTCACAGTGTGTGGCCTATAGTCCTTGTCAACTACAATATCCCTCCATGGCTTTCTACGAAGAAATGACATCTCATCCTTAGCTTACTCATCCTCGGCTGCTACAAAGTCAAAAATATGGACGTATATCTTCGTCCATTAGTCGATGAGCTTAAGATTTTGTGGGAGGAGGGGGTCACTGTGCAAGATATGAGCAAGCGCAATGGTCGACGGTTCGCCAATATTCGAGCCATTCTCATGTGGACGATGCATGACTTTCTGGGATTCGGAGAGTGCTCACATAAATAGGCTTCCGTTCGCGTTGGTAATATCTATATTTTATCTCGTTCAAGCTTGTATTCACTAGGTCGTGGTGTTGAAACAGGTCTGGTTACCTCAGGCTATTATGCATGTCCATTGTGCGGGCCACAGGTAGACTCTCGAAGGTCACAAACCATGAATAAGATGGTATATCAAGGACACACCACTTTCTTGCCAGAGGGTCATAAACTCAAGGAAGGTTTTCTTGGAGGACCTCCAATACGTATGAATGCTGCAAGCTGGCATGAGCTGAAAATGGTCCACGTGGAGTCACATCCAAACGGAATGTGACGGTTCTCAGTTTTCTACGAGTTGCCATATTGGACCCACTTACAGGTCAACCACTTGTTGGATCCCATGTATATTTTCAACAATGTGGGAAACTTGCTATGGGACCACATCACAGGAAAGAGAGACACTACAGGGGCACGAATGGATTTGAAGGAGGTAGGCAAGATGGAGGTGCTTTGGCTGCAGTCGAGTGCTGATGGTTGCATGCAGCTACCTCGCGCTCCTTGGTTTTTGTCCACTAAAGAAGAGCGCATTGTAAAGCAATTAGTCAAGCCTATCCACACTCCGACGAGTATAATGCGTTCTCTCAGGTCTATATTTTCTAAAGACAACCAATTATTAGGGCTAAAATCCCATGACTGGCATAAGATATGTCAGGTTTGTACTACAAATGGATTGTAATTGGCATGCGCATTTTGCTATTTGGAGTATAGCCATTGTTCATAATGCTTTCTCATTTGTGGAAATTTGTACTACCAATCACGATTGCATGATGCCTTACTCCAGAAATACGCGGGGCCATTTACAAGTTGTCAACTTTGGTGCAATGGATCTCACAGAAGGAGTCTTGAAATAATTTCCATATGGTGCGGGAGACTCAATTGATCTAGACTCAGAAGCTGGGATTTGACCCTTTCCATCGATCGGTTGGGCCAAAGCATTTACTAGCTTAAAGGCCTAAGAAAGAATTACTAACTGGTATTTGCGTAAATTTTCCCATTGCTTTTACGAAACCCCCTTCCTGTATGGTCGAACCATTAAGACGTCCTCTATTGAAACCATGAGGCGGGGAGCAGTGGAGACGGTCTATCTCTTTGAGAAATACATGCGTATCAGCATGCTCACGATACAAATCCACCTTCTTGTGCATCTTGTAGATGAAGTGGAGATTACTGGACCTGTCCATAAGCAATGGATATTCTTCTTGGAGTGCTTCATGAAAACCCTAAAACACTTTGTGCGACAACGAGCTCGGCCAGAAGGTAGCATGGCTGAAGGTTGGTTGGTATCTGAGGCGCTAGTACATATTTCACAATGGCTATTAACGGTGGATCCAGACAACAAAATGCTATGGTCACTGAAGGACGATGATAGACTGACCAGAGATGTGGTGGTTGGAAATGGGGTAGAAAAAAGAATGGATGCTGCAATGGAGGAGAAGGTGAATCGCTTTTGTATGTTGCACCATGCCTCTATGGAGACGTGGCTCGCCAAGTACTAGATCGCTAGGTAAGATCGAGAGAAAGTACAATCTGAATTTCGACGTAGTACATGCCATCGACCGATTTGATATCCCGAGGGCATGGAGGAGATGCCGCGGTTCATGTCAATGCGATGGTTTCATGGAGCTTTGACCGCACCGTCTCGCGAAGAGGCAGAGGTCTCAATGGAGGAGTGGGAATTCTCGAGGGGATGTAGTCCAAAGGTGATGAGGTGTTTAGGATTTGTTGTATATATATTTTATATGCGACAACTAATTTGAGTGTTTCAATGTACAGTACAAAATATATAGTGCAGCGGTGGTCGTGTGGACGGCATTTTCGCGTGGAGCGTATTGACAAAATGCGCTCTACAATGGATTGTGGTATCATGGCAAGGTTTGAGCAGGAGAGTCGGCGATGAGAAATGGATCCAAACACGGTTATAGATGAGATGAAGTATTTTGGGAACTTGCAAAGTATTGTTACAGTGGATTACCGTAGCTTCTCCATGATACTATTCGATGTGCAGTGGTTCAAAGTGGTACTTGAAGGAGCTGGAGCAACAGTTCGACGAGATTCATCTGGATTTCTCGAAATAGATTCCAAAAAAAAATGGATGGATTTGCGTGACACCTTTGTGTTGCCGGCCCATTGTGAATAGTTGCATGAACTCATTTGTTTGCTAATTGTATTACGACATGGTACATGTCACAATAGTTTAATCTCTCTTGTATGTGGTATTGGAACATGTAATCTTCTATCCAATCCCCCGACAACCTCGATGGTGGTATGTTATACCTTCAGCTCCCTGAAGTGTGAGAGTATATGATCAAAGCGATGTTCCGAGCATAGATGAGGACAATATGTAAAAAGAGGGGTCGATATTGCAAGGGGGGGAGGCCACCAAAATCTTGGAGCATGTAGAGGAGCCAACATCGGCTAACAATAATGGAAATACAGGAGTCTAAGAATTCTTTGAGAATAAGATGGACTCATTCTTTTGTGGTGACATGTCTATTGACCTTTCAGTGTATCTGGAGTTGTGTTAGGAGATTGACATGGGACCATAGGATACTTCATACTTGGAGCATTCAGTTACTCAATTCGTTGACTAATCGCTTATAAGGGTACATAAGATATGCATTTTAAGTGAGATCATTTTTTTAGGATTTATATTACCGTACTTTGTATGATTTAAATTGATTATGCTAACATCATTTTTTGTCTGTGCAGGTGACATTTTCAGGATGAGTCAAGGGATGAGCGATGAGGAGTTGTAGGATATCTTCACACGCATGTCTCCAGATCAGATCACGAGATTCAGAGACATGGCAAACCAGGAGTTGTCTCAGACATCGTCAAGCCACTCTACTAGATCTACTTCGGCTCGATCAGATGCTTCAGCTTTGAGTAGACGAGGTCGACGCTCTAGACTTGGGCCAGAGGGAGGGAGTGCTTCAGGGTTAGGGGGATGCTGTAGAGATACAGAGGCAGTGAGCCCGCGGTTGGCACGGGATACAGGTGCGACTCCTCCCTCTCGTCGCAGCTCTAGGGAGCGTGGCTTAGATGGATGCTGTGGAGGTACAGACACGGTGTCTCCATCTTGTCGTTCTGCTGGAGTTGCGTCAAATCTAGGATTTGTCACACCTGTGGGGATGTCTACTTCAGTTACTCCGGCTTTTGCTCAGTCGTCTGCAGGTGGCACCCCTATGGGTGCCACTCCGATAGATATTACCCTAGTTGGTACACCGGATGTATAGGGGTCTCCTGGATATGCCTAGGAGAGTGGACGTAGGTGGGAGATGACCCATCTTAGGCATACCCCAGGGGGATATGCCTATCTTATCGATGATAGGTCAGGAGCCATCATCATGAATGATGAGGGGAGGAGGGTGATGGCTCACATGAGAGAGTTGTGACAACAAGTTTTTCGGCACAATATCTTAGATCATTGGAAAAACATACCGGAGGGGAGCAAGGACTATATAGTAGCATCCTTGTATGAGGAGTTTCTGGTTCCAGCCTCAGCAGATAGATTTTCTACAGGCTCGATGATGGACTGCATATGTGCATATATGTCACATAGATGATCGGACGCACGCAAGGCACTCAAGAGTGGGGCTGGAAAGCCCGAGTGGCTAGACGCAGACGACTGGCACGTTAACTGAGGGAGGAGGCTACAGATTCTCCAAGACGTTGGAGTCACCACCGCAAGGCGATGAGAGCACGACTAGAGGCCAGAGTGGTCCATCATCTTGGGAGTAGCGGCCACAGGACATATCTGGAGGACTTTGTAAGTTTTTTTTAAATTTTGCTTGCTTATTTTTTTGCAATATCATTTGTACTGACAATCATGTTTCTAACAGCTAGTATTTTGTTTTCTTTGCAGCACTCCATTGCAAATCGGGATCCGACCGGCCTTGAGACTCGATATGCAGAGAGGCACGGTCTCACTGCATTGATCGACCGATTGTATAGATGCGGCGGCCTTGTAAGTCACTCATCTTTCTTGTCCGTAGTTACCATGTTTAATTAGAATACATTATTGTATGTTGGATTGATGTGTTGTTGTTTCTTTTTTTGTAGAGTCCGTTCGATGCTCTTTTGCAGCGAGACGAGCTTTCGGATGGCGAGAATAGGTAGCTCGCCCTTGGATCCCTGGAGCTCACACACCTTTCTTTTTTGGTCGCTTGATCTATGTAGACATTTTCTATGTAGTAGTGATATCTTGTCATGATTGTACCAGTCACTTTCTTTATGCAATCATGTAATTATTTCATATATCAGTGTTATGATTTCATTATACTTTGTTTTTGTTTACACGAGCATTGTACACAGTGAAGAAACTATATTGTATGGCCCAAATAAAGCACACAGTGCTACTGCCCTACCACAAAATTTTTTCCCCTGTTACCGTCGCTATTGGCGTCGCAAATTTACTGCACATGTCGTTGTTGGCATCGTTATTAGCGTCGCAAAGTGTCAGTATTAGCGTCATTATTTGCATCGACGCTGATACCGACTGTTCTATGGTGTCGCCAATAACGATGCTTTTTACGACGACGGGGGTAATTTTTTTTTAATACATTTTCGTCGCTTTTAACGTCAGTATAAGGCCTATATCTTGTAGTGAATAGGAGAAGGAATGAGTAATGATGAGAGAGAAATACCAGAAAGATAGGAAATAAGAGAGAGAATCCATAAAAGTTGAGTACAAGCAGGTGAGATGCGAGACAATAACCATATTATGGTAATAAAAGATATAAAAAATTACATGTCTCACATCTTTTATACCTATGTTAGTGTGACAAGGTATTATTAGTAATTCTCTCACTACATTATCCATCAAATAAAGAGAGCTCGATTCTAACTCAATCTCTTATTTGGAGACAAAAATGTAGATGAATGTAAATTAGATGTGTTAAATCCTCCAAAATAAGAAGTTTTGATCCATATCGACTTTGTGCTTCCTAAACAATGAAGTAAAATCATAGACATTTTTTTAAAAAATAACATAATAATAATATCACAACATCAAGTAAATTTAAGAGTCCCCACTTCAACTAGTTAGATTTACACATCAATCTTGAGACCATGCTAGAATGTTTATCCTTTTAAGCATCTTACTCTCTATAACTTAGATATATGTGTCACCTTTAAAACTACTTTATTTTAGAAGCTATCAGCTACTGTCACTTTTTCTCATCCACTCTCTCTTATCCACAAGCAACAAATAGAAGAAGAACAATAACAAGTAATAAGCTTAAGGTCCTTCTTTGTGATGAGCATACCACTCTTGCTTTCTCTCAACTCTCAATGGGTCCACATTCTCCCATTTTCTCCCCTTGCTCTCCTTACTGTTATCATATCTCCTCAACCATGGCCCCATGACCAATGAGTCAAAGTGAGAATAGGTAAAATAGATCAATGAGATTAGGAAAAAATGGAAGATTCTCTTTCTTGCGCACACGCGTGCACACACACACACACACACACACACACAACTTCTGATATAAGCCATGGAGTTGGGAGAAGAAGAAGAAGATAATAATAAGATCTATGAAGTTTGCACACACAAGAATGAGATCTTCTTTGTTTTTATATACTACATTTGGATTGGCACCCTTACCCCTCTCGTCCCTCTTGCGTGTCCACTTTCAATGTTCAATGCTTACCAAATGGATTTGTAGTTTGCCCTTGGACTAGAATGTGATATATTTTAGTGCACAGAAACTTGCAAGACATTAGATTTGACATGTATACTTTTGCCATTTGCATGTGACTTATTCAAATAGTTGAATT
The DNA here is from genome assembly GCF_053477565.2 of Lygodium microphyllum. Lineage (NCBI taxonomy): Eukaryota > Viridiplantae > Streptophyta > Polypodiopsida > Schizaeales > Lygodiaceae > Lygodium > Lygodium microphyllum. Next base: position 5,199,546 of record NC_141135.1, read on the forward strand.
TTACACTATTCATTGTTTGGGTAACATAAGTATTTTAATTTGCAAAACATTGGGCGATAGTCATGAAGCTTTTACAAATGGAAAGATATATTATTTATAATAATGCTAGACCTTTAGATATCTTCAAAAATTATTTAATAAACTTTTGGATCTTGCTTTAGTGTCTTGTTGCTATTTCCAACTTCTCAACTTTAGTTAAACTTTTTGCGGCCATCTTCTACGCAACAAACTGCTATTAAATCTTTTAATCTTTGTTTTAGTTTTTCCTTTTTTGGATTGCCCTACTTAATATGTTATGCTTCATTTTACTCCAAGTGTAGAAATATGTTAACAATAATTTAACAACACTTGAGAAATCCAACAATCTCTATCTAAAGGTATAGTCCATATCCTACAAGGAGAAATTTTCTCTTATTTATTACAAGGTACCTACAACATTGACCATGCACTTATCCAATATAATTTACTTAGTTTGACATTAGTGCACATGAAGTAAGATTATGGTACACAACTGGAAAATTCAAGAAATTTCATTTATGGTTATCATAGTAAGACATTTATTTCAAATGCCTATAAGATCCAATTATTTGGTAGTGAATATCTTTCGGCCTCTTAACATAATATTTTCTTTAAAGTTTTCAAAATGAAGCATCACTTTTTCCTTTGTTTGATAATATTTCTGCTAATTTTACTACCTTTTTTCTCTTTTAGAATCTCTCTTTCTTTATGAGCACCTCAAGAGTATCATTGTTTCATTGGATCAAGAACTTGCCTTTTGGCTTATGTTAAAGCCAAACAAGTATTTCTACCTTAGAAGCATAAATAGTTGATCCATTTTTAACCTTGGAAGATATTGTTACAATATGTCTAACAATTATAATTTCCAGGACCTGGGTTATCTGAGTAATAGTCTTTGAATCGAGGAGCAGAAGAAAATCGAAGAGCATTGCAAGAAGTCTTCCTTGAGTCTATTTGGGGCTCACCCTGAAATTTCTCATGTTGCATCATTAGAAGCCATTCATTCATTACTATGAAGATGCATCATTTTTTACCTGTAAATAAAGAAAAAGCTTTAAGTAGATCAAAGAAGCTATAGTTTGGATACCATAGAAGGAAAGCTTTTATGTTGAGCGCCAGGACCAGGAGATGCTTCTCCATAGTGGGATTTATCATGTTGGTGTGATATAAAAACCTAGTTTATATAATACAATTGAGATGGATTAGCAAGAACTACTTGATTGATGTAATCTTTACTTGTCAATATTGTTTACTACTTATTACCATGGTGTAGAAAATAGCTTTCAATCTAATTTGTCGCCATTAGGAATTCTAAGATTTCTTAGCAAGTTATCTAGACTTGAATTTTAGTAAAATGTTTGACCATGAGAAAAGTTATTGTTTTCTTACTAGAAAAAGTGTATTATTCTTATAGCTCATAAATGTGAATTAAAAACCTTTAAACACAATTTCTTTCTTTTTTTTGTTTGAATAGGGGTTAGGCACAAATAATCAAACAATTATTAATTGGTTTCTTTTTGTGCTTATATATGCACCTTACCTTTATGTATGTTATGGAGGCATGGCCAAAATGATTGTTACTTACTTTAAATAGTACATTGCTCTTAGAGATCATAAATGTGAGTTAAAAATTTGATGATTCTTTGTTGAGTGCCTTTGAACATGCCTCTAAAGATATGGAAAAAAATGTATTATTTGGCACCACTCTCTTTCTTTCACTATTCAAAAAAATTTATTAGTATTTGGCCATGAAGTACCCTCTTTCTCTCATTACATATTTCTTGAAGTTAATCCAAATTCTAGCCTCTTAATCATCCACTTGTCATCCAACTATCTAGGTGCCCTATTTTACCAAGCTCCAAATGGGAGAAGGGATGTTGTTCATTGGATATAATAGGATTAATAACTTTGATATCTAGAGGGTTCATCAAGTAAACCAAATAGTTGGTAGAAGGCCTATGTGGGTTTCTCCCTTTGATGTTTCAAAAGGCACTTGGGTAAATTTGATGGTACTATTTATGTGTAGTCATTTCTTTCTAGGTTCTAACAAAATGAGTGGATTTCATGTGCATGGCACAAAAAGGAGAATTACTTTTGCATTTGGCATCCATGGAATACCTAAATGGATCTTTGTGTCAAGTATAAATAGTAAATGAAGGGGAGTAAAGACTTGATGCACACAAAAAAGGACTTATGTAGTGAAAGTGTATCAATGGAATATTGGACTTATGTAGTGAAAGTGTATCAATAGAATATTGTATTACTATTATGGTCCCTTTTATCACCTTCCAATTCCATGTTCTACCCTATCCCTAGAGTTACTTGAGCAACAACACTTCCTAATATGCTTTTTCTTTAAAAAATCTAGGAATAAAATAGATTTTTCTCCTCATCTCTTGGAAGGATTTCTAAGTCCCTAATCAAAATGTAGTTTTCCCAGTAAGTTTAAGATTGCACATGTTGGACACAAAGTGCAATACTTTTAAGGATATACTTGAGTATAACAAGTAATCATGATAAGCATGATAAGGATATATATATTTGGATGAGGAATTCGAGAAACAGTTAGGGAAATCTCTATGCTAAGAGGAAATAGTAAGTGGAGGGGAGTAAAGACTTGATGCACGAAAAAAAGAAGTTATATCAAGGTGTATCAATGGATCATAGAGTATAGTACTAGAGTTATGGTCCCATCCTATCATCTTCTAATTTCATGTTCTCCCCTATCTGTAAGATTACTTGAACAACATACCATCCTCATATGTTTTTTCTTGATGCAATGTATAAATAGAATTGAAATTTCTCCTCATCTCTTAGATAAATTTTTGTACTCCCAAATAAAAGGGATTTTTGGTCCAATGAGGTTAAAATTGCATGTATTTTTGGTTACAAAGTGGAATAGTTTAAAAAATATACTCTAACAAAACAAGGGGTCATGATAGGCATGATCATAGATGATAAATTTACATAAGAAACTTATCATTTGAAGCTATGGTCTAGTTCCCTAGTTTTTATTCTCCTATTTATTATAGTTTGTTGAAAATTATTATAAAAAATACCCATAGATAAACACTCGATTATAAGTGAAAATAGTATGCACTCTAGCGTAAAAAACTTAATTTCATGACATTCTTGGATTGACAAGGGATTGAATGGCTCTCTTATAAAGCTTTGTGGCATGGGCTTCAAAAAAATGTGAGGAGCAATTGTTTTCCAGGAAAGTATATGGGTTTTGCTATAGTGGATTTTATTATAGCCCAAGTTTCAAATATGGAGACATTCCTTATTTTTTTGAAGGAGAAATTGTTTTTCAAGTAGGTACACGGGTTTGGTATAGTGGATTTTATTATATCCCAAGTTTCAAATATGGAGACATTGCTTATTGTGTTCTTTCTATATAGTTCTTTGCAAACATCACATGCAAAAATTGCAAGTGAAGTTATCTTTCATTCTTTTGGAGTTCTTCTTACTTTAGGAAAGTTTGATCAAGCCTTTCATTTCTTTTGGATTTGTTACTTTAGGGAAGTTTGACCAAACCTCCATGGCTCTCTTAGGAATCGAGCATACACCTAAAAAACTAGGAACATATGACTACATACTTTGAACATGTGCCATTGGGGATTTGATCATGCTTATGAGCCATTAAATTTCTATTGCATTGTGAATGGGAGCATATAAGTGATTGAATTCATTTTGTTGCAAATGGAAGCATATGTAGGATATCAAGAACTTCTTTTAATGGTCATGAGGGTTTGTTTAGAGCTACAAAAATTGATGGGTATGCCTTTTTGGGTGGTGGAGATATTGATCGATACTCGACCTAAGCATCTGATGTCCAAGCTTTCAGATCAATGTTGTGTAGGATGTTTGTTTGGAATCACAAAAATTGATGGGTATTATCTTTTGGGTATTGGACATGTTGAATGATACTAGATCTAAGTCTCTCATTTAAAAGTTTTGAGATTGATGATGTGTATGCTTATAAGCCATTAAATTTCTATTATGTTGTGAATGGAAGCATATAAGTGATTGAATTCATTTTGTTGCAAATGGAAGCATATGTAGGATATCCATAACTTCTTTTAATGGTCATGAGGATTTGTTTAAAGCCACAAAAATTGATGAGTATGGATTTTTTGGTGGTGGAGATATTGATTGATACTCAACTTAAGCATATGATGTCCAAGCTTTCAGATCAATGTTGTGTAGGATGTTTGTTTAGAACCACAAAAATTGATGGGTATTATCTTTTGGGTGGCAGACATGTTGAATGATACTAGATCTAAGTCTCTCATTTAAAGCTTTGAGATTGATGTTGTGTAGAAAGTTCAAAGGAGTGAGATATTATTGTTCCACACATTTTCTATGTATTGGTGAATACATACCTCATATATAGACTTGAAAGGAATTGTTTTGACTAATTTATCCTAAGGTCATGCCCATATTGCAATAGTTCCATCTTATGGAGCGTGCATTCTTCTTATGGTAAAATACAAAAATAGGATGATGTTTCTACTTTAACATATTAGAGGATCTGATGTTTTGTAGCCTACCTTTGCTCTCTGATCACGATTGCAATTGGGAAAAGAGAATGCTGGCAAATTCTTTTTCTTGGATTCAAGCTGCTTGCCAAGAGACCCCAAAATCTCATATTTCCCTACTCCAGGAGAAATGGTGTTGTTGCTCATGAAGGGATACTGTAAGAGTAAATACATAAAATCATATCAAATTATTTAAGGCAAAAAAGGAAAAGCCAATTATTCTATCTCAAAGTAATGATATACAATGCACACTATCAAATAATTACAAGAATAGCCCATCATAATTGCTTTCATGCATTGACAATCGGGGAACAATCCCTCAAAACTACATGATTGTACATTTATTAATTTCATTATCATTTTTACGATGCAGTAATAAATAAAGGGTACACTAGATTCAAGGTACACTAGACTAGACTTGCAAGCATCACTTCATACTTCTCTAACAATCGAAGAATTGCTTGTAAGAACTTCATACATTTTGACAACTTGCCTTAAATCTCTTTTCATTACCAAAGTGTGTCCTAGGAGCTGACTTGAAAGGTGCAACAACTTGGGTTCCTACTGAGGATGTCTCATCACACACTGTAGGACCTGGTGATTCGACACCATATTTATTCTGCATGCGTATATGTTCTTTAAGCTTGAAAGTTGTACATTGAAACTAAAACTAATCTCAAACTTAGTTATATGTTTTGTTAACTCTTAAGTAATCAAGTGATTAGCTCTCATGTAAAAAATTAAGATTACAATTAATCTCATAATCATAATAGAAAGTTTGAGTGCATTAAAAAATAAAGCTAATGTTGCCTACCTTATCAAATTCTGCACTCATGTAAATTTTATTTTGTTGATCTCTGGTGGATCGACCAAAGTCTGTGATCCAAGGTGATTTTTGATAGGACAATACCTAAATCAAAGACAACATCACTAATCTAAGTTCATAGGGCACTAGTTGTGACCTTAGTCTCTAATAACCTAGCTTATTATTGTGTTTTGATGCTATAGACACAAGAATACATTTTGTCTAAGTACAGACGTGTTGTGCACATGGGACACAAGTTTCATGCAACAACTTCTTTTTAGATGTGGAATGCCCACATAAGCTTTTTTCACTTAATGAATGCAAAAATAATCTCCCTTGTATACTTATAGATAGAAGCAGACTAATCATAATATCAACTAATTAATATCACACACACACATGGAGAGAGAGAGATCACCTGGGGACCAAATGTAGAGGCCGTACCATAGGATCCTGGACCAGGATTTCCACCCCCATACCTAAGCTACATAGGTTATAACATTCACGGTTACATGATCTCTTTCTCTCTTTAAGTCTATGTATGAAATGTTACATTGCAATCTTTCACAACGACACGATGAATGGTTTTGAATGGTGCTACAATTTTGATGTTTATGGCTAGTTTTGTGTCCTTAGAAGTTAGAGGCTGAATGAATCTTGCTACTAAATACGAGTAATGAGAAGATTACCATTGAAAACCTACGGGAAACGCCAAAAGCAAATTCGGCTGGAGATTGATTGATTGATGCTACTTGTTTGCCAATGGATGAATCCTTCGTATTGTAGATTGGGCCTGAAAGGGCATTGAAACTTATGACAATGTTATGTTCTTTTCATTTCATGTGACGGGCATAACAATGGGTGGGGTTTTACACACACTCCATAGCCACTAGCGGTTAAGGAGGAGAAGGAACGTCAGGGCCAAACGGATGAACCAAACCAAATTTCGATGAAGGATCGTATAAGGGGGATCACTAGTAGCAGAGTCACGTTAAACTGATCAGTTACACACCAGGGCCTTCCATTCCGCTTCTGCATTTGTTGAGCTCTTGGTTGAAGTATTGCTGCGCGAAAAGCAGAAGCGAATGCATGGAATTTCACATAGGTTAATAGGATATAAAACCTGATAACAGTACATCGTTTTGGCTTCCACGTATAACGAAGCCGCACAATCTTCTGTACCAGAGGCTGGCGTGCCTCCGATAATCGTCGTCATAGCCTAATTAAACAATCGTATGAAAGGATCAATGGAGTTTGGATGATCGACGAGACCTTCTCGACTGCTGCTCGATCTGCAGTCCCGAATCGCAGGCGCGGCCCGGAGGTTCTTTGAGAGAGGATCTGTTGTGGATACACACACGGTTAAATCAATTCGCATGAAGATTTGTTTGGCCACAGAATTGAATTGTTGGAATCTCGGCCTGTCATGCATGGTCTCGATCGAATCGCCGTCTTGCGTATATATTCTCTCTCTCTCTCTCTCTCTCTCTCTCTCTCTCTCTCTCTCTCTCTCTCTCTCTCAATCGAATTGCCTCACCTGCTTTCCGAACATAGAAGGGAGCTGCGTTCTGGTGTTTGAAGGAGGCGGCCTCAGAGGAAGGAGAGCCCTCGTGCTGGTTTTCTGCAGGTAGCTAGGCACGGAGCGAGGCTTGGGGCTGACAATTTCCCGACGTGGCTGCTTCGCCTTCTCATCGTCGAGGTCGCCATCACTCGTGAGCATTCCCATTTTGTTACTATTGTTGTGAATCAGTATTAGCGCAGTGGAGCCCGCCTGCCTTTGACGTGTCGTGCTGAACCTCAGCACCAACCGCAACAGCTAATTCCTGCTGCTGCTGCCTCTCGCCCACCTCCTTCCCCTGCAGGAATAAACGAATAAATAAATATAAACCCTAGCACAGTATTTAATTGTAGAATAACACAAGAAATGATGATAGACCCGCAGTAACTTACTGATCAAGCAACCGCCCATGCGGAGGAGCCGCCTGCATGATCTGCACGCCGACCGCCGCCGCCACCCCCATTACGCGATGCGCCCTATTCTTCCTTCCCGATGTCGAATCGAATGCGTTAATAATCGAAAGCCGTGTTTGCCATTTTTATCTGTTGCTTCCCCTTAATTATTTTGTTTTGGCAAAATGGCCCTCCTCTCAAAGGATGTGTCTCCTTGCGGACCCACGTCAGCATGCCTTGACCACGTGTCTAGACTTGCCCAGCGGAGCCCGTCGTTGTCAACCCCTTAGAAAATGATCCACGTTACGGTTACTAGAGACTAGTCTTTAAATGCATGCGTCGAAATATTTAGCTGGTCGACAGACAATACGCAAATTTTCCAACCAATGTCCTCGACCTATGACACCTCTAGTGAGGGGGGTACCGGCTTACTAAGTGAAAATACGCAAAGTGCAAATGAACAAACAAGAGCTACTCGGTAAAGTGGCCCAATCATAACCCATGGAGAATGAGTGGGTCCTTAAGACCAAATCCAAGAATTTAGAATCTCACCCGTCGATTAAAAATATCCAACTAAGTCTGCTTATCATAGACCAAGGCTTGGAAGTTGAAAGTACAATAGACAAAGGAGTACAAGGCCACAATAGGTTCTTGAGACTAACCAAAAAATTGGATTCTATTACCTATGCTCAAGGGTACTAGGTAGGTAATAGATGGATTTGGTTACCAAAAAATTCAAGAGTGTCCATTGTAGGCACAACCAAAATAATGATGCCAAAAATGGTTGCGATGTCCCCACTATGACCACTGTGGCCTACCCTCTAGCTAATGCACATTGACAAACTCAAGCAAAAAATGAATCTTTTGATATTCTCAATTTTGTGCTTCCCCTTGGTAGGACCAAGGTCAACATGTTCCTAGCCTTGCACTAAGTTCAAATGACGCGAAGTTAAACAACTCAAGGATGCCTTCACCACGATCAGCTAGGCCAAAGAAGCAAAAGCCCCAACCACCACCAACTATTACCACTCAAGATCAAACTCAAGATCAAAGGAATATGAAATGAAAACTCAAATCACCAAGGACTACAACTTCCTCAATGAACCCAACCAAGTCCAACAAGAAGAATGTTACATAGCCAATTCAGTGTGCTAGCATAGCTATCTTCTAATCATTCTCATCTACGACTGGCTCTCAAATGCAACCTCCTTCCTCGAGTAAGTTACTCATGAGTATATGTGTGCATCACGTGGGTTCAAAAAAAGGTATTTTGCAATACCATTTTTATATATGTTTTACATACACAAATGTGTAATATAAAAAGGTTATTTACAGATTGAATAGAAAAGAGTTTTGTTTTATTTAGGAAAAAATCATAGATAAGGATATTTATAAATAAGCCATGAACATACATGATGTAGAGGATATATATATAGTAACTTCCCCAAGACTCCTTCTAAGGAGTGGCCATCAACTAGCACCAATGATGAGGCCCCCATGACCATGACCAATCCTAAGCAACAAGAATGACCATCTCGAGCAAATTCTCCCCTAAGGTCAACTAGTACTATCCACCATGTATGCCATACTAAACATGCACCACCACTCGGATTGTTCCCATCTTATAATAGACCATCAACAATAGACTTGCTATGCAAATACAAATGAAAGGATTGCTAATAGCATTGAATGCCTCGACAACACTTTCACCCTATATGCTCGCAGCTAGGCCTCCTAAATGAGAAGACTTCTACAACCATAAAACTATTCCTTGTTCATGGGAGGAATATGATTTAAAAAAAAACCTTATTGTCTTCCCACTTGGTTCATATACAAAAGCTATTTGCAATTCCTTCTATTCGTGGTGCCACATGTGGTGTTGGAAGAAAATGTGGACGTAGGCCACAAAGGTGTGGGGTCTCTAAAAGGCAAGTAAGGAAAGATGAGGGAGAGAAGAAGTTCTAATGAAACACAAGAAGGAAATCTAAGAAAACTCCAAAATACAATCTCTATTAGTTCCTATGAACTCAAAACACAAATCTCATATGAAACACTTGTAGTTGTTAGCCCTCAACTTAGCTCTAATCAAACACACATCAAAACATCAAGCATATTTTTTGATAATGAAATAAAATCCAGATAGATGTAAAGCTTTGTTCCCATAAATCTTTGATCCACTCTAGCAATAAGATCATGTTAGGGATCCTTATCCCCTTAGCTACTCATTTTCATGAAGCTATAGCTTTTGAGCATAGATTGACAATCATAGAAGTGCATAGACCATATATATATCATGGCAAGAGAAAAATAAGATGAGAAAAGAGTGGATGTTTCTAAGTAGTAGTAGGGTGAAATGAGGGTGAAATCTTCTTGATATATCGCCTCACTAATCGGATGATAATCCTCCCTTAGGTAGTATTAGTCTCTCTTTCCTCTAAATAAACCACCTAAGCTTGAAATAGGATTCAGGCTTCTCAATTCATGGCACTTTTTCTCTTAGCTTCCAATGCATCTACTACTAGAAAATAGTTCATAACTTATGTTCTTTTCCAACATCATCCACTATCATCTACAGTTGACTATCTACCGCTAGCATAATCTAAGATATATGTAGTTGCCAGCCACTTCCTTGTTCAAACTGCAACTTTGATGCATATCATTCATGAATAAGCTATCCTACAAGTGCAATCATTGATGTTAGCATATGATATTAAACTCTCTTTTTCTGCATGTCAGATTCATATTAGCAATTGATGATGGCCCACTCAAACCATTAGTAAAAAACATCCAATCTTCCATTATTGCGTCCAATCACTCAATGATCATTCTCATCAATTGGCATTGGCCAACTCACAATAGGAAAAAAAAAAACACTTTTATTAATCAGTAGATTAAAGAAAGGGCCAACTAGAGTTTGCCACATATGCAAGAATATGATATTCTTGTCTCCTTTGCTTTGGAGATAGTAGAGACAATTTCTTGGATTTTTCCTCCTTTTTAGCCAAAGTCTCTAAAATTTGACATATTTTAATAGTTCCAAAGCTCATAAAGCTAATAATAGTTGACAGAATTTGACGTAAAAATGAAATGCAGTTAATGTTGTTGTTTTCGTAACTTTTGAGACACATTTGAATATTCTTCTTGGTGCCCAGTGTATTTTCATTGTCCTTATTGACATTCATTTTGAGTTCATTGACCTTTCATCTCTGAGTCACCTTCTTTACATATTAGCTACGCTTTCTTTTTTTCATGGCTTTCACAAGGTGTCCTTCTCATTTGATAAAAACTTGCACCATTTTTAACAAAAATGTTGATGGAAAATGGGACCCGAAAATATCTAGTATGAACAATTGGGTTAGCATGTTGCTATCTTGTAAGGGCTCTCAAAAGGTGAAGAAAATGAAATGAGAGGATATCAAGTATCATTGGAAGGGATATATCACTACTACAATGACCCCCTATAGCGAGGCATAAAGCGGTGGATTGTTGTCACATGAGTGATGTAAAAAGCCGTCGCTTTTCTCGTCACTGCCGTACATTGTTTATGCGATGCATATAGTGATATTAGCTCCGGTAAGTTACTCATGAATATATGTGTGCATCATGTGAGTTCAAAATAAGGTATTTTTAAAATACCATTTTCGTACATTTTTTACATATAGAAAGGTGTAATATAAAAGGGCCATCTATAGATTGAATAGAAAAGGGTTATGTTTTATTCGAAAAAAATTCACAAATAAGGATATTTATAAATAGGCATTGAACGCAGGTGATGTAGAGGATATACATATAGTAACTTCCCTGAGGATATTAGTGATGAAAAAGCATCGCATAAGCAGCTTAAAAATTTTAACATGGCTTTAGTCGCTTAAGCGAGGTAAAATTTGTTTGCCGTCGCTTAAGCGACGAATGAATACTTAAAAGAAAAATTGTCACTTAAATGATGATACCGCGCAGACAAAACCGAGCTATCCGTTTTCATATGATCTATTTCTCCCCAACCATTTTCTACTATACCCCCCTCTCTCCCTCTCTTTCTTTGTCTTGCATATCTCTCTCAATCCCTCTTGTGCTTACACACACACACACACACTCTGTGTGTGTGTGTGTGTGTGTGTGTGTGTGTGTGTGTGTGTGTGTTTTGGCAATTCCTTGCACTCACTTTGGACATTGTGTACTTCGGTCTGGTCTATGCATATGTGATTCTTTTCAAGATTTTCGGGCTGATCACAATTGATCATGAATATGGATTATGGTAAAAAACTCTCTCTATTTTCTTGATAATTTATAAAATAAAAGTATTAAATCGAATGAAAAATGAGTTTTTGTGTTTGTTTTATTGATAATTTAAAAAATACCATAATTGAATAAGATAAAAAGTAGATTTTTATGATCACAAGTCTTAATACGTGTATATGTATATAAAGAGAGAGAGGGGGATGTTGTTGCATCTAGTATTTCTTCAAGCATTTTTATGAAGGAGAGTGTGGTGCTTAGTGAAGAAGAAGTAATAACATGTTAAGAATAGTGCAGAACCATGAGGTTTTTTCCAAAGTATTGGGTATTTGTGTAATCCTTCTTGGGTGCATATGAGATTAGAACTAGTTGTTTGGTATGGAGTGGGTTCCTTGTAGCTTGATGTTTATATGATTTAGTATACTATCTAGTTTTCTTTCCCCATTGGTTGCATAAGTGGCTCTCTTTTGGAATCTTAAAAGAAAAGAAGTAAATTCATGTGAAGCATCTAGGGTCTTCTTAACTCTTTGCAAGTGGTGAAGGAAAACATAAGAGGGGAGTCAAAGTGCTTGAAAGTTCTTGGAACTCTTAATTGGGTGGATCATTTCCTATGTTGATATTTGGGAGGGTCTTAAGTCAGGATATTGATAAGCTTAGGTTAGGACATCATCCCTAAGTTGACTAAAGGTACCCTTTGATTGTGAGTTCGCATGGTTGGGTGTTGAGGTAAAATGGCCATGCATGATGAGACATATTGAGACCCTAACTTATAGTCGATTTTGACCTACACAACCCTCTCTCACCCATCCATCTTGCCTCTAACCTAGAGATTTCTAACATGTAATGGTTTCCCCAATGTAATGGTGTGCGTGCTCGTTGAGGGTGCTTGCTCATTAGTACATGTGCAATTAAAGGTTATAAAAAACATTAATCTTTTGAATAGTATTCTATGTTCTAATCATGAGGCATAACCTTTTTATCTCCTAGATACCCATCTTTTTGGTAGCCCATAATATCTCCTAGACACCCATCTTCTCAACGGGCTATACAACAATCAAAATTATAATAAGCAGACTCAATTACTGACTTAATGCTCTACCTTGATACTTGGGTATGAGGTACTTTCGAACGAGTTGACGCATAGCATTGAATCTAGTATGTTGGTGGAAAACATGGAAGCCACGTACTTGTTGATGTTACAACCTAACACGGAAAACCACAAAGTTGTTAATGTAGGAAATATACTTGTTAACTTACCAACAAATAAATAACTATTGGATATATACTAGTCTCAACAATAAACAAATTCAAATATATACTTATTAACTTACCAACAAACTAAATAACTATTTCATAATTATAAACAAATTCAAATACAGAACCAACAAAGGTCAATGTATACCATCAAGAAGTATCTACAAATGTGTATATACAAAGCTTGCATGTCTAAGTATAGTAATATCATTCCTCCCTTATACAAAATAGACAAACAGATGTCAATGCATATCATTAATAAATATGTACAAATGTGTGCATACAATATAGGTCATGTCAAATGTAAGCTATTTATTGCACATACCCTCTACTGAGGAAAGCTGATCCGTAGGCGTCTCTCCCTGCAAAAGTGCTGCCATGTCTCCATGCACATATCGGCCTTCCTTTTTTTGTCTCTACCATACAGTAATTGATCCTTCAATAAATGTCTCATATTTTTGTGATTCGTGATAAGCAAATTCAGACAGGTGAGAGGGTATACCACCACCTCCTACTATCGATGATGACTGGGGTGGATAGAGTTCCAATGCTGCACATGAGCCTACATATGATGCTTTTTACTATGAGGAGCATGTGATATGTTGGTGTGATTGTTGTTGAGGCATGTATCAAAGGCCACAACGAGAGTGCCATTCACATCAGATGTAGTACGGTATTTATGATCGAGCGCCAACACTTGAGGAGCGACATGAACCTATGGTACGTGTTTGATCTTTCTTAGTTTCATTATTAGTTTTTGTAATGAGCATTGAATTATATATGTGATGTAAACTATGTTATATATGTAGGGACCCTTGCTTGACGAGGGGGACGACTACAATATTGGTGGGGCACATGTTCCTCGCACACGACATGAACCGTCCATTGGGGTCATTTGTAGTTTGAGGTTTCTCCACGACCTCTTGCCCTTGGTCTAGATGTTGAGATGGCTAGAGATAATCCATTGCCTACTTGTTTGCGTACTCTAGTACAGATGTATGATTGTAGAGATTACGAAGGATTGCAAAGGGGATCACTTCCATCAGATAGAGAGGTTTTTAGCTTCTGGGCAATTGGTACATGATTGTTCCATCCACTATCAATGGAGCAAGACGAGGCCCATTTATTGCACATGATTTACGTGTGCCCCCTCAATGAGAGGTCACTCTTATGTCTTTTGGTGGACCTATATATGGGTGGGGACCATGGCATAAACTTGCTCGCTACATTCAAAGCATGAGTACTTATGGGTTGTGTCTCAATGTAGCCTCTTTTTCTGAGAGAGACATCCACATGCAGAGGGGCAAAGACTCTATATTGATGGGATACCTTACTCTCAAGGAAACATAGCAGGTTTGATTAATAGTAGCCGAGACACATTTGTAGAGATTGAAAATAGTCATGAACCAGGACATATGGGTAGAGATGTACCAAGATATATAGTTGTGAATGCTATTACATCATTGCATGCTTGCGATGAATTGTTAGTTAACTATGGTTGGCATAGGCCTCCATGAGCACCCTTTATAGATGAGGATTAGGAACTCTAGTGTATACAGATTATATACTTTTCTAGAACCTTGTACTACAATTTTGGACTTCTGTACTAAAATCTCGTAATGTTATAATATTTTTGGGTGATCTTTGAAAGCTTTTATATATGTACAATAAAGAATGGTTATAATTATTCTTAAATTTGCAACCATTGAATTGTGTGTGCTTGCATGTGTGTCTCTCTCTCCTTTTATGGTCAAAGCATATCATTGATGCATGTCTTCTTTGCCTTCAAATATGTAGCATCCAGATCACGACATTGATGATGTCATAAATCAACCTTCACATGGCACATCATGTATGTTAGTAGAGTGCATGAGGATCCTACGTAGGAGTGATCCTAACATGTATGCAAGACTAGAACAATATTCCAAGGAGTTTGATCCATGTGATGGCATCTTTGACGATGACAATGACATGACTAATTTTGTTGATGATTGGTATCAAAATGAGGGTGTGAGTGATATTCTTGACAACGATAAATATATTCGAGAAGAAGCTCTAAAGCATATCTATACAGGAAGCCAAATGACACATCTAAGTGCAAGATTACTTATTCTCAATCTTCAAAATCGATTTGGATGGAGTAATGTATCTGTTACAGTGCTATTGAAGTATGTGACATACTTTTTTAAGCAAATTCCAGTTCATCGTTGTGTGATTATGCTTTTTATTATTTTCTATGCTTGATAGCTTATGTAATTGACTTACATGCTACTCTATGAGAAGTTCCTACCTTCAAGCAACGCCCTTCTTGCATCACATGATGTAGTTAAATAGTCTTGGACTTTACTATAAATCTATGCATGCATGCCCCAACGACTTCATGTATAGAGGTCAATACAAGGATGATGTGACATGCCCACAATGTTGAATGTCTCATTAAAAAGAAGGTGAAGGTAAGGTTCCTAGAAAGGTATTAAGGCATTTTCGCTTGGCTCCACATATAGAACATATGTTTCAGATTCCGAAATTAGCTAAGCTTATGTCTTGGGGAGCGGAGCGTAAGAGCAAGTATCACGTGCAAGTTCAAGAGACACAAATCTTGTCGACATTGAACTTGGCTACATGGGAACCATAGTAGGAATTTATGAAGTATCATATCATATCTTCAAGTAGGTAAATAAAAACACTCTCTTGAATTGCGTAATCATGACATATAGAATTCTTGAATTTATACACAATTCTAAAGGTTCAATTCATGCTTTTTAATAGCTAGTTTTGAAGGTGGATTGGTTTCAAGCAAAGTACAAAGTTAGTAATGCCACAATGAGACAAGAGCCCTCCGGATTTCGGTCCATCGATTCCTCCAAGTTGATACGGGCTTCAAAGGATCCATATATTTTTCCATCTCATGTTGAACATGCGTTCTTCTATAAGAATGCAGATGCTCATCCATGGTGGCAAGTTGTGCATGTCTAGCCTAGAGGTCGATGGTTATTTGTGATAGTGCTGACATAGTGGTTGATGGTTGATGGTTATTTGATAGTGCTGACATAGAGGTTGATGGTTATTTGATAGTGCTGACATAGAGGTCGATGGTTATTTGATAGTGTTGACATAGTGGTTGATGGTCGATGGTTATTTGATAGTGCTGACATAGTGGTTGATGATCGAGATGAATCGATTTCTCCTTTCGATCAAAATGCATCAACATAGGACAATCATAGAGCTCTTCTTTCTGATCATGATGAACTTGTTGACATTGAGAATGACAACGATGCGCACTCTGACACTACAGGCACCAAAGAGGAGGAAATAATGGATGTCAAGATTGCAGCGGGAATGAGCATCAATATAGGTTTAACAATAGAGGAGATTGAAGAAGTTAACAAGGATAATGAAGATGAGATTCTATTGAGGATCAATCTCAGAGATAACGACGAGGATTACTAGCATTAGCCAAAAAACCTACGAATCAACCAGTTTCGAGGGATACTTATTATTTCTAACACTTGGTAATGTATCCAACTCTTAATATTTCATTATGTGGTGTTTTTTTTTTCATTGTATTCTTACGAACAAGGGAGGGCGGGCAGGGAGTCTCGTAGTGATAGCTGCATATGGCTAGTGTCGGGGTTCAATTCCCCCTAGACTCTCTCATATGGGATAAGCCTAATTCCCGTATCCGTTCCTTTCTCTTTTTGTCATGTACTATAGACATGATTGCCCACATAGAGCACTTGATGGTGGCTAGGGAGATATGGCTGGAGTTGGACCAAATGTACAATTGGATGATCCTCATGAAGAGGGTTTTGTTGGAGGTTTAGATGCGGACTTTAAGTTTGAACAAGTCATCTTCAATACGAGAGCACCTCAACAAGTTGAGGTAGCTCTAGATGTAAGTGCAGAATGTGGGGCAGGTGATCACTTCTGAAGACATGGTGGTAACATTGTTATCCCAGTTACCGCCATAGTTCGATGCATTCTATTCCGCCTTGATTGCTTCAGGATGGACATCACATGATTCCTTCAACGAATGGTGTTGCCCATTTGCAACCTACGTGTGGGTAGGTTCTCATTGGAGATAGCTCTTTGGTGCCTATTGAGGGATGGGGTGACATGGCACCGGGAGGCCATACCTCACTGCTTCAGCCTCTCCATGCTAGATAGGTCCATGCGGGACATCTTAGGATGACCACACTCCATGAGTAGTTCCACACTGCACTTGAAGTGCATCTAGATTGTATCTAGTATGTATACCATTTTGTACCTACCTACTCACTTAGTTTACCATAGCACTAGATAGTCACTTTACTAGACTTGGAAAACTTTCCAGACATTCTATATGTAACTATTTGGTCTCATAGGAAAACTTTGCCTTTTGTAGACATTAAAATAACTTTATTTCTCTTACACACATACACACATTCACATCAAAGCTTCTCACCGTGCACGGTTGTGTCAATGGCCCATAAGATTAGACATCGCCCCACAAAGCCACTTATGGCTCCATCTCGTCCCATACTCAGTCTCTAGTATGCTGATGACATATTTATTGTCATCCTCGTGTTGATCACTGCATTTAAAAACAAGGACCATTAGTAGTTTTAAATAAACACAATTTATCATTTTTATGTTAAATAATACTCACCCCCATGGAATGTGGATGCGTGGCATATAGGGGTAGCATAGCTCTCCTAGTCAACATCGAAAGGGAATGCTTGCTCCTAAAAAGTCAATGGAACCATTAAGTGCAATGTAGTAGGTAACACCTAGGGTGCTAGTACAAGGGCCTAGCGGGACTCTAGCTAGGGATAGTGGTGGCTGAGATTACTGGGCTCCATCGTCGCCTGTCAAGTGATCATGCGGTGTGCTACTCTATTGATGCTTGCATGCAATAGAGAAATAAGTTAGTGAATTCCTAATTATTGAAAAACACACTTGATGTGTTTTCATCGTAAAGGATATACCTATGTGTCTCTTGAGTAATAGGAGGTGCATCAAGAGGTACGGGTTGGTTTGATGGTTACTCGGGGAACTTACTATATGTATATCATCTTCATTACGTGCGTTCAGTGTCTATTTATAAATATTCTTATCTGTGAATTTTTCCCAAATAAAACATAACCCTTTTCTATCCAATCTGTAAATAACCCCTTTATATTACACCCTTCTGTATGTAGAAAATGTATAAAAATGGTATTTTAAAAATACCTTATTTTGAACTCATGTGATGCACACATATATTCATGAGTAACTTACCCGAGGATGGTTATGGCAAAGGTATAGGAAACCTAATGTATACATAGACATCAAGGAGTCATTAAGATTTTTAGATTACTATTTTTATTGTTTGAGATGTTTTCTATTTTATCATTTGAGATGCTTACCGATATGCTCTGGCGATACCTCTAGCTGAAGAGGTGCCTCCTCCCATAGGTGGCTGAGACGACATGCCCTCCCTAGGCCACACGGGCTGCAATGTCCTCCTTGCTAACTCAATCATAGTATACAATTCTCCATTAGATAACTCCTCGTAGTCTACCATGGCTGTGTATAGATTATCACTGACAGTCCACCAGCTCGTAGCATGGTCTTTATGGTCACCGACCTCACTCTACGACCATGATCACTCATAGTGCCTGCATATTAAAACAACCATTAATAAAAAATAAAATATATTGCTCTCTTCCATTAAAATTAATAAAATACTATGCGATAGCATGCTGGATACTATAAGGCAACACTTATATTGAGTGCTTATTGCTCATTTGATATGTTTATGTGATACTGATTTGAGGCTAACATATTGATAAGTGTTTGGTCCTTGCTTGGAGTTTCTTTCTAAGCTATACTGCTCACTTATTTATCCACACAAGTATATCCCTATGGCTACTTGATACTTCTTCGGCACTTGGATGCTACATTGGTATTTAACGTTTAAAACACTTAATTGTATTTTTATTGTATACAGTTCAAAGAGCAAAGGCTGCTATTTGTATGATCCTCATACTTGAAATATTTATGTCAATGGAGATGCCATTTTTGCTAAAAATGCATCTTGTTCTTAGGAACAGTTTGAGATGCCAGCCACCTATAAGTGTAGTGATATCTTTGAGGGTCTTTTACCACTTTTATTGGGATTCGAGCCTATTGTAAATGCAAAAATAGATGTATTAGAGCAAGTTGTTGCTGCTCCACCTGCCCCAAATTAGCCCTTGGTAGATCATGTTTTTCCTCTGGTAGTGGACTAAGTCATTGAGCAAGAAAGGGATGTTATAAATGCAGCAAAACAGTCCTAAGATGGTTGTTATTGACTAGCAAGTAGGCTATTGGCACTAAATGAGATTTTAAACTCAAGCGCAAGGCTGGTGGTTCAATTGATAGGCACTATCCACTTGATCTTGAAAACTCTACTTCCTGATCTTGAAAATTCTACCTTTCTCATCACTATGCACTTGATCTTGAAAACTCTATCTTTCTCATCATTATGCTTGCAAAAGAAACTGAATTGATATATTGAGAAACCTTCCCTTTTTGCATTAAAATAGCTCCAATAGCATTTATCCCCATTGCAAGATTCACATAAAATCATTTCTTCCAATTTGGAGTTTGAAAATTATCCAAGTTTCCCAATGCCTCTTTTACCCAGGGAAACACCTCACACTCCATCCACATAAATGCCGAGGTTTGAAATCAATTTCAGATGTTGATGCCTCTTCCTCATCCATTTAATCTAAAACAAAAATTTAGCTTTTATTTTCTTCCTTCCTCTTCCCTTTCATCACTACAAGGGTACACACATATAGCGACGCTAAGTGGCGACATTTTTTTTTCGAGGTCGCTATTTACGTCGCTAATCCTCAAAATATTTTAAGTCAAAAAATGCATCGGTATTAGTGTCGTTATTAATAGCGACGCTAATAGCAATGACTTACTTTGGTAACATTTCGCGGAAACCCGAATGTTTCTTTCAAACATGCGTGCGAACTGCAGAAGCAAGGCGAAGGCGGAGAGAAAGAGAAAGGGAGGTGAGCAGGGGAGGTGAGCAAGGAAGCAAGCCGTGAGCCGCACGCGAGGAGAGGAACGTCGCCCGCATGAAGAGGTCGTGGAAGAAGAAGAGAGCACGACGGTATGCCCTGTTTTGGTTTCTTTACAATCTTTGTTTTGCTTTGCAATGTAGGTTAGAAAGTGTTGGTTTCTCTTCAATCTTTGTGTTGCTTTGTGTTGCTTTGCAATGTAGGTTAGGAAGTGTTGAAAGAGAGAGAAATGGAAGCGAGTGTTTTCAATTTTTTTCTTGTGTTGGTTTTTATTCTTTGCAATGTAGGTTAGAAAGTGTTGGTTTTTCTTCAATCTTTTGTTGCTTTAATTTGCAATGTAGGTTAGGAAGTGTTCAAAGAGAGAAATGGAAGAGAGTGTTTTTATATTTTTTCTTGTGTTGGTTCTCTTCAATCTTTGCAATGTATATAGGGTAGGAAGTGTTGAAGGAAAGAGAAATGGAAAGAGCCGACCTCAAAGATAGATAAGTTTAGAGCCGAACTCAAAGAGATAGGTACGAAAATTTCAAAAAAAAAGACATGAAATATATATAGTGGAGTGGTCCCAATATACAATATAAAATCGTTATTAAATTATCATTCCATTACATCGCAGTCAAGATGTCTAGCACTCACGACCAACATGGTGGGGATCGTGAGGCTTGGCTCAATCAACGTGTCCCCTGTCCATGCACGCAATGCAAATTAGCCATTCGTCGAAAACGTCGTTTGTCCATAGAGCATGTGCAACGGTATGGAAAGTTTTGAGTTGAGATAATCAACCAAGCAGTCTTGAATTACGAGATTGCGGTAAGTTCTCTCTCATTACTATATGACATGTAATTGATTTAAGTATAACAGTTTGGGGTTATCTTAGAAGTTAGCTCCTTAATGTCCTTTACAAGGTCAGGGCCATGACGATACATTGTAGTCCGCAGATCTCTTACGTCCAGTAAGACAGGTTTGTCCACGCTCTATACAAATGCCGTCCGAGATAACTAACTGTCTCATAGAAGGTGATAACTCTCAACCCCCTTCTATGGGTGAGAATGCTGGAGACATGGACGATCCTCCTGCTTTTTTGGAGCCCGAGTTAGAGGACGTGATCGAATCATTGCTTCCAACGGACTCGGAATCCAAAGATCCTTTAATTGCGGAGGCTGCCATTCCATTGTATGATGGGAGTTGGGTATCCTGTTTGAAGACACTTCTTGCATTGTTGAGCATATAAACAAAGTATGGATGGAGCGACGCGAGTGTGACAGAGCTATTTAGGTATATTATGATGTGTATGATTCTTTATTGAAAGCCATTAAAATATGCTATGTGGTACTCTAATAACGTGCTTCATTGCAATTTGTAGAACATTGAAATCTTACATTTTTCCTACCCAAAACATGATGCGTGAGTCTCGTGATGATGCAAGACAAGTGCTGCGAAAGCTAGGCATGGATTATAATTGCATTCATTCTTGCCCCAA
Organism: Lygodium microphyllum; assembly: GCF_053477565.2. NCBI lineage: Eukaryota > Viridiplantae > Streptophyta > Polypodiopsida > Schizaeales > Lygodiaceae > Lygodium > Lygodium microphyllum. Next base: position 5,220,864 of record NC_141135.1, read on the forward strand.
TGATTGTGTTCTCTTCCGGGGAGAGTTTGAATTTTTGGCCACATGTCCCAAGTGCGGTGCAGACAGGTATCGAAATGACTTGCAAGGACAGACTGTTCCGCAGAAGGTTTTGAGGCACTTTCCGCTGATACTGCGTGTTCATCACATTTTTTGGACCAAGAGTTTTGCAAAGCTGACTACATGGCATGTGGAAAATCGATCCATTGATGGTGTACAACGTACACCAGCTGACTCAGAAGCATGGCATCACATTGACGAGACTTTCCCTGACTTTGCAAAGGAGGCAAGGAATCTACGATTCGGTCTTGCCATGGATGGGGTAAATCCTTTTGGTTTACGTTCCACCTCCTATAGTGTATGGCCTGTGGTCCTTCTTAACTACAATATACCGCCATGTCTTTCCACCAAGAAAGGACACCTTTTGCTTAGCTTGCTTGTGCCTAGACGATACAAAGTCAAGAATATGGATGTTTACCTCTCTCCACTGATTGATGAGCTAAAGGAGTTGTGGGAGAGAATTGTAGTGGAGGACATGAGCAAACATATTGGTAGGCGATCTGCAACTATAAGGGCAATTCTTATGTGGACCATGCATGACTTTCCTGGTTATGGAGAATGCTATGGTAAAGTGTGTTTTCTTATTTTCCTAGTTTTCTTTGAGCGATGTTGGTGTTATGACATGCCTCATTATACATGTGTGTTCTAGAGGGCTAGTCATATCAGATTACCATGCATGTCCTCTGTGTGGACCAAGGTTGGATTCTCGTATGTCAAAATCTATGAAAAAGATGGTATTTAAGGGACATCGGGATTTTTTGCCAGAGGGTCATGTCATGAGAGAAGGATTTCTTGGTCGCCCTCCTGCGAGAATGAATGCACTGAGCTGGTTTGATCGCAAGATGGTGGACCAAGACTCGCTTCCCAGTGGAATGCGACGCTTCTCAATTTTCTATGAGCTGACTTATTGGAAAAAACTAAAAATTAACCACCTTTTAGATCCCATGCACATTTTTAAGAATGTTGATAGCTTGCTATGGGACCACCTCACTGGGCAGTGAGACACACTAGGAGCGAGGATGGATTTGAAAGCAGTGGGAAAGATGGAACCATATTGGCCTGTAAGTGGTGTCGACGGTTGAGTGCAATTGCCGCGCGCTCCTTGGGTTTTGTCTGGCAATGAAGTGCGACGAATAAAGAAAAACCTCAATCCTTTCGCACGTCGACTGGCCTAATGCGTTCTCTCAAGACAACATTCACAAAGGATGACCCACTAACAGGACTCAAATCCCATGATTGGCATAAGATGTGTCAGGTATGTACGGTATGAGACTGCGTATGGCATGATTCTGCATATTAGATTTCAGAATCTCCTTTTGTATTATCTATTTTTTAATTATTTTAAAATTAAGTCTTAGTTTTATTGTCTTGCAATTCATTATCTAATATTATTATTTTTCCTTATATGTGCAGGTTTAGGATTTGGGCATGGATGGCAGGATGAGTCGCGATTTTACAGATGACGACATTGATGCGATGCTAGCACGTTTCTCACCAGAGCAGCTAGCACGGGCCAGAGATAGAGCCAATGCACAGCTTTCCCGTTCCACCTCAGCATGATCGGCAGACTCTAGACAGTCCGATGCTTCAGTCTCTAGTAGACGCAGTCGCAGGTCTCGCTTTGCTTCAGAGTCACGTAGTCGAGGAGGAGGTAGCTCCTGTTGTGGGGATATAGATGCAGTCTCTCCCACTCGCACTATCACCACGGAGTCGACACCGTCTTTCACTGGCAGTGGCGGGCAGACGTCTACTGCTTCCACTCCTTCACGCACCCCACCGATCACTCCTAGGGCCGACAAGAAGTACACGAAACCCACTCCTCTAGGTATGTATTTTCGCATTCTTTTTTGCAGTAGCACTTATCAATTCAAGTTGTGTTTGACACATTTGTATTAATGTCATGAAATTACCCGTTTGCAAAATCTTGCAAGTCACTCGTATCTCATAGATAAGGCCACTGGCCACTTATACATGAATGATGAGGGAAAAGCTATCATATCTAGGATGCATGAGTTGTGCCAACAAGTATTTCAGCACAACATTACAGACAAGTGGAAGGGGATCCCAGATCCCAGCAAGGAGTACATAATCGATACATTGTATTGAGAGTTCCCTCAGCAAAAATAATTAATTCACGAAGATGTTAATACTCGTGTGGAGAAAATGGTATCACTTACGTTCACACTTGCATCGACGCCCGGAAAGGATAGGCGTCCCCATCGACCTTCCACCTAAGACAATTCTTAGGAACATGCCCCACATCGACGGAGAATCATTTAAGGTGCTCATCCCACCAATGTACACACAAAGGAGAACCATTTAAGCCATCCCTTTGCGTAGGTGCCACCTGGCAACATACCCTCGGGGTGGGATAGCAATTGTCCTCAATTGCTATTGGCTGGATGTGGAGACAATAAATTGGAAAAAGGTCACAAATCACAAGCCTGCATCCATTGAGCTTCCTCAATAGGGTGATTGTGGAATTTGACAAGATAACGAGGATAAGTATTTCCAGTTCTAGTGGTCATATAGTCAACATCAACAATTGTTTCAGGGATTAGGATTTCATGGTCATCTACAATCGAGGGTGGTGAGTCATAAACAGGGTGAACAGGAAGAGAACCTTTGAAGGGACGTAAAAGACTAATGTGAAAAGTGTTGTGGATTTTCCAATGATGAGCTAACTCTAATTTATAAGCATTACGATTAATACAATAGAGAATTTTAAAAGGTCCATAAAAATGAGGAGCTAATTTTACATTTGGGTTCTTTTCTACACTATGGAGTCTACGTTTTGCAACACGTAACCAAACATAATCTCCTTCTTTATAAATCATGGCTTGCCTCTTTTTATTCGCTTGTTTCACATATGATTGTTGGGCCTTTGCTATCATTTGTTTAACTTGCTCATAAATACTTGAATGATTTTGAATCCAATCGTCAATAGAAGGTATTTTCTGTGTTAGACAAAATGTGGGAGTTGGCAATTTGTGACCATTAAAATTTTCAAAAGGTGCATTTTGTGTAGCAGTGTGAGTGGTATTATTGTAAGTAAACTGCAGAAGATGCAAATGATTATTCCATGTGGTTGGAGAAGAAATTGTGTAAGCACAGATTAAATCCAAAATTGTGCTATTTGTGGCCTCTGTTTCACTGCTAGTCTCTTGATGAAATGCAGAGCTAAAATCAATCTTAGTTCCTAAGTTAGAAAACAATGTAATCAAAAAATTATTACAGAATCGAGGATCTCGATCGGACACAATAATTTTCGAAAATCCATGGTGCAGAAAAATATGCTTGAGAAATAAGTTAGCGGCTTGTGTAGCACTTAAGGTCTTTTTTACAAGCAATGAAGTAAGCATGTTTACTAAATCTATCAACTATGGTCCATATCATATTATTATGTGAAGAAGTTTGTGGTAAACCTGTAATGAAGTCCATAGAAATCTGCTCCCAAGGTGAATTAGGGATAGGTAATGGAAGTAATAAACCATATGACTTACCATGATGTCTTTTTAATGCGTTGACATACAATGCATTCAGAAACAAAATTAGAGACATCACGTTGCATATTTGGCCAAAAAAAATCTTTGTGTAAATTTCTAAGTGTGGAGATAATACCATGATGTCCCATATAAGGAGGCTCATGTACTTCTTGCATAATTAAATGACAAAAAGGATTAGTAATACATAACCTTTTTTCATAAAATGGAATACCATCGGAAATAGAAAAGTTATTAGTAGGGATCCATTGATTGTTAGATAAATTTACCCAAACATCATGAAAATCGAGATGTTTGGGTAAATTGATTGTTAGATAAATTTACCCAAACAGAAAAGTTATTAGTAGGGATCCATTGATTGTTAGATAAATTTACCCAAACATCATGAAAATTGAGATCTTGAAGATGTTTGGGTAAATTGATTGTTAGATAAATTTACCCAAACGAAGAAGTAGAAATGACAAAAATGTTGTTTAATGATGGCCTACGGCTACATGCATCAGCTACTACATTTTTCTTACTTGGTTGATATTGAATGAATGGATGAAAGGATTGAATAAAGAATGCCCACTGTATGTGTCTATCAGATATTTGTGGTTGTGACAATAAATGTTTAATACTCTGCTGGTCGGTTTTAATCCTAAACACGAACCCATTAAATAGTGCTTCCATATGCGCAATGCATGAACTACAGCTAATGATTCTTTGTCATATGTAATATATTTAACTTCAGAAGGTTTTAGTTTACAACTAGAGTATGCTATAGGGTGATTGTCTTGCATCAATACTGCACTGATGCCAGAACCACTTGCATCTAACCACAAGAAAGAATGGTCGATTGAAATCAGGTAACTGCAAAACTGGTGCGTGTGTGAGTGCATGCTTAAGTATTTCAAGCGATCGTTGTTGACTGTCGCCCCAATGATAAACAAGACCTTTCTTTAACAAAAGAGTTAACGGTAAAGCAATCAATGAAAAGTTTCTAACAAATTTTTGATAAAAGCTAGCTAGTCCTAAAAATGAACAAACTTCATGTACATTTTTAGGTTCACCATATCTAGGCAAATTTGAAGGTAGATTGGGAGGTTTAGAATTGGAAATTGATTGACCATGATTATTAAGAACATTTCACATCCATGGCCATTGGTTAAAACGATTCTTTCCATATTGAGAATTGAAGTTACAGAAAGAATTAAAACGAAAGTTGTTACCCATGTTGTTACCATTGGATGTTGGAAATTGCATTTGGTCTTTAGACTGCTTCTTTTATGCGTCGTGAGCTAGGGATATGGCTTTGTCTAGATTATTGGGCTTGAACATGTTGACTTTGGCTTGGATGGATGGAATTAAGCCAGACATATACTTTCTCTTGAAGGTAGACTCGATCACTAGCTCCACCATTTGGAGCTGCAAGAGAGTACTCCAAAATCTTTATGTGTATTGAGGGATAGACTCCGTTCTCGTTGCATGAATAGGTCCCATTGTTGTTGCATGCAGAGCTCGAATTGTGCAAGGAGAAAATTTTCAAGAACCTTCTTCCGAAAGTCATTCCATGTGAGAGGATGATCAATGCTTTTACGCGTGACATCCCACCATAATGCAGCTTTCTCAATAAAATAATGAGATGCACATTTAATTTTATAACTTTCTGAGTATTTCTCATTGTCAAAATAAGCTTTGAACTGACTTAACCATGACAAAATTTTGCGACCATCTTTAAGACCATCAAAAGAATTAAATTTGAATGTATGCTTGCTTATCTTGGACTCCTTTCAACTAGCGTGGACATCCAAAGTAGCGTTGATGGCGCGAACTAGGTTGTCATCATTGGTAGAAATTTGAGTGGCACGATGCTTGAGGGACTTCAGTTCTTGTTCTTGTTGTACGTGGTGGTGACGCTCTTCTTCAAGTTTCATGGATATTAAATCCTTATGCAGCTCCAAGGTTAGCTCAGAAAGTGGTGATGCATAGTCAAAATCGGTAGTGTCGGATGGCCCTTCATGTGACATGATTGCTTGATGGAGAAATCCAGAGATTTAGGATGCCTTGCAAATGAAAAGACACCTTGCTTGTCGTTGAAGAATTTTGGCATGTGAGACCAAAATTTTAAGCGACCTTTGGACAAGAAATTATGGATCGAAGTAGGCAAGAAAGGCAGGAATTTTTAATGGGAATTTTGTGAAATTTATGAAGCTGGAAAGAACTGCGCGAGAACTACCTCTATAGAAGAGATAGTCAGCTATGACTTGTGAAGATTTGCAGAGTCTATGTATGACACGGAGTAAGAGAAGATGAAGTTGATTATGTAAGTGATAAAAGAGATAATGTAACTTGCTTAATAAGACTTTAAGCCTTTAAAAAAAACTTGACAATAAAAGGACAAAAGGATGTCATGAATGTTGCCGTGACGGCAAAAAATTCGCGATGAGACAGACCGTAGAGCCCGTTTGCAGCAGAGGGCTCGCCTTCACGCCAGAGGGTAGGCGAGTGGAAGCCCAAGAGGTAGGATGGGCTTTGATACCACTATTGCGAGCAACAGATGCGTGGTTTGCGCATAGTGAATGGAAGAAGCTCTCTCTTTCTCTCTTTTACTCATAAAATTGCATATGACTCATGAGAAAATAAAATAGACTAAAAGAGAGGGTAAAGTAAAATGAATTACCAACACAAGATTGGGTACAATCTCCCCTCGACAAGAAGTGGGCAGCTCCCTTCATGCCGTATTGATAATAATATTATAAAATCTTATTTGCCCAAGATTTAGGCCCTTTACAATCACTCTTTGTATAAAGAGTTTGAGTGTGCTGGAAAAGAGATAGAGTATTCTGAATTAATGGATGCTAGCAGTTGTGCATCCCACAACTCTCTAGAACCATTAAAATTTTATTGGACATATCTTCTAAAAATCTATTTTACTAATAAATATTTACATAGAGGCTATGTGCACGCTTTATAAGAAATAGCGGTGCGTCTAATACAATAATCCAATAATTGCCAAATAAATTCTTGAGGAAATAATCTTTAAAATGCTTGCGTGTGGCGCACCTTTCCAATTCACCTTGCTCTACACATCATCTGCCAAAAATTCAAAAAATCATGTTAGAATAATAACCAACTGAATAATTGCAGCTAGCCACATAAATCAATTAATTTGAAATTCCATACAATAATTAATTCACGAAGACGTTAATACTCATGTGGATAAAATGGTATCACCCACGTTCACACATGCATCGATGCTCGGAAAGGATATGCGTCCCCATCGACCTTCCGCCTAAGACAATTCTTAGGAACGTGCCCCGCATTGACGGAGAACCATTTAAGGCGCTCATCCCACCAACGTAGGTACGCACAAAGGAGAACCATTTAAGGTTCTCATCCCTTTGCATAGGTGCCACCTGGCAACATGCCAAGTCTTGTATCCTTGAATTGGGAGATTCTTGTAGAAGTAACGGTAAAGAGCTTTAAACTTGGAATTTTTGAAGATATTCAAAAGGCCATGACTCTTGGAAGGATATCTAGAAGAATGTCATGGTTTCAATACAAAGGTTTGAATATAAGGCTAGTCAACTTTCTGATCTTCATTGTCTCCTTCCTTTGAACTTTTCTCCTTCTTTGGCAAGGTTCATCTTCATCAATTTTATTCATCATCACTAGTTTCCTTATTGCAAGTTGTTTTTTTTGTTGTTGAAATAATTTGAATTCAGAGGTATTTTGTTCTCTTAAGGCTTCAAAGTAGATGGATCAAATTTCAAAGGAGAAAGCTTTGGCATATCTTTCTTTTTGGAGGCAACAAAAGTCCTTTTGATGGTTGAGTTAGATGTGCCCTTATCTTTGTTTGTAGATGCAACAAAAGTTTTTTTGGTAGTTGCCTTGGCACTAGTGCCCTTACAACTTGTACCTTTCACTAGTCTCTTGGCTTTGCCCTTGGAAGATTTAGGAGCAAGAGGAGAGTCAAGGTCCACCAGTGTGATTGCCATGTCCAAAATTACCTCAATATATCTCTCGCTTATCCAACACATATATGACTTAAGGTAATATTTGCAACAAAAGAGAGTACGCAACAAATCAATTAAGAATACAACTGAATTTTAACTTGAAAGAAAAAGAAAAAAGACTTACATTCACCCCATCTATATTCAACAACTTTGAATCTATAGACTTGCAAACATTTGAGATAACTCTTTATCCACAATTTTGTACATCACTTTGTGTAGTGGGACCTCTTGAAGGAAAAACTTGAAAGGTTTCTCAGATTTAGCAATATCTTCAAAACATGCATCCAAGTGGATACTAACAAGTCTAACAGTATTAAAAATAAAACATTTTTAGGAAATAGTAAAGACCACTTGCAACAAATCTAGAAAACAAGAGAAGAATATTGATACGACATTTTTGAAAGAGAATTGATAATGATGACCACTTGAGCAAGAATATCAAAGTAGATTAGAATCCAATGACTCTTGTTAATAAAAAATTAGTCAGCAACAAGTATCACAAAAATCACCAAAAGTAACTATGTATAAGTGATCTACCTTTCAACATACAAAAAAAAGATACATCTATATGTGATACTATTAAAATGTTTTAAAAATCATGCAATATTTGAACTAGACTTTGAAAAAATATCCATAGAGAGAAGTGGATCAACAGTAAATATGTTCTTAGTAATTTCATTACTTGGAGAAGCAATATATGCCTTGTATAGGAACAAAGCCCAAAATAAGAGAATGAAGGTACAAGGAACTTTGAAAAAGTTGATAAAATGAACAACTAAACTCACCTCAAATAACAATAAACCAAAGAATCTAATAGTTGAATACGTTTCTTCTCTAACATACTCTTGTCTTCTAGAGATATGCTAAGGTAATCCTTATTATCTACATCCTAGAAAACATTCACAACCATTTGGCTAAATACTTTGCCTATCCTCTCAAAGTTAACTGGGCCAAGAGATTTACCTCATGTGCTTTGCCACGTGCTACTCAATTTCTTGTCTTAAAAAAGTTTGCTTAGAGAAAAGGAATACTCACTTGAAAGGAGTTTTAACTCAATGTGATTTGGTAAAAACACTTTGCACATGATTACTGGATTACAAGAATATGCTAATGCTCTTACATACAGATAATGCAAAAACCTACACGAGAAATGTAGATTGAGCATGTGAATTATTTGATTACTAAGTTTGTATTTTGTTTAAGAGCACTTTGTAAACACTAGGATACTCACTCCATGGGAAATTTACATGACAAATGAAGGAAATCCATGTGAATTAATTTGATTATTAACCAGCAAGGTAGCTTATAAGCACACTAGTCCATGAAGTTCCTAATTCTTAGCCACCTTTGCCTAGTTATCTACCATATCCTTCAACTATGTATTATCTTTTGGGAGTTGGCACCTATTATTTTGGACAAGTGTAAAATAAAGAAAATGAAGTACTAAATAAACCCTATGAAGGTTCAATGGCGTGATATGAAGCAATACACCTACCATGGCACTGATGAAACCCATCATCACTCAAGTGAAAGGCACTATAAGAAAAGGAAAAGGAGAAGCATGCTAGTGAAAGAGGAAAATTGAATGCACGATAAATATGGTGTTGGATATTTTTTTGGGCGAGGGGTGGGGTTGTAAAAAATTACATGGTGCAAGGAAAAAAATATGAGAAAGAGATAAAGAGTACACAATATATAAGGGGAGAATTAAAAAAAAAATTAAGCCTCCAAACAACTGATACAAAGATGGCTCTATCCACCCATGCACTTCCAATGTGAAGCTTAGATGGTGATGTAGACAAAAGATAGGTGAAAAGCTTAAGGCTAGTTGGAACAACTCTGACTGGGTTAAGATAGATGATGGATGGCTGTGAAGGGGTTTATCTTTTATAGCCTGTGAAGGTGGTTAGGTCAGCTTGACCGATCTACCATATGAGCCACCATTAGTTGGCTAGGGAGTATTCCCTTTATCATTAGGCCGGGGGCGCTGCCCTCGGACCCCAAAATAGGGGCCCATGATAACTTCCTTACCCCACAACTCGATGCAATGTGCCTAGAGTTTCTACCAGCTTAACTACTCTATCTAACCATAAGATTAGACCCAAAATGGTCACTTTTTTGCCATCTGATCATCACATAGACCTCATCTGACATATAAGTCAAGACTCAACCAATATTGGAGCTCACATATGGCTTCTTCTCATAATGGAGGCCTTACAACTTTGAGTGCCATGGATCATTGGTGGCACCTTATGAGCATGGGGCATTGAGCATATTTAACACGGGTGGTGGGCGTTTAACCCCACTAATATTTAGATAGAACCCCCTCTTTTGGTGGGGGTTAGCAAAGGTTAGGGTTATGGTGAACCCACTAACCTCGTCTCCCCCCGCCAAAAAAAAGGGCTTTGTAGCTATACCATGGTATTACTATTAAAAACACCTATATAGGGAGTAGTAGTGACTTTGAGCCCTACTTGGTTTCCACTCTATGTGTGATACCCTATACCCAGTGGTGAACCCTCACATGTATGGAATCATAAGGGTGTAGTTCTAGGATGTACCTATGTTGTACTATTTCTTTCATTGAATAATACAAAGAGTATACCTAGCTCTCACATATCGTGTTACCTTTTTGTAAAGTGTCAAGTGAGTCATTGAGTGCACGTGCATTACCCTTGGTATCATAACAACTCTTGCTTGGCATCACAGAAGTAAACACCATATTGGGGAATATGGGAGTTTCCCATAAGTTTGGGACACGTGGTTAAATCTTTGGATTTGTCATAACTTGAATACTATAACTCCAAATTGAGTGCTCTATAGCTCAATAGATTCCATTTTTCAAGCGCTTTCCAATGATAGGTCACATCATATGATTTTGAGAAACTTATGGGCATGTTATCCGGGTGCCACCTTTTTAGTATTCAAAAAATGGAAATTGGGAGATTCCCAAACTCATTAATATTGTGTTAGTAGCAGAGAAGATCCATTTCCCCAAAATTGTGTCGTCCCATGTCGTATAACTCCACCTGGAATTGACCCATGTAGCAATGACCCCCTAGCGTGACGACACCCAGAGCGACATCCCCCCCAACATGACGACCCCCAACATGATTACCCTCACACAAGTCACCATCTGAAGATGTGACATGGCTTCCATATGGCACAACCACCATCTGAAGGTGAAATGCAACTTTTCCACATCGACAACACTAGAGTCAAGGCACAGATCCCCACAAGAATATGGGGGAAAATGGAGAGAATGCATCCATCCTAGTGGTTCAAAACAGAAAGGAGATTCAAGTCAAGAATGGAGAGAAATTCTGGAAGAAAAAGTAGTTGAACTAGAGAGAGAGTTTGAGGCATATCAAGCTTGTTAGACTTAGTTTGGAAGAAATATGAAAATGAAGGAAGACGAGGAGGATTAGATAAGAGTTTTTAAAGTAGATCAAGGTTAAAAGGAGTGGGTGATACAAAAATAGGAGGAAGAGAAGAGACACAAACTGCAAGAAGATAGATCTGCAAATAGGTCAGCTAGTGAGAAAATATCTAGGAGAGCTCAAGATACAAAGAAAGACAAGGAGAAGGAAGTCAAAGTAGGAAGCAAGAAGAAGGATAAGAGGAAAAATAATAAGATGATTATGGAAAGTTCAAGAAGCCTCAACCTACCCAATATGAGGGAGAGGCAGATGGGATAAACTTGAAGAAATGGATTGTAGAGCTAGATAGGTACTTGAAGTATAATAGAATCACTGAAGATAGGAAGGAAGAAGTGGTAGCCATCTATCTAGAGAAGGATGTTGCTAGTTTGTACCTACTAGAATAGGAGCAAGGACGCATTGTCTTCTCATGGGAGGAAGTTAAAGAGGAACTCAAAGATTAGTTTGTTGCAAAGATGAAAAATTTCAAAGTTAGAGATGAGTAGGGAAATCTCAAGCAAGCACAAGGGAAGATTAAGAAGTATGTTAGCATAGCATGGAGATTCATGAAGTCTTGTTAGTCCTAGCACTAGGAGACACAACAAGGAAAGGAATCGTAGACACGGGGACAGGATGAGTTAATGTGCTTAGGCACGTAGTGCTCCAGGCTTGGGGTGACCCGCCTATTGAGAATGCTAGGTCTAATGTCACACTAACTAGTGGGATGAATGTCAAACCATTCAGAGTGCTGAAAAATTAGCCATTGGAGATTGCAAGAGTCCAGTTCTTAGTAGATGTCATCGTCATGAAGGGAGTTGACTATGATATCTTGCTAGGGTGACCCTGGATGTGGAATGCATAAGTCATAGAAGACTAGGGAAATGGTTTGATCTTCTTAGGCAATCGAGCGGAAGAAGTGAGGGTAGAAACGGACACTTGCAAGAGTACACCAGTAAACCTCGACATCATCTTAGCTTTGCTAAAGGGTGATACCCTGGTTAGAAATTCTTATAGGCCGCTAACAAAGTATATCCCCTACCACCCTAAGGACGAGTGTGATTGGATGCATGTGCTAGCCCCATGATCGATCTGCCATTCTCGGACAATGAGGAATGTGAAAAAACTGCTAATGCAATCGGTGAGCCCAAGGACAAATCCGCAGTGCCACTATGCATGATGGAGAGAAGCCCTAATGAATGGCCCATCCCTATTGCATTCCATATCTCAAACAATAAGCGAGAGCTCCACAAGGTCTTAGAGCACTTGATAGATGAGCTAGCTGGCAACCTAGCTGCTAACCTCAATCCTCTCAAGGATCTCTTGGATGAACCCAAGTGGAGGTGGACCAAGGTGCAAAATTTGAACTTGATGTACAATTGGGCCTTAGTCACTGATGAGAAAGAAATGAAGCATCAAGGTTTAGGAGATGACAAGCAGTCAAATGAGGACAACTGAGATGATGAGTATGAAGTCTGCTATTCTATGAACAAAAATAGTAAAGAGGAGATAGACATAATAGAATATGACATGGATGGTCGGATAATTGAGAAAATCAGATAGAATTAAAGATGCAGAGCGCCAACATATTTAGAATTGAAGGAGGAGTTCTCAGAACTGAATGTTATCACACTTGGATAAACCAATTAGAGGTGATAGGCTATAAGCAAGCAAGGTTAGTTCAACCACTTGTCGTGCCTCTATTGAGAACGGAATCACTATCAGAGCCACAACCACCAAGAGAGACTCCCTCTTCTAGCAATAATGAAGATTTCAATTCTAAATCCGAGGTGAGCTCTGATAACGACCCCCGAGATACCTCAACCTCCTAATACAAAACACACCAAGGGAGACCTACTGGTCCACCTAAGGCACCAATGGTTGAAGGAGGAAAGGAAGAGATAGTCTAGGGAGTCAAAGGCTAGAGAATAGAAAAAACCAAAAGACCTAACAAAATGATTCATGAAGTTCAATAGAGGCAATAGGGTAGTGATCTTGCTAGGAGCCAAATGACAAGGGAAAGTGAGCGAGCTTATAGAAGGACCTACCAAAGTGAAAGAGGTTAATTTTGCTAAGGAAGGGGAGATGCCCCAACTTGTCCTTGTCGCACTGACGACTTGAGCGAGCAAGAAGAAGCAAGTCTCATTGATCTCCTATGAGAGTATATAGATGTCTTTCTCATGACAAGGAGATAGAAAAACTCTTAAACATCTATTCTGCATGACCTGTCATGTGGTTTGATGCACCTGAGTCAACATACCACACATTGTTGCTTTCTTCTGCACTTGTCACAGAATTGGTCATGTACTGTACCATAAACAAATGCTCATTTCTGTCATCACCCTGTATACTAGAAGATGCATAATTCCCTTGTTGCAATTTTCCATTCATGATGTCATTCTGCTTTTTATAGCAGTCTTTAGCCATATGACCCATTTTACCACAGTAGTAGTCTTTAACATTGCTGTTTGCATTTTGGCCTCTTTGCCATCCACCACGACCTCTTTGGCTCCCCCTGCCTCTAGAGTTACCACGTCCTCCTCCATAGGACTGGTTTTCTTGTGTTTGCTACATATTCTGGTTTCTACCACGGCCTCCAGATCGGCCTCCTCTACCTCTGCCTCTACCTCTTCCAGCATTTGAGTAGAAGACGGCTTCTTTTGAAGTTCCTCCTAAAGAAGATGCACCACCATTTCTCTGCTCCTCAGAAATTAGAAGAGCAATCAACTCCTCAAAATCAGGAAATCTTTCACGGATGGAAATGGATGTTCGGAACTGTGCATAATCCTTTCCTAGACCATTCAAGGTCACAGAAACTAAATCATCATCTTCCACTGGCGACCCAATGGAAGCAAGTGCATCTGCAATCTTCTTCACCTTCATGTGGTAGTCATTGATGCTCATACTTTCTCTTTACACATTGTGCAACCCTTGCTTGGGCTACATTTTCCTGGCTTGCGTATTTGTGCTATACAGTTTTGACAAAGTATCCCATGCCTCCTTTGCGTACTTGCATCCTGAATATGCACAATCATAGAGTCTGAAATACTGATAGACAGTAGTACATAACTTTTCTGGCTCTCTCATGCCATCCTTTAAATGCCTACATTTGTTGTTGATTGGGAACATCAGGAAGAACTGGTTCTTCTTCGTTTCTTGCAACGAATTCCCAATATCCTTTTCCCATAAGGAAATTCGTCATTCTAAACTTCCATGCTTGGAAGTTGTTCTTGTTAAGCTTTTCAATGAAAATCTGTGAAAGAGAATCAGACGCCATTACAGAACACTGCAAAAAATTATGTCACTGCAAAAAACACAGCTTCAGCCTCACAAGGGCAAATCTGCAAAACTGACGAAAGCGGTATTTGACCACACAGTCACTTCCTAGTGACGATTTTGCATCAACAGGCAACAAGGATGATTTTGTAACTCCCAATGTCTCTGCGCACAGGCATAGGATGCAATTTCTTTGGTAACTTTTCACCGACCTGTAGAACAGTGGTCGCACAGCAAAAAATAGGGCCTTTTCTTGAGTGAGTGCGAAAAACTTCCGCCTCTAAAACAGGCCCCGAAATGGCCTCGAATCAAAAAAACAAAGCAACTGAGGGCTATAGCCTACGCCTACAGCATATACTGCCCTCTTGCTACACCGTGAAGGGCGTCTCAATCTGAGACAATGCACTCTTGCACTTTTCGGCTGTGTTACCTACAGAGACTTGCTCCCAAAACAGAAAAATGAAAGCAATACTGGTCCTCTTACCAGAACGTTGCATACTTGATTTGCTTTCTTGAGCTCCTTACCACGAACCAGGCTCTGATACCATGTCAAGATTGTGGGAGAGAAGGAAGGAGTTTCACTTGTAGCTTTCTCGCCTGCACAATGGGGGAATACACACAAAGGTGAAGGCTGAAAATAGTTTTCCTCTTCTTACTTGTGTAAACCAAAAAGAACTCTAATACAAAGAAATAGAAGAACCCTATATATGGGTCTCAAACCAAACTCAACTAACTAAGGTGGCATACTAATTGAGCCATGAACTAGAGTAGATAAGGATAGCTATCATCTAGCTATTATTCATGGGCGGTGTACCAACCGCATATGCAGCTAACAAGTCGGTGACATAAATGCACAACGGTCACCCTAGCATATCACGAGTGGAGCTCGATATCTCAACAATTTGCACGGCCCTCTACCTTTCTTTTTGCTAATACCTTGTCACCTTCTACAAGGGCTAGTAGGCTTGCTAGGTCTCTGACTCTTCTTTAATTCCTACCCACCCATTCTTCTACTCTTCTTTTCACTCTTCCAAGCTTTCATTATACCTTTGAGATAAGGCCCTTATTCTTTACTCTTTTTTCTAGATTTCTCTTTCTAGTATCTTTTGCTATTCTAGTTCTAAAACCACCCTCTTCTCCAAATTTTCCATGGTCTGCGGATATCTTTGGGCCCTCTCTTCTTCTCCAACTATGTGAACTTCTCAATGGCATTCTGGACTCTTTACATTTGTCCTTATTACAACTCTTCTTATTGCAAGATCAGGAGCTTGTACTCCCTTTGAAGTCCCACCGGCTCTTGATTCTCATCTTCAAGCCTCTTTCACCAGCTTTCCTCTTACTCCTCCTTGGTCTTGAGCTCTATCTTTAGCTCACTTATTTCTCTTTGATAACCAACCACTTGGTGGGTTCTCTTGATTTTGAAGGCCACCAGTGTAACTTTCTCTGCTTCTAACTCGGAAACATCCATCTTCTTTTCCTCATTTGCTCTCTCCCGTTGTGAAACTAGTTCTTTGATATAATCATCATAATGGCAGTGTTGTAGGGGTAGTCATTGTGAATGCTTATATCTTCTGTCTCTTGGGATCTTGTCTTGACTCTGCATCCACTGTTGTGAACCTCTTTGTTCGCATCACTAGGGTTCCTCCACTTGCATCATGAGCTATCTCTTTATTGACCAAAAACTACACCGAGGCCATAAGGTTAGTGGCATCTACTATAGTTGAAGTGCCTTGGGTGGGTGTAGAGACTGGGGTGGTAGGCACTAGGACAGGTGGAATAGGATAAATCAAACCCTTGCCCTTGCCTTTTCTTACTGGGGGTGGCATTATTTCTAGCACTTGAGAACTTGTCCCTGACCCTCTTCTCTGTGCAGGCTCATGGCAGCCAACTCCTCCTCTCTAGAGGGCTTCTCACACTGACATGCAGATGGCCCTAGCTATGTCCTCTTCTTCTCTCCTTCTAAGCTCCTCTGCCTCTTCATGTGCCTTTCTCTTTCTCTCTTCTTCCACCTTCTTGGATTCCCTTTGAGCCTTGAGGTAGTCACCTTTTTCTTTCTTCCTTGTCTCTTCTTCTACCTTCCTTTGGGGTGTTTTCTTGTTGGACTTTTTGGCCCTTCCATGGCTAGATCGCGTTTCCTATTTTCCTTCTTCGCTACTTACGGTTCTTTCACTTGACTGTTCCTACTCTTGGTGGGGAGGTGACCTATCTAGTGTCTCATTAACTCCTTCATTGCCTTGCACTTCCCCCAATGCCTCCCTGATGATGGCAGTAAAGGCCCCACCAAACCAAATGGTTGAGGCCTTAGATGATGACTTCTTTCTTGCCTTGGAGGCCAGGGACTCTCCACCTTCAAGTCTTCCACCTATAGCTAGTGCATTTTTTGTTGAGGTCTTGATTATCTTTCACATGAAGCCATTCATGTTCACTTCATCTAAAGACTTGGCTGCAATGCTTTCCAGCATTGCACATTGATCCTACTCATCAACGCGTTGTATCTTTGGCTAGAAAACAAGGCATGCACCATCTTGGCTTGTAGCTAGACTTATAGGTTCGGGATATTAGCTAAGATGATGCCATTATTAGTGTGGACTAGCACTTTTTCCATTCCGAGCATGTTGTACACATTCCTTTTCAACCATCTTTCAACTTTGTTGGATAGTCCCAATGCTCTCTCCACTAGCTCTGGAGTCAGCTCAACTTCTACTTGGTGGGTGCCCACCTCTCCTTGATGCACAGTCAGGGTGGCATGGTTCCTCTTGAAAGTATGGAGGAACTCTGTGCACTTTTCATAATCCACAGCTTGAGGTACTTTTGTAAATTGCATGGATTCATAATTTCCTTTATGGCCTGCTCTTCCATGACTACATCTTCCAAATTCAGGATGTGCCTGAACTTGAATTGGTTGTAGGCCCTCGTCTCCATTGAAAGGCCATATTTTGCTTGCTCTTCCTTTGAGAATGGAAATTTGCTAGTTTTCTCCTGTTCTACCACCACTGTAGGTGCTTGTCATGATGCCACAGCTCACCATTAGTGTTCTTCAGATAATTTATGTAGAAAGACACATAGGAGATGAAAAAAATGCTTATCAAAAGCTAAGATTCTTTTTTTTAAAAGAAATTTTCCTTCAAATAGTCCATGCATTCCTAAAAACATTATGACACTTTTTTACAATCATAAGTTAATTTTTATCCATTATTTTCTGCTTTTGGACGTTGATTGAGGTTTGGGTTTTGTTTTTATGCTTCCCTTCTTTGTTCCACACCTTATCCCCTCCTCCCTTGGAAAGGAGAAGAATCCTTTCTAGGATTAGAGGTTGAAGGGTTAAGGCCATTTAGTGCATGCTCATAGTGTTTTACTTTTACATGAGACAAGGGTAGAAGTTTTGGTTGTGCTCCATGTGAGCATAGTGGTCTATGTTGACGGGTCGGATGCTTAAGTGGGTGGGTTAACTGAGGACATCCATTAGTAGGGAGTCATCAGAGCCTATTCGGCTAGCAATGTGTAACTCCTCCTCCGTCAACATGCAATCTAAATAGGGTACGTGGGTCATGATGTGTTCTTTGAGGGGTCCGTTTTGCGAATGGTGGTCAAGACCCTATAGGAGGTCAAAGATACATAATTTGGGTTGTACTTCTAGGTTCTATTGGCATATCTTTGCTCACTATTGGCTCATGATTTGGTATCTTTCAAGCTTTCATTGAAGTTAGAGAGCATACCATTTTCATAGGAAAGAGGAGTCATTGATAGCAAGTTGTTTCAACTCTTCAACTTCTTGTTCTGTGGTAGGGACCGTGCTCTTGTCATATGAGGTGATGAGTCATCATTTGTGCGCTTACTCACCGCACACAAAATCTCGCTGCCAATCATCTCCTCAGTTGCATGGGGAGCCTTAATGAATATGAATTCTAATTCTTCCCAAGAGCAAGGCAGCATAGGTACCTCCATGGTCAAAGGCTCTTCTAAAAGGCCTAGGTCTATCAATCATAGCTTTTAGAAAGTGTAGTAAATGTAGAGTCCAAGAGCCAAAGGCAAGTAACCAAGTCATCTCTCATATTTTCAAATAAGTCTGAGGCCAATGTAAGAATTCATCATCTCTCATGAGAGGGTTTTAGACCCACATGAGGTTGAGGTTTGACTAGGCTGGATAGGTGTACGATTGAGGTTTGCGGTTTTGGCTATGCTTGAGGGAGTGCTTCAACCACTTGTGCACAAGAAGGGATGGGGCTTGTGATGTAGATATTGTGCTATTGCTAGATACTTGTGAGGCCATAGGGGCAATAGCAATGCTAGGTTGAGACAGTTGATAGGCATCAAGGTTCATTTTTTGTTGATCCTCTACATGCTTAATGAGTTTTGGCTCTATGGGCTCCATAGCTTGAGTCATTCGGGATTTTAGTTTCTAATGTGTCATGTGGGATTGTGTGGGAAAGGTGAAGGGATGTTCTTGAATAGTATACTTGGCACTCTTGGCTTTGGAAACCCATATGCAGGTATTGCCCTCGTAATAGCCGTGCACTTGCAATAAGGTCTTGGGGACCAGCGTGGCTTGACTGCTCATCGATGCCTATAGTTTCTTCTTGCTTCCTAATTTTCGAGGGTGAATTCCTAGCCTTTCAAGGTCATGTTTGGTTGCTTTTTGGTGGTGGTTCTTGATGTTTAGGTACCCATTTGAACTTAGATTCATGGGCTTTGACTTTCATCTCTATGGTTTGCTAACATTGAGGCTTGGTAGGTTGTGGTAAGTCACAACCCCCCTCCTTAGACTTGGGGGTGGATTCCTCTATTGCTAGATTTGTGGGCTTTGATGGAGCCACGTTGCCCTTGCTAAAAGTTGTCACGATGTGTACATTGCCAATGGCAATGTGATTGCATGGTGACTCATAGTCGACATTGCAATGGACCTATTTTTTAAAGGCGCATCCTAACACTAATTCTTTACTAGCACCTTTTGTGTTCGATAACACATAGAAGATTATGGGTATGCTCTCAGACTCAATAGAGGCTACAACTTTGCAATTTCCCAAAAGTGAGTATGATTGGTCCCCAAAAGGGTTGAGTTTAGCACTCATGGGCTGTAGTTGTGGTCAGCCGATTTGAGCCAAATGATCATGAGTTGAGATATTAAAATCAACTCCTTCATTGATCAATGCATGGATGATAAGTGTTCATTGGGCGGTGATTGTTATGCGGAGGTATGCAAGTTCCACTACTTCTTCATCCTCATCTTCAATTTCCATAATTGTGGAAATTCAAACTTTGATAGGGGACTCTAGCATGGGAGGCTCATGTAGTGGGTGTGTGGGAGGATATTACTTCTTTATGCGGCTACCATTGAAGAAGCCTATTCCCTCTCCATAGATGGTCTTGAGCTCCACATTTTCCGTTTGTCTAATGGTGTGAATCCAAAAAGGTCCTAATCCCCTAAACTTCATCTTCTATTTGTGGCCTTTTACTGAGTATAACAGCACAAGGTCACCCCGATCGAAGTCTCGCTACTTGACATGCTTGTCAAACCAGCTCTTACATCATGCATTTTCACAAATCAGTGCATAGGTATCTAGAAGTTGTCGTTGATAGGCACTCTAACTCAATTAGGCATTTTGCTCATGCCTCCTTCTCATCCCATTGCTCTTGAATGGAAACTCTCAGGCTAGGGACAAATAATTCAGTGGTAAAATGGCTTCAGTTTGGGGTCAACCTAAAGGGATTCTATTTTTCTACGGTTGTTTTATAGGGTGTTTGATAGGCCCATAAAGCTACCATTAGATTGTTTTCCCAATCTCTATGCAAAGCAAAGACTACCTTGGTCAAGATGTTAACTAAGATCTTATTTTTAGATTCTTCCTGGCCATTCACTTGAGGGTAGTAAGGCGAGGATTTATGATGCATGATTAGATAGGTAGACAAGAGGTGAGCAATCACTTCATTGATGAAATGAGTGTCGTGATCACTAACTAGTTCTATAGGGTAGTCAAATCGCAAGATCATATGCTCCCAAAGGAACATAACTATAGTTATAACATCATTATTTTTAGTGCCTCGTGCTTCTACCAACTTTGTGAGGTAGTCTGTGACAACTATGATGTACTTGGTCTGTGAATATTGTGATGCGGGACTAATAGGTCCGATAAAGTCAATTCTTTATTTTTCAAAAGGCTACCTTACAATGACTAGGGTTAACTCCATATTGTCCTTGTGAACAGGTACCTTGGTCAGTTGGCATTTATCATAGTGCTTTACAAATAATGCTGTTTCTCGAAAAAGTGTCGACCACCATAGTTGAGACTGCATCACCTTGCAGATTGTCATGTCTCCACTCAAGTCCAACAATTCCATTGTTTACTTCTGCAAGTACGTCATGCATTCCATGCTTGCACACACACCTACATAGCAAGCCAACTTGCCCAAGCCTATAGAGCTGACCTACTATCAATTGATAGGGTTGTATCTTGAGGATGAGTCACCTAAGTCAGGCTTTGTCGATGGGTCTTTTAGGTAGTCTATATTCAAGCACTTGGACTATGTCATCTACCCAATATGGTGTCAAGTCACCTCTTAAAAAATCTTTATCGCTGGACAAGTTAAAGAGATGTGCATTTGAAAAATTGTTTCAATAATACCCTATCCACCAGCGGCTTCTACTATGGATATGCGAGACATGTGGTCAACCATATAGTGTTGTTTCCCTTTGTGCAAAACCTCACAAAGAAGTCAAATTCTAACAGTAGAAGTAACCATGGAGCAATGTGTCATGTAGCACAAGGTTTATTAATAAGATAGAGCAAGGATTGATGGTCAACAAAGAAAGTAAAAGATGTAGCCAACAAATAATGCTGAAATTTCTTTATAGCAAACACCATGGCTAAACCTTCTCTCTTTGTTGTGGAATAGTTCATTTCAGTGTCCATGAGTTTTTTGCTAGCAAAACACACTAGATAGTCTAGATTGTGTTCGCCAATTTGGCACAACACCACTCCCATGATAAACTTTGAGGTGACAATGTGGATGTGGAAGGCTATGGTCTAGTATAGGGCTCATAGTATTGGTAGGGTTGTCATAGCCTTTTTCAACTCTTCATATACACGTTGATATTCCTCGAACCATTCGAATATTATCAAGTGTTTATAGAGTGGTCTATCGATTAATGCATAGTTCAACACAAATCACTGATAGTATCATGTGCCCTAGGAAACACTGAACTCCCTTGTAATTGGTTGGTGGTGGGAGATTGACAATAACCCTAACTTTTGAGAAGTCTATGGCAATGCTGTTCTTGGACACCACGTGCCCTAGGTTGCATCCATGCTTCACCCAGAATAGGTACTTAAGGGAGTTTAACAAGAGACCGTATAATGTGAATCGTTCAAAGACTGAGCTGAGTTTGTCTAGGTGTTCTTTCCAACTTGAGTGAACACATAGATCATCAACAAATATTTCTAACTCCCACCAAATCATGTTCTTAAAGATAGTATACATGAGCCATTAAAATGTGGCTGGTGCGTTTGTTAGCCCAAAGGGCATGACTATGTAGGCAAAAACACCCCACTTAGTAGCCAGCATCGCCTTATGCGTGTCATCATGGTGCACTTGAACCTAATTGTAACCTGAGAAACTGTCCAAGAAATTATAGGCTTCCTTTCCAGCTACTCTCTTGAGCATATGCTCAGTGTGCAATAGTGGATAGTTGTCTCTCTTCATTGCAGCGTTGACTTTCTTATAATTAACGCACACTCTATTTCTTGCTGGTTTCTTTTTCTTCTTCCACACACTATACAATGTACACAAATTATAGATAAGATACAACATAAAGAAAAGTGGCCTTCTAAGTCAAATAGTGCATAATCGACTACACTAATCGATTGACGTTATATCTTTGCCAGCTGTAGATAGGTGTAACAAACAAAATATAATAATTGATAAGTCAGTGGCCATGTGAGTATCATAATGACCACCAACATGCTAAGTGTAGACATGCGGGCTCATCTAGCTAGGCGGTCCATCATCAATGTTCGCATGTGTTGAGCTTGCCATCTCAACAAAAACAAAGTACAAGGCAAGGTTAGTAGCCAAAGACATGGATCTTCTATAATTTAATATCAAGACAATATTTCTACATAATGGCCTTCATGATGAGATCTACATGTAGCAGCTAGAGGATTTTGTGAAAAATGGTAGGGAAAAGCTTGAATGTAAGCTTAAAAATAGTCTTTATGGGTTAAAGAAGAGCCCATAGGGATGATGAAATAATTTTATGCCTTTATGTAGTCTCATGGCTACAAGAGAAGTGACAAAGACCATTGCTTATACACAAGAAAGGTTAAAGATGATAGCTTGATAGTGTCAATCCTTAATGTGGATATTGGTTAGCTAGGAAAAACATGTACGAGATTGATGCCTTTAAGAAATGGTTAATAGAAACCTTTGAAATGAAGCATTTGGAATATGCAAACCATATTCTTAGCATGCACATACTAGGAAGAAAACAAAGAGATTGCTCTATCTATCCAAAAGAATTATATCATCATCAAAGCATTATATCGTTTCAATATGGAGAGGAAGATGGCAACTAGTATTCAAATTGGATGAGGGCCACCCATCTTACTCACTAACGCTAACTATATATGTACATACTCACTCTTTATTCTTTAAGTGATAAGACAACAAGGTGCTACTTACAAAAGAGTTAGTAGAGACACCATAAAAATAACATTCTCTCTCTCTCTCTCCATATTTATGTGTTACAAGTACATGGCAACATACCAAACAACCTCTTTCATTATAGTTGCTAAGTAGTAAGTGTAATTTGTAACTTGTTTGTAGATAAAACTTCTATTTTCCTCCTAGAAAATACCTTAGAACTTATAGATTTGAAATCTGTAACTTGTGCATTCATTTTCGATCGACATAGCCAAAATTGTAGTATATTTTGAAACTATTGTCTGCAACCTTATGGGTCTAAAATGGAGCTTGGAACATCCTTAGATGGCAAGAAAGTAGTGGAAAAGCCCTAAAGGCCCTATCTGTAGAATATACAATGATCTACTCATATACCAAATCTCACACTAATATCAGATTTTTGCTTTGTTCTACTTCCAGTGCCCCCACTGACTCTATCCAAGAGAAAAAATGAAAGAATGAGAGAGCTTCTTACAAGTTTCTTGCTTGCTCAAATCCTTACTTTCTTCTCCTTCACATTAGCCTTCAAAATCAGGCTCTCTTAGTGGCAATGTTATGATACCATGTCATGAATTTTGTGGTAGGAAGACTTACTTGAGCTGTTATGCCACACACACACCATACACAAAAGACAAAGCTCACTCAAGAACGCAAGAAGAGAGACGGAGGCCAAAACATTTTTTTTGTTTATTATTATTCTTTTACACAGACACTACAATGCGCACAAAAGATAGATAAGATATACATAAAGAAAAGTGACCTGCTAAGTCAAGCATTTCATAATTGACTATGCTAATTGACTTACACTATTACTATGCTAGCTATAGGTAGGTACAACAAACTAAATATAATAAGAGATAAGTCAATGGCCATGTGGGTATTGTAATGACCACTGATGTGCTAACTGTAGATGTACGGATCTATTTAACCAAATAGTCCATCATCAATGTCTGCACGTGTTGAGCTTGTTATCTCAACATGATCAAAGCTTTCACTCCTTCCTAACACTCTTCAAGTACTATTCATAAGGTAGGGACAAAGAACTCACATGGTAAGATTGCATTTGTTTTGTATCCTAGTTTGAAAGGTTTCTATCCCATTGTGATCATATAGGCCATGTGATATGCCTATACCATAACTATTTGCTTGTTTTCTCAATCATTACTACATGCAAATACTTTCTTGGTAAGGACATTGGTTAAAATATTATCGATCAATATAACTTGGCCATTTACTTGAGACTAATAAGGGATTGAATTTCAGTGAATGACAATGAACATGGACAATAGGTGACAAATCACCTCATTGATAAAGTAAGTGCCTTGGTGAGCAATCAACTCATTGATAAAGTGAGTGCCTTGGTGAGCAATCAACTCATTGATAAAGTGAGTGCATTGGCCACTTACTATGCTGATGGGTAGTCAAATCAGGAAATGACTTGTTCACATAAGAGCTTAGTGAGGGCTGAAATGATGAACGGGTTGCCTCTTACCCATCCAACCTCCAATCCTCACTAAGAGAACTAAAGAGGGGCACCACCTAGCCAAAGGGAGGATGGGCTAGGACATCCATTTTCTCAAAGAGAATCAAGAGAACCAAGACACAAATTTACAAGAGAGAATATATGTACTAGACACCATATTGAAATATAAGAGAGAGAGATGAGAGGAGAGGGAGACACGAGGAGAAGAGGTAGAGGAAGCTTGCCATTATGCTACATAATAAAAGAACTCACTTATAGCTTCCCTCAAAGAGATGAGGGTATTCTAGAATGCTCTCATGGACTTGTCATTCTCCCTCCTCCCCCTTCTTCATTCTCCATGGGCTCTTTATATAGCCTTCATGAGGGATTAGATTAAGCTAATCTTCTTGATTAACATAATCCTAGATGATGTATGGCATCTTTGAAAATATGGAGAGTAGTGGATGGGACAAGTCCCCACCTTGGTCATCATGCAAGAAGCCAAGGGTGGTGGTAGACAAAATAGAGAAATGGAGCTAGATTACAAGAGGTGGATGCCCAAAGCACATTATTATAATATATTTACAAGAAGGATAGAGTGGAAAGTTGGTGTGGTGAAAGAGAGAAGAAAATTGCATATAGCCAGCAGTCTGCGCCTTCGTAACTTCAAATCCGTGAGGAATTTGGAAAAAGTTTCTTCTGCAACTTTGTAGACCAGATTGAAACCGATCGGTCTACGCGGGAATTTTCTTGAAATTTTCTTTTTCTTGGGAGTTATTGAGATTATAAAAAAGGGCTTCCAAAAGCTGCTTTGACTTTAGTATCCCATATGTATATAAATACATATAAGCATGTGACAAAAGGGGTCCATGCTTGTAAGCTTTTGTGCAAGATCCAAATGACACCATGATGTGGATATTGACTTGTGTGCAAGGGTGAGGTGTCCTCTAATGATGGTGATAGATTCCAAATCTTAGTGATGCAAACGGAGCCCATATGTAGTTGGAGGCTAGTCCTTTGAAAAATCTATGCATTCACTCAACTCCTAGGTGTAATCCATTTTCATCTTCACTAAGATAACCATCCCATTTACCCTTTACATTGACATGCCTTCTAAGAACTTGTTCCCCCCATTTGCTAGAGTTATCATAATCGAGAAGCAATGTAGCATACCTAGTGCTTGAAGAGTAAACCTAAAGTGATATGGTAAGCTCTTGATAGGGGCCTTGGCCAAATTTTGTGGTAATAATCCGGGTTGTAAAAAACCCGGATCATTAGCCCTCCCCTTAGGCTAGAGGTATTCATGCCTCTAGCTTGATAATGATGGTCCAATAGAGCAAGGAGGACTGCACCTCCTCATTGGTGGCTCTTCATTGAATGACTGCTCCAAAGTGTTCATATTTCTTTGAAAATAAGGCTTCAGTCGCCATCCATTTACCCTTGTCTTGTGAACCTTCCCATCCATGTCACCTAGCTTATAGCTGCCATTTGGATATCTCCTTATGACCATGAATGGCCCTTCCCACTTGAACACAAGTTTAGCATCCTTTCTATTATCGAAGCGGTTATCATAGCGTAGCACAAGTGATCCTTCCCTTATGTGTTTGCTAGCCAGCTTCTTATTAAAGGTCTTCCTCCTCTCTTCAGCCTGCATGGAATAGTGTTGGATTGCTGCTTCTCTATCTAACTCCAGCCTCTCTAGATCCAAGATCCTTTCCTCTAACTTCTTATCTTGATTCTTCTCTTGACTGGCTACTAAAACACGTAAACTGGCCAGTTCCATCTCTATAGGAAGCAAAGCTTCTTGGCCATAGACGAGGTGAAATGGAGTATAGCCAAGTGAGGTTCTGAATGAAGTCCTGTAGGCCCAAAGAGCTGCACTCAATTTTTTATCCCAATGCTTGGGGTGCATGTGTACCTGCTTGGTAATTATCTTACAAATTAGCCCATTTACTTTTTCGACCAAACCATTACACTGTGGATAGTAGGGAGTAGAATGCCTGTGCTTGATTTTTAGCCTTTCCATTAGCTCCCCTACTAGGTTCGCCCTAAAACGAGGACCCCGATCAGAGATAATTTCCAAAGGTGTGCCAAACCTGCAACAAATATGATCCTACTAGTTGCTGAAGCCTCTGCCCACCTCGTCATGTAGTCCACTCCCATTATGATGTATTCCTTGCCAGATTGAGTTCGTGGGAGTGGTCCTATTGCATCAATCCCCCATTTCTCAAATGGGCCATATGTAGTTATGGGATTTTGTTCCTCATGCACTAGCTTCCTTGGTCCGGCCTTTTGGCAATCGTCACAAGTGCGGCACCAATGTTGCACATCTCGATGTAGACTAGGCCACACAAAACCGGCTTGGAGAATCTTTCTGCTGGTTATTTCTTGAGCAAAATGTCCGCCACAAACCCCTTCATGGCAGCTCTTAATCAAATCTATAATCTCCTTTGCTGTTGGCACCCTTCTAAGCACTGCATCCTCTCCTTTGCAATACAACACATCATTTATCAAGCGGTATTTAGTGGCCTTAGTAGCCAGCCACCTTTTCTCACTTTTACTCATATGTGTAGGTGCCTCACCTTGCTCGAGAAAATAAAGCACATCTTGTAGTTGAAACTTGCCTTGAAACAAGGGAAGCTTTACTGTAATAATGCCCACCATTACCTCTTTCAATTTTTCAGCTGCTAGAGCATCTGCCTCGCCATTTGCGCGCCTTGGCACAAAATAGATTTGGGCTTTCTATAGCTTTCTCATGAGAGTTTTAGCTTCCCTCATTTTCACTGCTAAGTTATCATTTTTACAAGCCCAGATTCCTTTCATTTGCTTAACAACGAGCATAGAATCCCCAAAAACATTAAGCCGAGTGATACCATGTGAGAGACACCACCTCAAACCTAAAAGCAAGGCTTGATATTCTGCTTCATTGTTAGAATGGACATCCTCCAAGCTGATACCTTCTCCATAAAGTTTGTCACCTTCGGGACTGAACACCACTATTCCTGCTGCCGCTCTGTCTTTAATACGCTTGTAGGCCCCATCAAAGTAGAGGGCATGGGCATTCTCTACCCGCGGCGGCTCCTCAAGAGGAGGTGTCTCCTCTTTCACCTTTCCTTTCTCTTTTTCCTTCTTTTGATGGCATCTATGGGTCAACAAATCAGCTAGGCAAGCTCGAGTAGAATCCTCCACCTTGAAGGTGTAGTCAAACTCTTGGAGTTGTATCACCCACTTAGCGATTCTAGCTGAAACATCCATGTGCTGTAAGGCATAGGGAAAATGCTCTTCTGTCGTGATCACTGTGAATGGCCTAGGGAGAAGATAAGGACGAAACTTCCTTACAGCAAACATTAGAGACAAAACCATCACCTCGACCATCTTGTACCCTCGTTCTGATGCTGTCATTACTCTACTAGAAAAGTAAACCGGTCTCATTAGGCCAGTTTTAGTATCCTTTTGTATTAGTGCTGCCCCTAGAGCATCTTCCCCAAAACTCGGGTTGACAAAAAACTCTTGATCCCAACAAGGCTGTAAAATTATAGGAAGGGTGCTAAGAGCCTTCTTCACCTCGTGAAAGCACCTTTCACTTTCGTCACTCCACAAGAGCTCCTCGGAGTGGGTTAACTATTGCAGTGGAAATATTAATTGGGAGAGGAGATGAATGAACCGCCCCATATATCGCACCTTCTGAATGAAAGAGGTTAGTTGCTTCACAGAAGATGGTGATGGCACTGCCAATAGGGCCTTAACTTTGTTTGGATCTGCTTCAATGCCCCTCTCACTTACGACATGCCCTAACAAAGTTACACTACTTTCGCCAATTCGATACTTCTCATGGTTTAATTGCCCCCCTATTTGTGCGAGTCGGTTGAAAGCTTCATCCACCTTCCCTAGATGTAGAGCCTTAGAACTATAAATACAAAAATCATCAATAAAGACCCTGATGGATTTCCCAAAATATGGCTGGAAGACATAATTCATGAATCGTTGGAAGGTAGCTGGGGCATTTGTTAATCCAAATGGCATTACTTTGTAAGCAAAACAACCCCAAGGTGTAATGAAGGTGGTCTTCTGTTGATCCTCCTCAGCTATTCGGATCTGGAAATAACCTGAATACCCATCACAAACAGTGTATCTCTCATGCCCGGCCACCTCATTGAGTATTTCATCCTGAAAGGGAAGAGGAAAGTGATCTCTCTTAGTTGCGGCATTTAGCGGCTTGTAATCCACACAAATCCTCCATTTTCCATTCTTCTTGGGTATCACCACCACAGGTGAAACCCACTCTGAATCCCCTATTGGATAGATAAAGCCTGCCTTTAAAAGTCGTTGCACCTCAGTGAGTAGAGCGTTTTGTTGAACTACTCCCAATCGTCGTAGTCGCTGCACCACTGGCCGTGCTCCCTCTTTTAGATTAATGTGATGTTGTACTGCTGTCACACCTGTGATGTGTTCATACTCAGAAATAAAAAGTGCAGAGTGTTTTATCACCACTTCCATGTAGGCTGCCTTCTCCTCAACTGATAGATCCTTAGCCAACATTTTTTCTAACCCCTCCTTCTCGACCTTTGGAAGCTGCTGCGGAATTTCACTACCAGAAGGCCCTTTTAATGTAATCCCCATCACTTCTAGAGAGCTTTCTTCCTCCTTATTAGAAGACTCTCCCTCTGTCATAGATGACCAACCCTCGCTGGAACTCCATTCATCAGCGGTGGTTTCTAATACAAGATCCTCCTGTCGGCCCTCCTTCATGTTGTAGATAGTGCTCTTCCATTTTTTATGCAGCCCCTTTTGTGGCCTGAGCTCTAAAGCCCCTATCTCCCAATCTTGTCTGGCTTTCATTCCCCTTAGCCATGGTCGCCCAAGAATAAGCGGATAGCCATCCCCCTTCACTGACATCACATACATGTCAAGCTCCAGTTGCACTCCACACACCTTTACCTTGACTTTCTTTATAACTCCCAAACAATTTACTACCACATTGTTAGCCATTTTGGCCCCAAATTTAGTAGTTTCATTTACCTCTAATCCCAAACGATGCATCAACTTTTCCGTCATGACACAAATCTCTGCACCTCCATCCACATATGTCTTTGACACTCTCTGCCCATTGATTTCGGCTTCCACTAGAGGTACAATATCTTTCATCTTTCTAGCCTGGATTGCATTCACATGTCTATTCTTCATGGGTCTAATGCTTACTATCTTTGACCATTGTCGCCGCACTGTTGGAGATAGATGTAGTAATTGTGGCCATGAAATTTTTGGCCCTTGATTCCTCACATCAGCAAGCAAATCATAAGCTCTAGTACCTTTACCCAAGGGAAAATCATCTGGCTCAATGTGTCGGCGTGAGCGAGCCCTCCTCTTTTTTACTGTTGCGTGTCTTTGCAGCCACTGATGACTCTGCCCCCTCTTCCATATTTTCAACCTCCTTTTGTGGTGTAGGCTCCATCTTCTCAATTCTCCGGGCTTTCTTCACCGGCATTGCTTCAACCTCTACTACTTTGTCATTTCCTTTGACATCACTCTCATCTAAACTAATTATCCTAACATCATAATTCTCTGGCGGTTGAACAGGCAAGGGCGGCACCTCTGCAAGTGGTCGAGGATGCTGGAGAACTTGAACCGGTGGTGGAGGCCTTGGATTCGGTGGAACAAACCTTTCCCTAGGTGGTGTCACTTGTTGTCCCCTCCTTGATTGAAACCCATTTCCTGGAAAACACCTGGGATGAGGGCAAAAGTACATACCATGGCTAGTCTCCCCACAATTATAGCAAACATACTCTCTTTCTTGTCTTCTTGGACCTCGATTGCCTTCATTTATGAGGGGAGGGGGCCGCACTCCTTGCACCAAATTTAATGAAAGGCTTTCGAGTTGATTAGTAATGCGTTGTAGGAGCTCTTGCTGTGGTATCTCCGGTTTAGGTGGGGCCTCTGCTATTTCTCTAGGCCTTGGCATGGTTGGTAAAACCTGCATGGGCTCAACTCCCCCCTTCACTTGGGCTTGATACTTCAATTTTCTATCTTTCTCTCTCGCATAAGTGACTGATTCTTCATATGATGTGGGAAACTTTCCTTTGACTTTCTCCCTTAGTAGAGGATGGAGTCCGGCTAGAAAACAATCTTTCTTAAGGCAATCAGGTACTCTTTCTCCCTCGGCTAAAGATGTTGTCCATTTATCCCACAATTTTATAAACATGCCTTCATAGGTTTGGTACTCCCCTGCTATGGTTTGGCGAAGATCTAAGAGTTGTCTCCAAATATCTTCAGGTGGCTCTGTATCTTGGTACTTGTGCATGAATGCGGTCTTGAGATTCTCCCAATTACCCCTTGTAGCCTCTGGGAGAGCTTGATACCACACTCGAGCATCACCCTTTAGAACTAAAGGGAAGGCCCGTACTTTGGTTGCTTCATCATCCTGGCCTGTGACTAGAAAGGCCATTTCTAAGTCATCCAAAAAGTCCAGAGATTTCTCCCCTTTGTGCCCAAAAAAACTTGGAAAAGCCATGATAGGAAGATGTTGATCTAGCTCAATACAAAATAAAGATGAACACGTCTAGGCCCAAGTCATATCTTATTAAGGGTAGAATAAATGGATTTACAGATGCATTAATCTCAGCAAGACGACGAGGGCCCAATAAGACCCTTATAACATTTTGAAACCTGAGCTTTGTGCTAACAATTATATGCACGGTTTGTCTAGCAAGTGGACGGATAGGTCCATACAAGTCCCTATGGTTCATGGGATACACTTAGAGTAGAATGAATATGTGCACATTAAAGGAGATGTTATAATCCAAAATAGGGAGTATTATGGGATCAGGTGACAACAAGATCTCTCTCAACCTCTCAGCTCCAAAATAGAAGACCAACCTTTGCTGAAACTGTATCTTTCTACTAATGCACACATCCACCCGAATGTTTTGAACCGATTGAAAGTTGTAGAAAGTAGGAGTAGTCATTTATGCATTAACTACAAATGTACACTACAAACTTTCATGAAGCGTGTCGTTGAAGCTATGGCCTCTTAGATCCCACCATTCAAGAGATGCGAAGGACTTGCTTACCGCTGATTAGCGTAGCTTTTGTGTGACCATCATCAGCCTTGTAAAGTTCATAGGCTTCGATAGCTATCTTTTCAATTACTTTGAGTCTTCTTGCTAGTAGTAGTTGAAGCGTATCACCATATGTAGCCTCTCGCCAATACCGCACACCATTGATGTGTAACTCACCCTCCAAAAACTTGTTAATCCTCGAATTTGAAAGTGCCTTCACCACTTGAAGACGAAGCTCCGTAGGGAGTGTCTTTACACTAGACACCAAGCACTCAACACAATCCCTTGACGTAGAGACTTGATGAGAGCAAGATTTCTCATGAAGCAAAGAACGATGTGTGTAATTAACTTGCTTTACCCACATACGTGCCGTTTGTCGATAAAGGTCCTTCTTCTCTTGAGCTTCTTTTGGAGACCATTGCGGTACTCTTGAGCGGCGAATCCCTTGAATAGGGTTTGATGAAGATTCCTCCTTAGTGATTTCTTGACAAACACTCGTTGAAGAAGAGGACAACTCCTCAGATGTTTCTTTCTTCATGGAAGTTGTAGAGCATAGCTTGAGAACTCCTCAGTGGGGGCACAAAAAATGAGGGCTGAAATGATGAACGGGTTGCCTCTTACCCATCCAACCTCCAATCCTCACTAAGAGAACTAAAGAGGGGCACCACCTAGCCAAAGGGAGGATGGGCTAGGACATCCATTTTCTCAAAGAGAATCAAGAGAACCAAGACACAAATTTACAAGAGAGAATATATGTACTAGACACCATATTGAAATATAAGAGAGAGAGATGAGAGGAGAGGGAGACACGAGGAGAAGAGGTAGAGGAAGCTTGCCATTATGCTACATAATAAAAGAACTCACTCATAGCTTCCCTCAAAGAGATGAGGGTATTCTAGAATGCTCTCATGGACTTGTCATTCTCCCTCCTCCCCCTTTTTCATTCTCCATGGGCTCTTTATATAGCCTTCATGAGGGATTAGATTAAGCTAATCTTCTTGATTAACATAATCCTAGATGATGTATGGCATCTTTGAAAATATGGAGAGTAGTGGATGGGACAAGTCCCCACCTTGGTCATCATGCAAGAAGCCAAGGGTGGTGGTAGACAAAATAGAGAAATGGAGCTAGATTACAAGAGGTGGATGCCCAAAGCACATTATTATAATATATTTACAAGAAGGATAGAGTGGAAAGTTGGTGTGGTGAAAGAGAGAAGAAAATTGCATATAGCCAGCAGTCTGCGCCTTCGTAACTTCAAATCCGTGAGGAATTTGGAAAAAGTTTCTTCTGCAACTTTGTAGACCAGATTGAAACCAATCGGCCTACGCGAGAATTTTCTTGAAATTCGCTTTTTCTTGGGAGTTATTGAGATTATAAAAAAGGGCTTCCAAAAGCTGCTTTGACTTTAGTATCCCATATGTATATAAATACATATAAGCATGTGACAAAAGGGGTCCATGCTTGTAAGCTTTTGTGCAAGATCCAAATGACACCATGATGTGGATATTGACTTGTGTGCAAGGGTGAGGTGTCCTCTAATGATGGTGATAGATTCCAAATCTTAGTGATGCAAACGGAGCCCATATGTAGTTGGAGGCTAGTCCTTTGAAAAATCTATGCATTCACTCAACTCCTAGGTGTAATCCATTTTCATCTTCACTAAGATAACCATCCCATTTACCCTTTACATTGACATGCCTTCTAAGAACTTGTTCCCCCCATTTGCTAGAGCTATCATAATCGAGAAGCAATGTAGCATACCTAGTGCTTGAAGAGTAAACCTAAAGTGATATGGTAAGCTCTTGATAGGGGCCTTGGCCAAATTTTGTGGTAATAATCTGGGTTGTAAAAAACCCGGATCACTTAGCTATTGTTTTTTCATCATTATTTGAAGTGGCTATTATCTTAGTACATTTGGTTAGACAATTTGTAGCTATAATGATGTACTGTGTTTGTGAGTATTAGATTGTTGGATTGATGAGGCAATGAAGTTGATCCCCCACTTCTTATGGTTGACATGGCATTATCAATTTTATCCTTGTAAATCTAGTAGGGTAAGCAACTATGTACATTGAATATAATAGTACATTAAAGAATGACACTTGTGAGGTTGAATATAATAGTACATCTCATGGATGAAGTAGAGATTGTGAGACCTGTCCATACACAATGGATGTTCTTCTTGGAGCATGTTATGAAAACTGTGAAGGGCTTTGTGCTTAGGGCAATTAGATATAAATATATGTATGTATCACATAGGTTCAATATAAGGAATCTTAAAAATACCATTTTTTACATACAAAAGGGTCCTATATAAAGGGGCTACTTACAAATTGTATAGAAAAGGGTTATATTTTATTAATAAAAAATTCACACATAAGGATATTTATAAATAGGCCTTGAATGCACGTGATATAGAGGGTATACATATAGTGAAAACTACCCAAGACTTTGTGCGACAACCAACTTGGCCAAAAGGTAGTATGGTTTGAAGATTGGCTAGTGTTGGAGGCATTGGTGCATATTTTAGAGGGGCTTCATAATAGTGGATTCATACAATAGTATGCTATGGATGTTGAAGGACGATGATACACTAACGAGATATATAGTGGTTGAAAATGGGATAGAAAAAATACAGGAGTGGGAATTCTCGAGTGGATCTAGTCCAAAGGTGATCACATGCTTTCTTTATTGTCATATCTAGATTTTATATGTAACAACTAACCTAACCATTTAGCTGTAAAGTAAAAAATCTATAGCATGGCATGGTCACACGAGCAATAGTTTTAAGCTAAGAAAATAGACAAAATATGCTCCACAACAAAGTGTGGTGTCATGGCAAAGTTCTAGCAAGATAGCCAATGGTGGTCCACATATTAGAGTATTGTAGTAGATGAGATAGAGCATTTTAGCAACTTATAAAGTGTGATCTTAGTGAATTCTGATAGTTTCTCCATGATCATATTTGATGTACACTAACATTGTTTTTTAATTATACAGGTTACCTTTGATGATACCCAGAGCAAGATGAGTCAAGGGATGACAAATGAGGAGTTGTAGAAGATCCTTGCATGTATATCTTCAGATCAGATGGCCTGTTTCAAATATATGGCTGACCAAGAGTTGACGCAGCCATCATGTGGCCGCTCTACACAATCTATCTCAGCATGGTCTGATGCTTCGATCTCCAACAAATGGTGTCGATGCTCTACACTAGCTCTACGGAGGAAGGGAGTGGTTTTGGGAGGTGCTACAAAGATGTAGATACTATGAGCCCACAATTGGTTGATACTTCTTGCTCTTGTACCAGTTCCAAAGAGGGTGGCTTAGGTGGGTGTTGTGGAGGTATCGATACAGTATCCCTGTCTCATAAGTCTAGTGGGTACTTGCTACCTTCAAGGTTTGTCACACCTATAGGGATGTCTATGTCCATGATTCCAGGTTTCGCTCAATCGTCCATAGAGAAGATGGAACCCCTATGGGTGCTACGCTATGAGATACTACCCTTTTAGGTACACTACATATACAAGGGTTTCCTAGTTATGCCCAGGAGCATGGTCACAGGTGGGAGAGGACGCACCTTAGACATACCAGAATATGGTATGGATATCTCTAGATGAGAAAACATATGCTTTGATCATGAATGATGAGGGAAGGAGGATGTTGGCTCGCATGAGAGCGTTATGCCAGCAAGTATCTAGGCAAAATATTTTAGACCATTAGAAGAATATATTGGAGGGGAGTAAGGATTGTGTGGTAGCATCCTTGTACAAGGATTTTTTGACACCTATGGTGGTAGAGAAGTTTTTCATTGGGTGGATGATGGATTGTATGCATGCATACATGTCACATGGATGATGAGGTGCACACAAGGCAATTAAGAGTGGTGCCTCAAAGCCCGAGTGGTTGGACATAGAGGATTGGTGGAGACCCAGGGAGGAGGCGACAAACTCTCTAGGACAATGGTGGCAAGTAGTAGGAGGTAGTGAGGGCGTGATTCGAGGTAGGGGTTGCACATCATCTGAGGAATGGCAATCATATGACTTTAGTTTTGGGATATATTATGTATTGTAGATTAATTTGTGGTTTTTTCTATTACAAAGTTCATTCAATGCTCCATTGAGACGAGCTTTCCAATGGCAAGCAGCTATAGTATGTACTTGGATTTATGGATTGCATATTATTTCCTTTTTAAGCCCTATGATCCATGCAGGCTCTTTCCATGTAGCATTCCTTAGATATATTTCTTATCTTTTATATAAACTTGCATTTTCGCAATATTGATAGATACATGCCCATATTTGTTTTAGACTCTCCACTCTATGATTCCATGTAGTACTTTTTTTTGGCATCTCATGATGCACTTGTCTTGATGACAATTGTGTATTCAATATGTAATTGCTTTATTGAACACTATTCATTACATGGTGATGAAAACCTTTTTTTTCTTCTCTACAACTGTTGCTAACACCTGTCACTATTTGAGTCAATACATGTGTTAGGAAGTGTCACTATTTTCATTGCTATTGTGAAGAAAATAATGATGCTAATTGCGATAAATCTGTAGAGATGTCTAGACCAATGCTTTTAGCAATGAGATGAGGGAAATTTCTTTTATGAATATCTGCATCGCTTTAGATGCCAATACGTGGCATGTAACTTGTAAAGATTTTTCTTATTTTCTCCTTTTTCTTCTACTACTTTTTAGAAAGACTTTCTCATTATTTTTTCTCCCATTTCGTCCCTCACTTGGTCCCTCGCCCTCAATCTCTTACTCTCTTACTCTCAATGTCTCACTCTCACCCTTAGTCACTCTCACAAGAAAGAAAGAAGGTAAGTGTATGAAGTTTGCACACACATGAATAACTTCTTCTATTTATTCTCATCATTTTTATATATAATTTTTAGGTTTAGGGTTTCACTATCGCTCTTGGGTATCTAGTCCATTTTTTGGGCCTCAAGATTGGTCATATCTTATTTCACATTTTTCCTATGGTGAGAATGAACTAAAACCTTGCAGTTTCTTCAAGGAGCTTATGCTATCATTGCAAGTTGCATCGACTTGCAAATTTACATTATAAATCAATACAATTGTATTAGACTTTTGACAACTCAAGGATATAAGTGCTTCATGTACATTAAATCATGGCTAATAATTCGAAGACTAATAATATTTTTGTGCATAAATTCACAAAAAATAAAACAAAAAATGTGATCTTGTGTTTGGTATAAAAGTAGCATAGATAAAAACCTCTAGCAAATAAGCTTTTATAGTTTCTATTCACGATGACAATATTCAAGAGTAATAGACTCGGGGAAGTTACTATATGTATATCCTCTACATCACGTGCGTTCAAGGCCTATTTATAAATATCCTTATCTGTGAGATTTTCCTAAATAAAACATAACCCTTTTCTACTCAATCTGTAAATAATCCCTTTATATTACACCCTTCTGTATGAAAAAAATGTATAAAAATAGTATTTTAAAAATACCTTATTTTGAACCCACGTGATGCACACATATATTCATGAGTAACTTACCCAAGGTAATGGAGAAACCAATGCTGACTAGATAGAGCAGTGCTATACATTAAAGAGATTGCTATTGTAAATAGACTCATATACTTCTGAGAATAGTAAAAATTTTCTACCACATCCTACTTTTTGTATTGGAAACTTGATAGCTCTCACAAGGTGGAATTGCAAGGTAACTTCAAACTTTGATCATAAGAGCTTGAATTCATATAGGGATTTCCTTCTTCTTGCTTGTACCAAACCCCTTTGACAACTAATGGGCTTGCACTACAAATATCCCCCCCATGCATCTTCAAGCAAAGATTGAGCTCTCATCTTTTTCTTTGTGCATTTCAAGATATACAAATCCTCAAGCTCTTCATTGTCATGTTGAGCTATTATTACGAAATTATCACCAAGATTGTGGGAGCTTTCGCTAAACCGCCAAGACCCACGGACCGCTTATTGTTTCAAGCGTTCCAAGCCGAGCACTAATGGCTACCTCTCACATAGCCGACGTGCCCTCCATATCTACAGGTGTAGTGAGCTTACCTCCATGTCGTTCGAGTTACTTCCTCCAAGTGCAAGCTTCAAGCAAGCTCCACGCTCCAAGCTCCATTGCCGCGAGCAAGACAAGAGAAGAGAAGAGAAGAGAAGAAGGGAGGAGAAGATGTTGAGCTTCTCCTCCCTGGTACCTCACCCTCACACACTCACTCCCTCACACTCTCACACTCCCTCTCTCAAGCACAAGCT
Source organism: Lygodium microphyllum (assembly GCF_053477565.2). Lineage (NCBI taxonomy): Eukaryota > Viridiplantae > Streptophyta > Polypodiopsida > Schizaeales > Lygodiaceae > Lygodium > Lygodium microphyllum. The sequence goes on from NC_141135.1 coordinate 5,258,579, forward strand.
CAAGCAAGCAAGAACAAGAAGAAGAAGAAGAAGAGGAAGCCACTTTTGGCCACACACAAGAATGAGCTTCTCATTCACTTTTCAACTTTATATACAAAACCCTTAATCCCTTTTGGGTGGTTATCCCCTTATCCCCTTTTTTACATGGCCGATTGTGGCCTAGGCCCTTTTCCCCATTGTCCTTCTATCTTCATAGCTTCCTTTCCACCACCCGTCTACATTTACAAATTGCACGGCCGACGCTCCTTGAATTAAACCATCATGCGCTTGCGCTCTTTTACAAAAGTATTGACTTGCGCTTTTCCTTGCGCGCCTTTCTCCCTTATTTAGGACTTTTCTCCTTGTGCGTCTTTGTCTTCCGTTTCACTTTGCCTTGGCCTTTGTCTTCTGCTTTAGCTTTTTCGGATTTTCCACCTTTTTTCATTTGAGGGTTAACATTACCCCCCTCCTAGAGGAGTGCCAGTCTCATGGCACTCACCGTCGTAGATAGTAGGCTTTAGCATGCACCGAAGACGTGGGTCGCAAGGACGTTTGTGGTTGCCATGGAGGAGTGTTGGTAGTGGTGGATAGGAAGGTCGTTAGGGGCCTAGGTTGTTGGTGGTAGGGCTATTGGAGTCGGGGGTAGGACTGTTCTTTGTGGGGATTGCACTGATGGAGTACAAGTGGCAGTTTGTTGGGGATTCTACACATGATGATTCTTGGCAGGCTTGCAGGATAATAAAGGATAGCAATTCAGAGCTGAGTGTTGATGAAGAGCGTATATATTATGGTGCAGATATTATGTGAGTGCGCATGCATACTTAGATATTACGTAGTGAGAAGACCGTGGGTTGGGTTCTCATAACGATGTGTGGATGAAGCAAAGTTGTCCATGTTGAGAAGAAGTACACATGAAGGTGTATGCCACATCCTTTGCATTGTGACTGCACGACGTAACATAATTGAACACAGGGACACTGCACTATCGATAACTGATAGCTATTGGACATGTGTGATGAGGACAGTGTAATTTTCATGGCCATTCGTGTAGTGCTTACCACAATTGAGTGCAATGGTATTAAGGCAGAGTGCAAGAGGGAATCGTGTGAATGGGTCAAGGTGACAGGTCTAACCATAGGCGAGACAAGCTCCCTAGGTATGTCCTGCCCTTGATGTGCCCTAAGCTATTGTGGTTGATGCTAGGGGGCTAGGGAACTAGGGACGAAGCCAGCCGACCAAGGTCACTAGACGCACCTAATTTGAGGACCCCTAGGTACTGTGCTGTGATCGTGGGTACTTCTTATCGTTTTGTTCTTTATTTTTCTCCTTTTTTTTCTTCTCTTTTTTTGTTTTTTTGTTTTTTTGTTTCTTTTTCTTATGCCTTTTTTCTTTCTTTCTTTCTTTCTTTCTTTTTTTTGGTTTTCCGACTTGCCTGAATACAACCATTGCAATATGTTGAGGCTATCAGCCTTTCAATGGGTTGGGAAATGTCTTCGAAGGCTCAGGAAATGGATATTATAGTGATGATTGTGCCCTAGCCTCGTTGTTAGAGAAGAAGTTGTCGAGATAGGGAGATACACTTGAGATACTACAAACCTCTTTGCGACATGCGATGTTGGTACAATTGAGGTAGCAACCGTCGTGAGCCCACTGTAGAGTTTAACCTAGGAAGAGAGCGTAGCCCATGACTATGCTTTGATTCGTGCGATGTGGGCACTCGCAAGGGTGATTTTTCACGTTCGGCAGCGTGGCTTTGTCGCGGTTCTTTATGAGGTTGGTGGTCTTGCGGTGACTTGGACATTGAACACGTTTGCACGAAGACCTGTGTCATCCTGCATCCACTTGTCACTTTATGAGAGTATATGCAAGTCACATGCGTCAAGTACAATGAACAAATGCAATCATGTCAAGATATAACTTTTTCAAAATCCTATGATGCTGATTGCGATGCCTATTCCAGTGCTTATTAAAGACATGGCATATATTAGAAATAGATAAGGGAAGTGTGTACAAGTAGGGAGCTTGCCCATTTAACCATCAAAAGACAAAAAGTTATGGCAGGATGGCCTTTGTTAAGTTGCTTATATATCATAGGGGCTACTCTATTTGCACAAGGCTGGGTGATTCCAAGTGGTCAGGCGACTGAGGCTCTGCTGGTGAGGGGCTCCTGTAAGGTTGGGCAGGGAAGATGTCGGCCAAGACTTGAATGGTGTAGTTTCTGGCCACAACCATTTCCAAAATGCTTTTGAACAATGCATCGAATTCATCCTTGTCTCGAGCTGCCCTTTCTGCGTTTGAGCACCTGGTGCCCGAGCGTCTGTTGGGGGCTTGCACAATCGGTGTTGCCACACCTTGTGTGCTTCTTTGAGCTTCTACTCCCCGGGCCTGGGGATTCTTCGGCCTACGTCCGGAGCGATGTCGATTGGGACCTCGTTTCTTTGCATACCTTTTGAGGGTAGGCATGTAGTGCATCGGCAGAGAAGCTTGTGCTGCATGTTCCCTTCGATAGCAGAGAGCGTCTTTGCAAGCTAGCTACCCTAGGTGCTCCATGTCTTTCACATAGGGGGACCTGCAAAATGCGAACCAAGGATTAGCCCTCAGTACAGGATAAAACCATTCGCATGGAGGGGATTACAGTGTGGGTTATCAAGCGCATATGACAAGGAGGGGAGAGGTGAGGCGTGCATTGGTTGTAGTAGAGGGATGGCCCCTGTGATGATGTTCGTTTGGCCTCCAGCCACCATTAGCAAATCTTGGCTTATGCTAAGTTGCATGGACCGATGGTCAGGGAGTGGGGCAGGGCTCATCCTCAGAAGGATAGACCATAAGGGGAAAGGTGCATAGGAAGGGACGGTACCATGTCCCCACCCTAAGAGATGTTGGTCAGAGCTTCCTCTGGAGGTAGTGATGGTTGCATGCCCTCCACCTGGAGGCGCTAATTGTCACACAACTTCTAAATGTGCAGTGAGAGGAAGACTTGAGGAGCTTAGCCCATTGAATCTAACTCTTCTCCCTGCGCTTGACTATCATTGCTTATGTGTGTTGACATTGTCTATATAGGGTAACAAAAGTCATTGTTTATTTATATACATATCTACGAATCCTTGACACTTTACGAGGATAAAAGCCAATTGTAGAACTCCAGATTATACTAGAGTGTGGCACATGTATCTAGTACTCGTGGCATCTTACTCAATACGGATAGATATTTTGCAACATCAAGTAGCATGGAACCTTGTCCGAGTCTATTGGCAACATCTAACTCCTCCTCAGTGAGAACCTTATTAGACAGAGAGTTCTTTTGGCCAGTTTCAGCCAATTCCGTACCCCAAATGGCAGTCAGCACTTGAAAGGAAGTTGGTGCCACGTAGGTTGGGTCTCTTTGAGACTGCCATTTGGCCAATCGCTCCTCTGAGACTGTCATGATCTGGGCTCCTAATTTAGCCATTGCAATGTGGTTTTCACACCAATGCTGTTCAAATTGACTTCGGCCCTCTGATAGTCGCTTCAGTTGCTCTATCTCTAAGAGATTTGGTTGGCAGAGCACATAATTGAATGTGACAATTAAGCGTAGTTCGTCGGCTTCCTCGTCCGAGATGAGTTGCATGTGTTTATACAGGAGCCTGTTATAGTGCTCGTCAAGATATTCTTGCTCTTCCTAGGATAAGGGAAATGGCAAGTATTCTTCAAGCTGCTCTTTAGGGAATGTGCCCATGTCTGGCAGGACGTAGACACGTGTGAACACTTTGAGCTTAGCATCCAACTCGGTTAAGCATTCTGTGGCACTTCTATGTTCAACGAGGGCTTGCTCGGTTGCTATCTCATGCAAGGTTCTAGGAGTTTACCTGGGCTTTAGCGTAGATGGGGGCTTAGGCTTAGACGAGCAAGTTTGGCCAATGCTAGGATTTCTTATGCTCTTGGGGTTTTCATGTTTCTCCTGAGGCTTTGTCATTGCGTCATGGTTCTCCTTGGATGTGATTGGTATAAGTTTGTCACCCTATTGTGACAGTGTTGTATCCACCCTTGATTGGTCAATGCGAGTTCTATTGTCGGTGGATTGAGTGTTGAAAGAAGCCGTTGATGGCAACGGCTGCTTTGATTTTTCAGAGCACACAGATGTGTCTGAGGTTTCACCGCTATTAGGAGAGGCATCAATGGGTTCATTGGTGGATGGAATCGATGCTTTATTCCTTAGCTATCCAACGCTCTTTGTCTCAACGTTTTTGGGGTCCACAACCACCTGCAACTACTATTGTTTTCGTTGTTTTCTCCTCTTTTTCTTGGTCGGTGAAGGTGTATCTCTCAACGACTCAGGACCCTAGACTAGGTCAACCGTTGATGTGCTTGGTTGGGCCTCAGCATTCTCTTTCCCTAGTGTGTCCTCATGGGACATAGCCGTGGCCTGCTGAATAGCCTTGCTAGGTTGTGAGGGTACAATGGGCTCCCTTTTTGAAGAGTCTAGCTCTTCAGCCAATTCCCTTGTGTTTAACTCCTTTATCCTAGGCTTTAGGCACTTTGGAAGTGCTGGAGTCAAGGAAGTTGGTTGCAACACCTCCTCCATAGGTAAACTACTAAGGACACGTTCCGCAAGGGGCATTGTCACGGCCAAGGGCTGTGACTGCTGTGATCCCTGATTGGAAGTAGTAGCGGCTAGACCAGTGGGCTAGCTACTCTTGGTGAATTGCGATGTCAAGTCCCTAGGGCTATTGGAAGTGGTCTTGTCTTTTGTTGTGCTTTGAGCATTAATTTGTGTAGATCGAGCATGAGTTGATCTAGTCGCATATCCTTGGGCCGAGAGCTATGGCTAGTGTCATGTCCCACCTCTTGGACATTTGGAAGCTTTGATGGAGATAGAGGTTGGGAGTGAGCAGCCATCATTGACGATCGCTATTGTGCTTCATGTGTCCGTTTGGAAAAAGAGGGTGTAGGAGATCTAGGACTCTTAGGTGGACCTGGCATTGGTTGAATGATTTGCTTGAGGGTATTAGACGATTGTGCCATTTTCTTTGTTGAGAGATTAGCCTTGCCATGAGCAATGTTGTGCCTATGATGCCTGTTATCCTCTTGGGAAATCAAAGGCTCTTTGGGAACTAATGGCTTTTGTGCACGCTCAATGGTTACATAAGATATCTGCTCATTAAGCATGCTAGGCTGAGGCTCTTTCTTTCGAACACTCATATTTGGTTTCTTGCCTTGAGGCCTAGAGTTTCTCTTAGGTTTCCTCTTGTGCCGTGTTGCTTTTGGTTCAACATGGCCTTCAGCTGATAGAGGTGGTTTAGCAAGCGGTTTTGGTATCCAAATCCATCGATTACCTGCATCATAACCTTGAGCATGTAGCAACGCTTTAGATATCCATCGCGGCGTTGTGTTGACCCTCCATTGGTGCCTTTGTCTATAAGGCTTGGGCTTCTTTTGGGGTCTTCTACGATATTTTTAAGTCCAAAGCCCGTCCTTGGTATTGTCTCTTGAGCTTCTTATTTTAGGCATGGTGTTCTCGTTATTCGACCTGTGCTTGTATCAACTCTTCCACTAAGTTTTTGCTCTCGTTAGCAGGCTTGATTGTTATGTTAGCACCCTCCTTGCCTTGCTCTTGAGGTTTGATGAGGTCACCCTTGCTAAAGGTTGTGACTATCCTCACACCCGATAGTGTCAGGTGTATCCTCTGTGCTACATAGTCGGCCTCACACTTGGTCGCCCTTTTGAAGGGTCTTCCTAGGAGGGTTTCTTTCCCGCAGCTAGCACTATTTGGAGGAACATGAAATAGGATAGCCAGGCTTTCCATTTCAATTGTCGCAAGGATTTTTACTCTCCTATGAGTACTTCTGGGTGTCCCCCGTAAGGGCTAAGAGTTGCACTAGTCGATGTGAGCTCTGGTTGACCTAGTAGGGTACATGATTCATAGGTCAATATATTAAAATCTGCTTCTTCATCAATTAGAGCATTGATAGTATGCTCTCTTTTCGCAGTGAGCTTGACCCTAAGATAGGCAGGTGGTACTATGTCTTCGTCTTCCGGGTATTGGCTTGTAAATTTAAGCCTTCTGACAAATGCCCTTGAGTCCCCAACTACACGACCAGATGTGGATTCTCCACTGATGTCTTGGATCGTCAGTGCAGTGCTATTCAAGGAGCATCTATCGTCAGGACTATCATATCTAGTCATTATCGCTATTGTAGCTTGATCTTGTTGCTTTCCACTTTGACTAGATGCAGCCTGAATGCAATACGTATGTGTTTTTGCAGTTTGGTCTTTTTGTCCTTGTTGGCTAGATTGGCCCATTGAGGTTCTAGGGTCTCTGTTCATCTTTGTTCAAATATGGGCTTTTGGTTGCTCTTTTGCAAGTGAGAATCCATGCTCGTATAGATCCATTACTACACTGGGATCTAATTTGGAGGACCTGTCACGGCACGCATTTTCTCTCCAACCTACTTGGGGAAGGTGCGAAGGGGGCAGAGCCCCCTCTGCGGGGATTCTGGGGGGAGCAATCCCCCCGGCCCACAGGGCCATTACAGTAAACACCATGTGCAATTTGGAGGTTTGTTTATAGCCAAATTTTGAACTACTTGCTCTAAGTTTCAGCCCAGTGATGGATCTGTGATATACCATTAGCTCTATGTAGCCTTTGGGATCAATTTTGGGGTTTAGATGCCTCAAAATTTGTGTCCTATATACCTGTCCGATTTTGACATTTTTCTGTCCGATTCTCATATGTCCGATTTTCAGGAGTTTGATTATCAAAATTGGACATCCAATTTTGGGTTGGTCCGATCGGCCTAGTGGTCCGATTTTGGTCACGTCCGATTCTTGGTGTGGTTTGATTCTAGGAATTGGATCGGATAGGGTGGTTTGATTCTAGTAGTTGGACGGTCCGACTCTAGGAGTCGGATTGGAAAAGTGGTTCAATTTTTGAAGTGGTCCGATTCTAGTAGGCGAACAGCCCGATTCCGGGATTGATCTGATCCTAGGACTGGTCCGATTCTGGGACTGGTCCGATTCTGGGAATCGGATCGGAAGGGTGCTCTGATTTTTGGAGTCACACAGTTTTTGGAGAGGTCCAATTTTTGGAGTCGGACAGTCCGATTCCAAAGATAGGGAAATCCTATTCTGGGACTCGGACAAACTGGTCCGATTGCGCGACCAACAGTCCGCAAGTTGCACGCGATGCCTCTAGGCTGACGTCTACTTCATGGAATCATGTCGTGCCACCTAATTAGATACAAAGCCACAGAGGGAAACACCTGCGTACCTGAAAATGGTGTGGCACTCGAATCGATCAGCACATTGGCGATCTCCCCGAAGCTCTCTCTCTCTTCTCTCTCTCCGTGGCTCTCAAGCACACTCTCTTCTCAGAGGGCAGGATGCCAAATGTGACCTTTCCTGGTTCCCTGGGCCTCTTATTGCCCCATCCTTGCCTGTTATGACCTTAAGGTTAGTCCCTCATACTCTTCCAGCCAAAAATCTGAATCTGTGCCTCTATTTTCCTGTTTCAGTTTATTATACAGCAATAGAAAACCCTACTATTTTCCGTCTTTTTTCCTATCCTAACCTTAATCTAATGCAACAAGAATCAAAACCAGAGATGGAGATGGATGGTCCTACTCTAATATTCAACAACAAATCAAAAACCTACTTGCTAAGGAGATTGAATACCTCTTCAAACTCCTCGCTTCCTACCTATCTACCTCAAGCACATATTCGGGGAAAACCCTACTTCAATACTCGATTCGAAGTGCACAAGTGCTCAAGGCTTGAATCCGTTGGTCCCGGCAACAAACAAAATGTGGGAGCTTTCGCTCAACCGCCAAGACCCACGGACCACTTATTGTTTCAAGCGTTCCAAGCCGATCACTAATGGCTACCTCTCACATAGCCGATGCGCCCTCCATATCTACGGGTGTAGTGAGCTTACCTCCATGCTGTTCGAGTTACCTCCTCTCCCACGCACTCTAGTAGCTCCACGATTCAAGTGCAAGCTTCAAGCAAGCTCCATCCTCAAGATCCATGCTCCAAGCTCCATTGTCCCGAGCAAGAGAAGAGAAGAGAATAGAAGAGAAGAAGGGAGGAGAAGATAGAGAGCTTCTCCTCCCCGGTCCCTCACCCTCACACACTCACTCCCTCACAATCTTATACTCCCTCTCTCAAGCACAAGCTCAAGCAAGCAAGAACAAGAAGAAGAAAAAGAAGAGGAGAGTCACTTTTGGCCACACACAAGAATGAGCTTCTCACTCACTTTTCAACTTTATATACAAAACCCTAAATCCCTTTTGGGCAGTCATCCCCTTATCCCCTTTTTTACATGGCCGGCTGTGGCCTAGGCCCTTTTCCCCATTGTCCTTCCATCTTCCTAGCTTCCTTTCCACTGCCCGTCTACATTTACCAATTGCACAGGTGAGAGCCCGGTGCTCCTTGAATTAAACCATGATGCGCTTGCGCTCTTTTACGAAAGTATTGACTTGCGCTTTTCCTTGCGCTCATCTTTCTCCCTTATTTAGGACTTTTCTCCTTGTGCGTCTTTGTCTTCCGTTTCACTTTGCCTTGGCCTTTGTCCTTTGCTTTAGCTTTTCCGAATTTTCCACCTTTTTTCATTTGAGGGTTAACAAACATGAAGTGCATTGGTCAAAGCATCATGATGTCCTTCATATGTTGAATCTTCCTCTCATCATCATTATCTACATTGTTTGAAGGTTCAAGGGTAAGATATTCACATGAAAAAATATGTGTTTTTTTAATAACACATTCTCCAAAGGCCTTGGCTGTAAGCATTATAGAAGCATGAAAGCTACCTATATCTTAGAGCCTTTCCATTTGTAAAGAAGTAGCAAGAGACATAATGTAATCCACGTGCATTGGGCCTATGTTTGCAATCCAAATAGATGCTAATATCCACAATCATATTTTCTTAAAATCCCAAAATAATCAAGTAACTGGCCATTCTTTAGAAGGATATGTGGCTATAGCCCCTTCTAGTCTCAAAAATAGCACTGCATTAGATGCACATTGTAGGTTCATAGAGTTTGGCTTTAGGTGCTCTTGAGTGAGATGTCTCTTGATAATAACATCTACACCATCATATTTTCCATTTCCATGACCTAAACCATAAAAATGACTTGTCATTTTAATACCTATCATTATACCATATAGAGCAATGAAGTAGAAATGCCTCTTTGCTTTGAATTGTGATGCTGACAGATGATTTTTTATGTCGATAAGTGCTTAAAAATAGCCAAAAATTTTGAATTTCAAGGGAAAAATAGACTTTGTCGAAGGTGGCAGTGGCAATCAGTGTATGATTTTAAGCAGCAATGCTTGGAAATGCTTAAAAGACCCATTGGACGACAGTTGGTGAATTTCCATAATTTTTTTAGCATGTCATGCGAGACCCTGGGAGATTCTCAATAGTGGAGGACTTCAAGATGGACGCCCAGGATTTTTCGGACTGCAAATTGGACATAGGACGCAGAAGAGGGAGTCCCGGGAGGCCAAGGCCAAGGTTAAGTGTGAATGGGACTTAATAAGTCCAAAGGGCATGCCTTTTGGGAGGGAGCCCACAAAAAAAAAAGAATTGGAGGGGGGGGCGCTGTTCTTTTCGGGACGTGCAGATGAAGGTGCCATCATCCCAATCATTGAGGGAGGCTATGGAGGTCACAACAGGCCCCCCAACTGATTACATGCCCAGTCTACACTCTATCTTTGCTCCCCATTGCTCCAGACCACACGTCAAATGGCTGTCCGGTTGTGAAGATCATATTTTATTCTTTCTCTCTCCTCCCTCTCTCTCCTGCAAGGAGTAGTTCCTGCGTGTGAAGAAGAATGAAGCCCGGTTGGTGAATGCTTGTTCGGCGCGTTACCGGCTTGCTTCCAAACTGAAGGTGGGCTGAAGATAGCAGTGTGGAGGCAGGCAGAGCATCAAAGGGGCTTGGTTTGAAGACCCGCAACAAGTTTCAAAATCCGAAATAATAAAAAAATACACGGTAATGGCATTTTTACAAAGAAAACGGCTCTTTTTCCGCATTTGATGAGGCTAATCATGTTCTTATGGGCTGAAAACTAATAGACATGTTGTTGTTGTTGGTTTTAGTCTTTCATAATTAAAAAATCAAAAAAATACACGTAAAGTGTGGGAAATAAATGAAAAAAACTCGAAAAGCATGGTTTTTAGAGAAAAAATGGGGTTTTTTGGCCTTTAACTAGAAAAGTATGAAACCAAACACCAATAAAAACTACATGTTTGCTGTTCAAAGAGTCAAGAGGCACAACTCTGAAATAATACTAATTTTCTTCCATTTTTATTGATAACAAATACTTTTTTAAAGGGAAAAAATAGGGAATGGATGAGGAATATTATGGAAAATTATGGATGTGTCTGTGAGTGTATAATGAGGATAAAGCATGAGGATTTGCCTCAGGTTATTTCCATTTATATGTTTTTGTGAGTATTTACTGCTTATTTCGTGCGAACTATACATGAAATCACCCCTTTACCTATATGCAATGAGGCAAAACCTTAAATGGTAGGGGAGGAGGGAAGTTTGAGTACTGAAATATAATATAAAATATGATGCACTTGCTACATTATTCATATAGGATGACGTTAAGTTAAATAAAGTGAAGTATAGCACGAGTGTAAGGCTCGGTGTCTTCTCTCATCGCAGCAAATTACGCATTAGTGTATGGAAACATGAATAGAATGGATTTGCACAATGCACGAGGTTGTTTCTCAATTGTTTGAGCACTTAATCATATACACATTTGCATCAAGCATCGTTAAATGGTATCAATTACAAGCTCCTAGATGCATAGCACTTGGTTTCTTTAGGACTTGACCCACATAGAGAAAGTGAGCAACCCGACTGTAGGTCTAGACAGCGGGTCCAAGGGGACGGATAAGTGAGGATCTGTGCATTCCTAGAATGATAAATATATTGGTACCAAGAGGGGAATTTGTTTCAAATGTGTCTATATGTGGAAGCAGCACATCGAGGGGCCAATCCCCAAGATGTAGGAGAGTTGTAGTAGGGCCACGGCAATCAGCCGATGGGGTGTCCCCTGTGTCTGTGATATGTGGCATTTATTGCCAATATGTGTATAATCTCCCTCTGAGGAGACGTGAAAGGGAACATTCCTTGGATTACAAACCATAAACACGCAGTGATTAGTATTTATGATAGGTTATCCCTGGACAGACACTCCTGGCCCGCGAGGCCGTGTGGTGGGGTTGTCTGTTGAGTGTATGAGGTCTAGCTAGTGTCTTAGCCAATGCTGGACCATTTTAGGTCCCATCAGTGGTGCGTTTGCCAGGAGTTGCCAAAAAGTGGTGATTCTCAAATCTAGGGTTTCTAGGGACCAAATACACTACAAGGATATGGAGGTATAGCGGCGGCGGTTTGCGACGTAAAATAGCGGCGTCGCTATTAGCATCGCAAATGCGACGCTAATAGTGATGCAAATAGTGACGGTACTCAGATGAAAAAAACGTGGGCCAAAACCGGAGCATGTTATTTTGTGCACATACATGAAAGAGAGAGCAAAAGGGAGAGCGAAAGGGAGATCAAACATCTTGCATTTGAGAGGGAGAGGGAGAGAAAGATAGAAAGAGGGAGAAAGAAAGCTTCTCACCGCCGTCGCCGCCATTCTCGAAGAAGAGGAGGAGGTGTACGGAGGGCGAAGAGGAGTTGTCGTCGCGAAGAGGAGCTGCCAAACCCTTCTTTGAACCTTTACAGTGAGTACATTGTTCCTTCTTGCTTTGCTTTTGTGTTTTCTCTCTCTCTCTTACTTGTTTTTGGTGAGGGAGGTGTACGGAGGGCGAAGAGGAGTTGTCGTCGTGAAGAGGAGCCGCCAAACCCTTCTTTGAACCTTTACAGTGAGTACATTGTTCCTTCTTGCTTTGCTTTTGTGTTTTCTCTCTCTTTCTTACTTGTTTTTGGTGAGGGAGGTGTACGGAGGGCGAAGAGGAGTTGTCGTCGCGAAGAGGAGCTGCCAAACCCTTCTTTGAACCTTTACAGTGAGTACATTGTTCCTTCTTGCTTTGCTTTTGTGTTTTCTCTCTCTCTCTTACTTGTTTTTGGTGAGGGAGGTGTACGGAGGGCGAAGAGGAGTTGTCGTCACGAAGAGGAGCCGCCAAACCCTACTTTGAACCTTTACAGTGAGTACATTGTTCCTTCTTGCTTTGCTTTTGTGTTTTCTCTCTCTCTCTCTTACTTGTTTTTGGTGAGGGAGGTGTACGGAGAGCGAAGAGGAGTTGTCGTCGCGAAGAGGAGCCGCCAAACCCTTCTTTGAACCTTTACAGTGAGTACATTGTTCCTTCTTGCTTTGCTTTTGTGTTTTCTCTCTCTCTCTTACTTGTTTTTGGTGAGGGAGGTGTACGGAGGGCAAAGAGGAGTTGTCGTCGCGAAGAGGAGCCGCCAAACCCTACTTTGAACCTTTACAGTGAGTACATTGTTCATTCTTGCTTTGCTTTTGTGTTTTCTCTCTCTCTCTTACTTGAGAAAAAACATTAAACATAATAGGAAAAGAGGGAGAGGGAGGGAGAGGAAATGAGAGAGAGAGAGGAAAGAAAAAAAATATTAAACATAATAGGGAAATAGAGAAAGAGAGAAAGAGAGAAAGAGAGGGTGAGGGTGAGGGAGGGAGAAGAAATGCGAGAGGGAGAGGAAGAGAGAAAAGGAAATGAGAGAGGGAGAGGAGAGAGAAAAAGAGAGAAAAACATTAAACATAATAGGGAAAGAGAGAAAGAGAGGGAGAGGAAGAGGGAGGGAGAGAAAATGAGAGAGGGAGAGGAGATAAGAGAAAAAACATTAAACATAATAGGGAAAGAGAGAAAGAGAGGGTGAGGGTGAGGGAGGGAGAGGAAGAGAAAAAAGGAAAGAAAGAACAAGAGAGAGAGGGAGAAAACATTAAACATAATAGGGAAAGAGAGAAAGAGAGGGAGAGGGAGGGAGAGAGAGGAGGGAGAGGTTGTTGTTTTCTTATTTATTGTTGTTGTAGTAGTAGTAGTAGTTTTTTTTTCTTTTCTTGTTTATTGTTGTTTAGTTTTCTTGTTTTTTGTAGTAGTAGTAGTAGTTTTTTCTTCTTTTCTTGTTTATTGTAGTAGTAGTAGTAGTAATTGATTTTTTTTTCTTCTTTTATTGTTTATTATAGTGGTAGTGGTAGTGGTAGTGGTGGTGGTGGTGGTCGTCGTCGTGATCGTGGTCATGGTAGTAGTAGTTGTTGTTTTTTCTTCTTTTCTTATTTATTATACTGGTAGTGGTAGTGGTAGTCGTGGTCATGGTCGTGGTCATGGTTGTAGTCGTAGTCATCGTCGTCATCGTTGTCGTAGTCGTGGTCATGGTCGTGGCTGTGGTCGTGGTCATAATCGTAGTCATGGTCATGGTTATAGTCGTAGTCATGGTCGTGGTCGTGGTCATGCATATTTTCAACCACTTGTTTGTTGTTATAGTAGTAGTGGTAGTAGTTGTTGTTGTTGTTGTAGAGAGAGAGATATGTTTTGTTAAAGAAAATGAGAGAGGGAGAGGAAGAGAAAAGAGAATAAGGATTGAGAGAAGAGAGGGAATAAATATACAACATAATAAAGAAAGAGAAAAAGAGAGAGAGATGGAAGGAGAGGAGATAATGAATGGATAAAAAACAAAGAGAATGGTGGCGAGGTCCGGTGCAACACCACGAGACGGGAAATACTTTGACATACGTTAATTTGTGGGTGCATGGGTGGAGACTTTACATACGTTAATTTTTGTTGAGTTACAAGAGAAGAAATCCCTTCTCAAACAATTTAAGAAAGAAAAAAATAATGATAACAAAAACAAATTGTTTGTCAATTACGTAGACAAAATGGAAAATGATGAAGGTCTTGATGTTCAAGATCGCAAGGTGTATCTTAATCATTGTGTCCCATGTCCTTGCTCTCAATGCAAGCTGGCAATTAGATGAAAACGTCGATTGTCTATAGAACACGTAAAATGCTTCGGCGAGTTTCAATCTGAGATTATTGATCAGGCGATCTTAGATTTTCAGCAAACGGTAAGAAAAGTTAATATCAATCATGCATTGTACTCGCAAGCTAATTGAATACCATATACAAAAACATTGGGTGTGGCTAGCAAATTTTCTATCCTGGGAGGTAACATCTCGTCCCAAGGAGGAGTGTACCCTTTGCGGCCAATTAGAAGAGTTCATGGGCGTGTGATGGATGGAGTGCCTAAGCGAATCCACCACTTGGAAGGTACTACCCAATCTATACCGTCAATACCAAAGGAGACAAGCAACCTTCTAAACTTACCTACAATCTTGGATCCTGAGATGGAGGCAATGATCGATGCATTGATTCCCATGGATGTCGAGACTTCTGATCCGCTTAGAGAGAAAGCATCCATACCATTATATGATGGGTGCCGAGTATCTCGCCTGAAGACACTGCTCACAATCCTAAGTGTGAAAGCAAAATACGGGTGGAGCAATGCGAGTGTGACTGAGTTGTTTAGGTACCTTGTGTGTACGCTTTGTTGATTTCTTTTCAGCACTATCATTAAAAACATTTGTGCTTTTTTCAAGGTGTTTTATAAAAATTTTCAGGTTATTGAAATATCATATATTACACCTGTAAATATCATGCCTAAGTCTCGTGATGATGCAAGACATGTTTTACGAAAGCTTGGCATGGACTACAACAGCATCCATGCATGTATCAACGATTGTGTACTATTTTGAGGAGAATACGAGACTATGGAGACATATCCAAAGTGTGGTGCTCATAGGTATCGACATGACTTGCAAGGACAAACCATCCCTAAAAAATTTCTTAGACACTTTCCACTTATCCCCCACATAAACCACATGATTCATACATGCGGCATGGCGAGCTTGACAACGTGGCATGCATAGAATAGGTCCATAGATGGAGTTCAATGAATATCACTGGACTCATGCGCATGGAGTCACATTGATTCTACCTTCCCAGGCTTTGCGCGAGAGCCAAGGAATCTTCGGCTTGGTCTTGCAATGGATGGCGTGAACCCATTCGGTCTGCGCTCAAATTCTTACAGTGTGTAGCCTATAGTCCTTGTCAACTACAATATCCCTACATGGCTTTCTACGAAGAAATGACATCTCATCCTTAGCTTACTCATTCTCGACCGCTACAAAGTCAAAAATATGGACGTGTATCTTCGTCCATCAGTCGATGAGCTTAAGATTTTATAAGAGGAGGAGGTCACTGTGCAAGATATGAGCAAGCGTGATGGTCGACGGTCCACCAATATTCGAGCCATTCTCATGTGGACAATGCATATATTTTTCGGATTCAAAGAGTGCTCAGGTAAATAGGCTTCCATTCCCGTTGGTAGTATCTATCATAGCTCATTTAAGTTTGTATTCACACTGGATAGAGGTTTTGGGTCTAGTTATCTCAAGTTATCATGCATTTCCATTATGCATGCTAGAGTTCTATTCTCGAAGGTCATGAACCATGAATAAGATGGTATATCAAGGGCACGACGCTTTCTTGCCAGAGGGTCATGAACTTAGAGAAGGTTTTCTTGATGACCTCCAACACGTATGAATGCCCAAAGCTGGTACGAGCTGAAAATGGTCCACGCGGAGTCACATCCAAACGAAATGTAGCAGTCCTCAATTTTCTATGAGTTGCCATATTGGACCCACTTACAGATCAACCACTTGTTGGATCCCATGCATATTTTCAAGAACGTGGGCAGCTTGCTATGGGACCACATCACAGGAAAGAGAGACACTATAGGGGCACGAATGGATTTAAAGGAGGTAGACAAGATGGAGGCGCTTTGGCCGTAGTCGAGTACTGATGGTCACGTGCAGCTACCTCACGCTCCTTGGGTTTTGTCCACTAAAGAAGAGCGCATTGTGAAGCAAATAGTCAAGTCTATCCGCACTCCGATGGGTATGATGCCTTCTCTCAGGTCTGCGTTTTCTAAAGACGACCAATTATCAAGGCTAAAATCCCATGATTGGCATAAGATATGTTAGGTTTGTACTAGGAATGGATTGTAAGTGGCATGCACATTTGGGTATTTGGAGTGTTGTCATTGTTCATAATGATTTCTCATTTGCGGTCGTTTGTACTACCGATCGTGATCATAGGATGCCTTACTCCAGAAATACGTAGGGCCATTTACAAGTTATCGACTTTAGTGCAATGGATCTCACAAAAGGAGATTAAGACTTCCTCTACTGAATCCATGAGGCAGGGAGCAGTGGAGATGGTTTGTCTCTTTGAGAAATACCTACCTACTAGCATGCTCACGATACAAATCCACCTTCTTGTGCATCTTGTAGATAAATTGGAGATAGATGGACCTGTCCATACGTGATGGATGCTCTTCTTGGAGTGCTTCATGAAAACCCTGAAAGGTTTTGTGCGACAACGAGCTTTGTGCTTCATGAAAACCCTGAAAGGCGCTAGTGCATATTTCACAATGGCTACCAAGGTGGATCCAGACAACAATATGCTATGGTCACTAAGGGACGATGATAGACTAACCAGAGATGTGGTGGTTGGAAATGGGGTAGAAAAAAGAATGGATGTTGCAATGGAGGAGAAAGTGAATCGCTTTTGTATGTTGCACCATGCCTCTATGGAGACGTGGCTCGCTAGGTACCAGCAAGCTAGGCAAGATTGAGAGGAAGCGTGATCTGAATTTCAATGTAGTACGCGCCATCAACCAATTTGATATCCCGAGGGCATGGAGGAGATGCAGCAGTGTATGTCAACATGATGATTGCATGGAGCTTTGACCGCAACATCTCGCAAAGGAACAGAGGTCTCAACTGAGGAGTGGAAAATCTCGAGGGGATGTAGTCCAAAGGTGATGACATGTTTAGGATTTGTCGTATCTATGTTTTATATGCGACAACTAATTGAGTATTTCAATGTACATTATAAAATATATAGTGCAGTGTGGTCGCGCGGACAGCATCTTCGCGTGGAGTGTATTGACAAAATGCGCTCCATAACAGACTGTGGTATCATGGCAAGGTTCGAGCAAGAGAGCCGATGACGAGAAACAGATCCAAACACGGTTATAGATGAGATGGAGTATTTTGGAAACTTGCAAAGTATTGTTACGGTGGATTACCGTAGCTTCTTCATGATACTATTCGATGTGCAGTGGTTCAAAGTGGTACTTGAAGGAGCTGGAGCAACAGTTCAATGAGGTCCATCTGGATTTCTCGAAATAGATTTTGAAAAAAAATGAATGGATTTGCGTGACACCTTTGTGTTGCTATCTCTCTTGTACGTGTTTGTGAACAGGTAATCTTCTTTCCAAACCCCCGACAACCTTGATGGTGGTATGTTATACTTTGAGCTCCCCGAAGTGCGAGAGTATATGATCAAAGCGATGTTTCGAGCATAGATGAGGACAATATCCAAATAGAGGGGTCGATATTGCAAGGGGTGGAGGCCACCGAAAGCTTGGAGTATGTAGAGGAGCCAGCATTGGGTAACAATGATGGAAATATAGAAGTCCAAGAATTCTTTGAGAACGAGGTGGACTCATCCTTTTGTGGTGACATGTCTATCGACCTTCCAGTTTATGCCAATTGTGTAAGGAGATTGACATGGGACCATAGGATACTTTATACTTGGAGCATCCACTTACTCAATTCGTTGACTAATCGCTTATAAGGGTACATAAGATATGCATTTTAAGTAAGTTCATTTTTTAAAGATTTATATTACCATGCTTTATATGAATTAAATTAATTATGCTAACATAATTTTTTGTCTGTGCAAGTGACCTTTGTGGATAGTTAGATCATCAGGATGAGTCGAGGGATGAGCAATGAGGAGTTGCATAATATCTTCACGTGCATGTCTTTAGATCAGATGGTGAGATTCAAAGACATGGCGGACCAGGAGCTCTCTCAGACATCGTCAAGCTACTCTATTAGATCTACTTTGGCACAATCAGATGCTTCAGCTTCAAGCACACGAGGTCGACACTCCAGACTTAGGCCAGAGGGAGGGAGTGCTTCAGGGTCAGGGGATGTTGCAAAGATACAGATACAGTGAGCTCGTGGTCGGCTTGGAATACAAGTACTACTCCTCACTCTCGTGGCGGTTCCAAATAGCGTGGCTCAGGTGGTTGATGTGGAGGCACAAACACGGTATCTTTGTCTCATTGTTCTGCTGGAGTTGCGTCACCTCCAGGATTTGTCACACTTGTGGGGACATCTACTCCAGTTACTTCGGCTTTTGCTCAACCGTCCGCAGGTGGCACCCCTATGGGTGCTACACCGATAGATACTACCCCGGTCGGTATACCAAATGTACAGGGGTCTCCTAGATATGCCCAGGAGCATGGTCATAGGTGGGAGAGGACCCATCTTAGACATATCCTAGAGAGATATGCCTATCTTGTTGATGATAGGTCAAGAGCCATCATCATGAATGATGAGGAGAGGAGGGTGATGGCTTGCATTAGAGAGTTGTGACAACAAGTTTTTCGGCACAACGTCTTAGATAATTGAAAAAATATACTAGAGGGGAGCAAGGACTACATAGTGGTATCCTTGTATGAGGAGTTTCCGGTTCCAGCCACAGCAGATAGGTTTTCTTCGGGCTGGATGATGGAGTGCATGCATGCATATATGTCACACAAACGATTGGACGCACGCAAGGCACTCAAGAGTGGGACTGCAAAGCCCGAGTAGCTAGACGCGGACGATTAGTGCCGACTGAGGGAGGAGACTACAGATTCTCCAAGACGTTGGAGTCAGTAGCGCGAGGTGGTGACAACACGACTAGAGGCTGGAGTGGTCCATCATCTTGACAGTGGCAGCCACAGGACATATCTGGAGGACTTTGTAAGTTTTTCTTTTGTTTTGCTTGCTTATTTTTTTGAAATATCCTTTGTATTGACAATCATGTTTCTAACAGTTAGTATTTTGTTTCCTTTGCAGCACTCCATTATAAATCGTGATCCAACTGGCCTTGAGACTTGATATGTAGAGAGGCACAATCTCACTGCATTGATTGACCGATTGTATAGACGTGGCGGCCCTGTAAGTTACTCATATTTCTTGTCCGTAGTTACCATGTTTAATTAGAATGCATTATTGTATGGTGGGTTGATGTGTAGTTTTTTTTTTTTGTAGAGTCTGTTTGATGCTTCTTTGCAGCAGGACGAGCTTTCGGATGGCAAGGATGTATAGCTTGCCCTTGGATCCCTGGAGCTCACACACCCTTCTTTTTTAGTCACCTGATCTATGTAGACATTTTCTATGTAGTAGTGATATATTTCCATGATTGTATCAGTCGCTTTCATTATGCAATCATGTATTTATTTCATGTATCAATGTTATGATTTGAGTACACTTTGTCTTCATTTACACAAGCATTATACTGCATAGTGCAGAAACTATTTTGTATGGCCCAAATAAAGCACATAGTGCTATATGTGGCTGCCCTATCACAAATTTTTTTCCCCTTTTACTGTCACTATTAGTGTCGTAACTTTATTGCACGCGTCATTATTGGCATCATTATTAGCGTCGCAAAGCGTCATTATCAGTGTCGTTATTTGTGTCGGTATCAACATCGCAAATGCGATGCTTATACAGACACAAATAGCGTCATTATCAGTGTCGTTATTTGTGTCGGTATCAGTATTGCAAATGCGACACTTATACGAACACAAATAGCGATGCTGATAACAATGCTAATCTCGACTATTCTATGGCGTCGCCAATAACAATACTTTTTGCGACAAGGGGGGAATTTTCTTTATCTACATTTTTGTCGCTTTCAACATTGATATAAGGCCTATATCTTTTAGTGATAGTTGGTTTATGTCCTTTGACAAGGACCGTTAAGCCGAAATACAAAAAGTAGAATGTGCGGAGAGGGCTAGACGGGAGTTGGAGATTGTAAGTCGTTATTCTCCTCAAAGGAGCAGCCCATTGTGCATAAGTGGTTGTGGTTCTAGTAACCTAAGTGTTACGAGTAGCTCTTCGAGTGCAAATGGAAGTCTTAGCACTTCCCTACTTCTAGTTAATCAACCCATAATGAGTGGGGGTGTAGTTTTACCTACACAAACTCCTGTTGAGTCAATCCGATTGTAGCCATGGTACACCCTATCACAATTCTAGTAGGGACATGGGATTTTCCGGCATTAGGAGCATCGTTGCCCATTTTCCATGGGTTAGAAGAAGAAGATGGAGAACTCCACATTAAGGATTTTCAAACACTCATGTTCAATTATCGAATCCAAGACGAAGGACACCTAATGATGTTCTTTAAGGTGATGTTAAAAGGAAGAGCGGCAATATGGTACCATGGTCTCGAAGCTGGAACTATAATTAGCAGTGCCCAATTCTTTACGGATTTCCATAGAGAGTTTGCCCTTGAGAAGGGTGGACAATATTGGTTGCGTGACTTGAATGTAACACACCAAGAGCCAAATGAGAATGTCCAGGCCTATGCCAAGAGATTAAAGTAAGTTCTTCGTAAACTAAATACTTATATCCCCATTCCAATGGCTGCCCAGTTACAATATTTCTTACATGGATTGGATTTTAATATCTAGGTGCAGCTGAGTAGTGTTGCTTTGGCCGACACTGACATTGCTAGTACCCAAGCAAAAGGAGTAGAGTCGCACTTGCAAGTAGCTTATGCAGGAAGGATAAATTGAAATGGTAATAACTTGGCCTTGACCAATGGGAGTAAAGGGGATCCCATGTCAAACGTGAATGGGAGAGGAGGTATCATGCCGAATTTGCCTATGTTACCAGCTCCTCCTAGCATGACTATGCCCATGGCTAGTCAGGCAACCTCACTAAATAGTGGGGGCCAAACAATGAATCCTAATGTTGTCTCAATAGGTCAACACCTAATCCCTAATCAAGTGGTTAGGCCCGTGGGACGACAAACTGACGATCACGGCTACGAGTCGAGTGCCTCTAATGTCCTTGGTGAAGTTAAGGAAATGATGAAGCACTACACTGATATGATCTGTGAATAGTATCAACAAGTAATAAAATTTGATAGGGAGTCAATGCCTTGAAGAGGGTGGCCCCTCAAGATTCAGCTCTAAGTGGTGTGGTGGCCAACATTTCCCTAGGAATTACCCGAATGTCACATGTGATATTGGCAAAAAGTTTGGCCACTTAGCTATCACCTGTTGGAGTAAGATCAGTTCTCTCCAACAAGGAAGTAAACAACCTGGTCCAGTTAATCATCGCGCACAAGGGAATAATCTCTAGCAAGATGAGGGACCAAGACAAATACTGCAACGAGGAAAGATTGTTGTAGAGGAGTTGCCTCATGGCAGTGGAGTTAGCCTTATTGAGGCTGTATGCGTCAATGATGTCGAAACTTCTAATCTACGAGACATAAAAAGAGGAAAAAAGATTAAAGAGGGTGATAAAGGAACTGTAAAACCTGTCAAGGGAAACCCTAAGTAGGATGCTAGGGAAAAGCGAATCCTGAATCCGGATATGGAAGGTGGCCCTCTAAGGCCTATTAATGGTAAAGTGGATCCCGAGAAGGATAGAGAGGTGCCAAGAAAGAAGACAAAAGTCAAAAAAGAGGCACTAAAGCCAGTAGTCCAACGACAAAAGGAAAGAATGGTTTGGTGTGAGAAGAGAACTTTGGCTAACTACCATGACTTTGACCTAGCAAGTTCTCTTTGCAAAGTCAAACCAGATGTGAATCACCTACAATTGATTAAGCTTTCTCCAGGAGTATGCAAGGAATTCAAGAAAATCCTATGTATTGTGTATATAGTAGAACCTTTGGGCATAGCTAGAGTGGGAGAAGATTGGTTCTATTGTGCTGAAAAGCATTGCCCTAGGGTTCCAGCGTATGTGGATGGAATATTTGTGGAGCACACTATCGTAGACACTGGATCCTCCATCAATATCATAAGTTTAGACTTGATGGAGTGGCTAGGTCTCTAAATTCAAAAATGCAGCTCCACACTTCTTAGGATGGCGGATGATAGTCTAAGACAACCAGAAGGTTTCATCACTAAAGTCCACATTACTGTTGCAAGCGTGGAATGCTATCTGGACTTTAGAGTGATAAGGTTTTGCAGGATGTCCTAGCTATCGAGTTTTGCTAGGAGGAATCTACATTTCATGAATTGTTAAGACTTCAAGCTTGACCTACTATCTTTGGTATGACCATAACCAACACTTGAGTTGTCCAGTTGTACTACATGATGCAGATATTAAATAACTTGGTGGTTAGGATTTAGCTATTTTGGTGTGAATGGTCCTAGACCTTAAGCTGTAACTATTATCTTTAGTGATGTGTGGAATGGAAGAATAAAAGAAAATGTGTGAGAGCTCATTGCTCTACACTGTTGAGTCCAACCCCTGTCTGTCTCTATTTCAGACTTCTAACACGGTATCAGAGCACCCATGACTCGTCTCTGTGGAGTGCATGCGAGAAGAAGATCTGAAGACTGACCTGCCAAGGTTGAAAAGAGAAGA
The DNA here is from genome assembly GCF_053477565.2 of Lygodium microphyllum. NCBI lineage: Eukaryota > Viridiplantae > Streptophyta > Polypodiopsida > Schizaeales > Lygodiaceae > Lygodium > Lygodium microphyllum. The sequence continues at coordinate 5,281,022 of NC_141135.1, forward strand.
AAGGCTATCTACCATTGTCTTTCTGAAGGTATGCATTGGTTTATCAGTCATCATTTGGCTCAAGTATTGGTTGGGGATTGTCTGGATCTTGTCTCGAGCATTTGGAGGTGCCATTGATCACATTAGAGAGGGCATTAATCAGTATGAAGATCAAATGTTGTTGCTATATACTCCTAGGCAGTCTGCGTGATTGCACCAACAAACATAATGAATCCCCATGGCTTCTTGTGAAGGCAATGATCAGTACTTAAGTCATCTACAACTTGGTTGCACTCTTTGGAAGGCACTTTATCACCCTGGCATGCTGGTACATGAGCATGAGCTCATCTAGGAGTTCTACAAACTAATTACAAATCTAGAATAGAAGCCTGAACTGCTGTATACAGAGTATACATAGCATATGCAACACATTGGCAAGAGCTTTGAGCTCCTTGGCATGCTCAAAAGGACCTATTGGAGCACATACATGCTATGTAAACATATGTATTGGACATTATGCTTGAAAACTGAATGTTGTTTACAAAAATAATCAAATTTGGGAGTATTTATTTGGCTAAAAATTGTCATTCACTATCTACAACATATACTCATTGACTTGAAGAAATACATGCATTTTGTTATCTACAGGGAGTTGTATGGTACGGGATATGATTGTTGAATGCTATGAGCATTGAAGGCTCTTAAAAATTGAAATCTGAATCAGAGAACAAATTCTTTGACATTGTATTGGCTGGTCATAAACAGTCCATGCACTTTTTGACATTACTTCTTGAAGACAGAGAGTCTGCGAATGCCCGTATGGTTATGTATTGATCCCTACACACAGTGGCATATGTATGAAGTGGCTTGAGGATCTCTTGGGCTGAAATACATCTTGGTTTGACAGTTTATTGGCTGTATACAATTTGTGAGCAGATTTGTGTCACTTGTACTTGTTGGATATGCACTGTTTTGTGCCCATATGACTATGTCTTGATTCCTACATATACTAGCAAATGTTTGGGAAAGTTTGGAGCATGTATGACATGATTTAAAGTGGTTTTTTGACAATAAAATCACTGCTGATTATTACTGAAAAATTGCAGGTTTCAGACTGTGTCTTCACTGCAGTAAGCTTGCATGACATAGAGTTACAATACTTGCAAAGTTTATGTACTGACTGTTATACCTATGGGTTAGACCACTTGTTTGTGGACTGTTTTGAGTTGTCATTGGGCTGAAATACCCTGGTTTCTTATTGCAATTAATTGCAAAAATTTATCATAAAGAGTTTAGGATTGAACTTAGTCAGTCATACTTGTTGGCTTGCAGGAAGTCATGTAGTGACTAAATATTGTTTGGTACAATATGGCTAATGCAGAGAGGACTGACAACATAACCCAGATAGTGGGGGAAAAGCTTGATAATAACAATTATGCCATATGGAAGTTCCGCATGGAGAACTTCTTAATAGGGAAAGGCTACTGGGAATTGTGACTGGAGCGGAAGCTGAACCTGAGCTCCCAGATCGACCTACGGCTGATCAAAGACGATTACACCGAGCTTGGATAGAAAGAGCTCGTAGAGTCTTGCAGTAGCTCTCTTTATGTATCTCAGATGCCATGGTAATGCAGATAATGAATTGCAGCTCTCCTAAGATTGCATGGGACATTTTGGTCAAGTACTATGGCACAACCACAAGTGCCAGGAAGATACAGTTGAAGTAGAAGTTCAACAACATGGAGAGAAAGAGCATATCTATATAGGATTAGGTCATGGAGGTTAAGACCATTGTGGATCAGCTGGCATCTATTGGTTCATAGGTTGAAGATGAAGACATGGTTGCTGTGACTTTGAATGGCTTGGGGCCTGAGTATAAGTTTTTTGACACTTCTATGTCTGTGAGGACTGAAATGCCTGATTTTAATGAGCTGGTTGCATTGCTTATACATGAGGAGGTTAAACTTGGCTTGGCTACAAGGTCAAGTAGTTCTAAAAACAAGGATGCAATTTTTTATTTGAATCAATCAGCCATGGCAGCCGAGATAGAGGCTATGGATCTGGCAGAGGAGGCTAGCAGAATGCATCCTATGGCAATAACAACTAGCAGGTATCGAATGCAAGAGGTGGTGGAAAATTTAGAGGCCGGGGAAGATCTAGCCCTAGAGGCAGAGGCTCTTGGCAACAGCAACGTCCATCTGACAATCCGAATAAGGATAAGGATTGTCATTACTGGGGAAAGTATGGTCATATTGCCAAGGACTACTGGAAGAAGCAGAGCAATCAGAAGGGCAAAGAACATGGACATTTTGCTATGTCTAGTCAGACAATCAGGAGATAATTGTTTGCCATGTAGTATATACAAGACAGGGTTTCTAAAAAATCCATTGATGGTGTGGTTTGGTATATTGATTAAGGGGCATCGAACCACATGACCCCTCACAGTGATTGGTTCACTAATATGGTGGCTGAAAAATATGGCTATGTCTTTACAGGTGATGACACGTAGCATAGCATTGAACATAAAGGCATGATGGCAGAAAGAAAAATTTGCATGATGTATTGCATGTTCCTTCGATTACGAAGAACTTACTGTCTGTCGGTCAGGAGAAAAACTTGCAGGTTAGATTCAATAAGCATGGCTGCTTTATTGAAGAGTTTGGCAATGGATGCAAGTTGATAGCTCGCGATCACAGGAATGGCAGAATGTTTACTCTTGATGCTACATTGCCAGAGCTAAATTTAGCTATGTTTGCCCATGGTTCTGGCACTATCAGAGATTTGGAAATTTGGCACAAGAGAGTGGGGCATGTGAATTTGCAAAGACTACAAATTATGCAGAAAAAATAGCTTGTTACAGGTTTACCTAATTTCCAATATTCAGATATTGGTCATGTATACGATGCTTAACAATTCGGTAAGCAATCCACGTTGCCATTTGTTAGGCATGTAAGGTAGAGTACACGTCCATTGCAGTTAGTGCACTCTGATGTTTGAGGTCCAGCCCATAATGCATCTATGGGAGGCTCGAAGTATTATGTGACATTGATTGATGATTACAGTCGCTATACTTGGGGTTACATTCTGAAGACAAAGGATGAGGTGTTTGCTATTTTTCAGAGGTTTAAAAAGCAGGTTGAAAAGGAATTTGACTGCTATATCTCTTGCTTGAGATCAAATAGCTGTGGGGAGTATGTATCAAATGAGTTTGAAAATTTTCTGGCTGAAAATGGCATACGTAGGCAGCTTACCTACAGCTACACTCCTCAACAGAATGGGGTAGCTGAAAGAAAGAACAAGGTCTTGATGGAAGTTGCTTGTGCCATGATGAATGAGAAGAAGATGCCGCTCTATTATTGGGCTGAAGCTGTTATGACAACCATGTATATCTTGAATCGGACTCCCACTGCAGGTATTCATGACACTACAAGAGAAAGGCTCTATAGACGCGCACTATACACGGGAAATAGTGGGCGCGTTTATAAGCGCGTGTATCAGCGCGTCTATTCATGCTAGTATACAGAATGTGTCTATATACCCGCGTTTATAAACGCGCCTATAGATGTGAAAATAAATGCACATATTTTTCATTTCTCATAAAGTCCCTAAATATGACCAAACATCTTAATAGCTAGTATTTGTTTGAATACATTACCAACTTTACTTCTTTCTGAGTATTACAAATATGCATCCAATCATTCAAAGCTAATTATATATGCTACAATGAATGATCAATCTCATCTTCAATGAGATCGGCCCTTGCTAGACTATCTACCTCTAGGTCTATGTTACCAACAAGCAATGAAACAAATAATTCTATCCCACTGTTAGATGTATTGCTATGCTCAATTTCTTTATCATCATCTGCAACCATATTGTTATCCTCTTCTGTGCTTCCTTGAGCATCCTCGCGGGGATCATCTTGCATTGCATCATGTATATCATCGATCATGGCATCATCATGTGCATCATCATTGATTATACCATCATTGATTGTTGGATTGTCATCAACTATCTCTATATTGGTAGCATTGCCATATATTGGTTTTGAACGATTAGATATGGGGATGACGTGCTACCATCGATTATTTTTTACCATTGGGTGATACACAACCTGCATTTAAAAAACAAAAAGTAAGCAACTTAGATATTTATTGTATTTTGAGAATGTATCAAGAAGTAATATATATATAAATAAATAGCTTCTAATATACCTGCTCGCATTGTTAAGGTAGTACGAATGTGTCATTCTTGCCTTGGTGAAATTTTGTAGACTCAATCACTACAAAACCACTTGGATGACTTCTAATTGTGCAATGCTCACCCATTGTTACTACTTCTTTAAACCACTTCACATCTAGCACATATATAAAAAATCACCTAAATTCAAGCTTCAAAATATCTTGGATCAAGCCACAATAACCTTCCATGGTGCCATTGGTATCCTGGAAGTTTGCAAGGATACTACAATCCTGGGTATTTATCTTATCATCTATACGTTGAGTTCGAAAACGTTTGCCTTCACACCAAATAGCATTGAACAATTTGCACTAGTAGTACATTGTTGAGATCATATTAATGATTTAGTTAAAGATGAAACATGTGAAATTATTATATCATATATAACTAAAGATAATTTAATTATAAGTATGTCTCACCTTTGATAAGCAACCTCGTGTGTATTCCCACTCCTCTTGCGATATATCCATTGCCTCCTCTTTTTCCATATTTTCCATTTCTTCATGTAGCCAATCTATATCAATATGATGTAGAAGCGCACTTAAATGTTCTGGATATGGGACATAACGTCCATGTCTAGCATGAAATGCTTGCCTTTCACTTACTCTTCTTGTCCTTGCTTCTTTATATAGTGTCACCCATTTGCTCATTACTTCGCTGTTAAGCACACAAAATATATTTAACTTACGAAGTTCCTCTTTCATTAGCACTTTGCTCATTCCTTTTCCTTGAGGTATTATAGAGGTCATCCTCAAATCTTTATCATCTTTCCATAGTAATGGTAAAGAGGAGTCCACTTGAGTAAGATATTCAGAGATTTGTACAAGGGATGATTGCACTAACAACCCTCAGCCATACTTCCCTCGGGCCGTGCATTTTTCCTTACAAAATCTTTTAGGGTTTTCATAAAGCGCTTTAGAAAAAACATCCACCTTGCATGAACTACCCCACAAATTGTGATCTCATCAATCAGATGTACAAGTAAGTGTACTTGAGTAGTCAAAATGGAGCGAGGAAAAGTTTCCTCCACCAAACAAACCACCTTAATGGACAATACTCGAGCCTCTTGCAACGTATTTGAATCGATTTCCTTCAAACTCACAAATCTACCAACATGGAATTGAGAACGATGATTAGTTTTGTCCATAAATTCAAGTGGGTTTACTATGTGATGTACGTAATATGTAAACTAAAAAATAATTATAAAGTATACATACCTCGCGAGCTCACCCATCTTGTAAATGATATCATGCACATCTTTCGAAACAGAATGGGATATGCTAGTAGGAAGGATGAACTGTATGTAAATATTCATACATTGTTAATTAGTCTACATAGTTACTCCACTAATTAATATATTTATGGCTATGAAAATCCTTATCTGAGTCATTTTGTGCCAATCGTGAAACTTTAAACCAGATAGTTGCTCCACACCTCTTTTCTTTTTCTTTATGAAGGCTCCCTTGAGGCATCTCATATATCCTGTGGGAGTTCGAAAGCTGCATATCTGCTGCTTCACCATCTTTTCTTCGGTCTTCGACAACATCCAAGGTGCACACGGTAACTCGATCTTTCCTCTGGGTCCGATGCATGGCCAAGCTCGTCTCATACGTCCAATGCTACGTAAATCCTCCCTTACATTGACAGAATCACGAGCCCCGATTAAGTGATCCCATAATGTAGAGGCAACATTCTTGAATATATACATGGGGTCCAACAAGTGATTGATCTTGAGTTCAGTCCAATATGGGAGACGAAAAAATATAGAGAATATAAGGCACAAATAATATATTATTTCTTGTTCTCATAATGGAGTATACTTTAAAGACAAACAAAAGAAGTAAACTAGTTACTGACTCATGTCGAGTTGAGGATGATCATTGGCGTGTGTCCAAGTGTCCTTCCAATCTTGAATGGTCAGAGATTGTGGAGTTCTTCCATTAGTGGGAGGTGCATACTTGGGGTTGTCAATAGGAAGAAAACGATGATGATTGTCATAGATAACCTTCTTCAAGTGTGTCGGTCTAGAAGAAACCAGAGAGGGACCGCAAATTGGACATGCATGATATCGTTATGTAGTTAAACCTGTAAAAACAAGTGGGTTAATGATGACATATATTTGATTAAGGTTAAGAATGAATAAAATAGAGTATGCAACTACCTGAATACTCTCCATAGCTTGGAAAGTCATGCATGGTCCAAAACAATATGCCCTTTAAAGTGAAATCTTTAGAGGACAATGATGCACTCACATCTTGCACCTCAATACCTCTCCATAGCATTTCTAGCTCCTCGATCAAAGGCTCTAAGTAAACGTCCATGTTTTTTACTTTGTGTTTTCCAGGAATCAAAAGGGACAACATTACATGTCCTTTTTTTATTGCCATGGACAGAGGGATATTATAGTTCACCATACACTATATGAGGTGCTTTTGATGCCAAATGGATTTATTCCATGTAATCTTGGACCAAATCTCAAATTTCTGGGCTCTTCTTTGAAAGTAGGCCACAAATTGTCTACCTGTTGCCAAGTTGGAGTGTCTGAAGGAATTCTCCACTTTCCATCACTTGAATGGTGACTAGCATGCCATGACATGAGTCTCGCAATAGATTCACACTTAAACATAAGTTGAATACGTGGAATAATAGGAAAATGTTGCAAAACCTTACGAGGCACATCCATTGATTTCATCTCCTGGTTGTATCTTGGTTCACCACAAACAGGACATTGTCATGCAGATGCATAATCCCCACAAAACAAGATACAATCATTGACACATGCTTGGATTTTAACGTAATCGAGACCTCCAAGAGATGTCAAGAAACGCCTTTCTTGCTCCCTTCTAGTTGGTAATTTATTTCCATTTGGAAGCATTTGTGACAATAACCTGCATATATTGTGCAAAAAGAGTTAACAAACCACGAATATTATCTAGAAGCATTTATGAATTAATATCAAATGATACATACTTCAATAATGCATTCAAGCTAGCATTACTCCATCAATAAATGGTTTGTAAGTTCAGTATCTCGAGAGATGTACTTAAAACGCAGTAGGTGCAACCTTCGTACAATGGAGTTTTTGACGCTATGTGTAGTGGGTCATCTGTCTCTCTAGTGGCGCCCTCCCCCTGAACCTCATGGGAAAATAAATCGTGCACCATGTTGTCCAAAATCTCTTCCTCCAAAACTTGATGGGGCATTTGGAGAGGGCTGCTATCATCATCTTCAGTCTCTACTCTTCTTGAGGACTCTACCTCCTCGCGTCGACGCTTCGCAGCCTCTCGACACCCTGGAGGGACCATTTGAGGATGTGGTACTGCATCCTACTCAATTAAAAAAAGGAGATTTTGTTTAATGGTGAAGACGCAACATAGACCAATAATATTTGTGCAAATAAAGCAATAAAAATTACTAGGTCTTTTTCTTGGTCGCACTCTCCGTACATGCTGAGGTGTGACATTGTGATTCGACGTGCTCGAAAAAAACATCCTCGACAATGATCACACATACATTTGATTTTCCGTTGTAGCCAAGCATCTCAATTGTGAAGACGCAATGTCTCATCCTCACTGGAGGATATACTGTTTGTTGACTCGGCATGTTCCATACTAGTAGAAGATGACGACATAATTACACCTGGATCATAAGGACAAATGTGATTTCATTTGATATATATGTCATATTCCCTAAATGCATGCATTGATACTTACAACATGGAGGCAAACATTTTGATATTGAAAGACTAGGAAAGTCATGTCATGTTGATCCAAAAACAACCAAAAGCTAGCATTTAATCAGTTTAATTGTTACTGGGTGTCTATCAGCACGTGTAATATGTATTATCTGCATATATACACGCGCTACGCAAATATAAAAAAAGTTGTGGCTTTCTTTTCAAACCAGTGCTTTCTTGCTTTTTTTGTGCGTTTTCTGCAGTTCGAGCTCAACATCACTAATTATGTCTATCTATCACTTCATAAAGACAATGAGGGAAGGAAATAAGAGTAAAAAGAGGACAGGAGGAAGAAAGAGCCAAAGAGTAAAGAACAAGAGCAAAACGGCAAGGAAGAGAAGAAGATTCAAGCAACTTACCAAGGGGAGGGAGAAGGAGGGCAAGGAGCTTGCAACCTAACCGCCACCTGCGTCGGAACAAGGAAAGAAGGTGAGTTCTTCTTCTCTCTCTCAATCTTGTTTGCTTTCTCTGTCTGTTTGTCTCTTTCTCTCTCTCTTTACATACTATAGACTGTCATCTATGGAGGTTTTTTTGTGCGCTTTTTAACCAAGTTTGAAAAAAATGGTCCGACTGTGCGCGTCTGTCAGCGCGTCTAGATGACAGTGTAGACGCAGGTATAGACGCGGAAATAGATATGCTAACAAACACACATAGAGACGCAGATATAGATGTAATATGTAATATGTTTTATTTACACAGGGTAATATGATTTTTATTATGTAGATGTGGAATCCTGGATCTTCCAGCACTGATCTTGAGTTGGAATGCATGAACAACACCTTAGCGAAGTTTTCTAGAGGTGTTAGTAGCTTTTTTGGAGGTTTTCCAAACAAGAAGCAATTCATGGGGGAGATGACCAATTATCTTGGACGCCCTCCCACTACAGAAGAGATTTTTAGTGTCATGTCTGGGACACCTATCACATCTTTGTCTAGCACTGCTGCACAAACACCAAACCTTGGCACATCAAACCTTGGTACACCTCTACTAACAGGTACTCCACGCACTATGCATACACACAGATCAGCTGATGCATAGGGATCAGCTGAAGTACATGGATCGGCCGAAGCACGTGCATTTTCAGAAGCACATGCATCAAGTGAGGTAGAGGGTAGTGCCTATCGAGGGAGGAGGGAGAGTCATGCGGGAGGATGAGGAGGTCGAGGGCTTTGTGGGGGTTACCTAGGAGGTGGCTCTTGATCACCCTCACTGGGAAATGAGAGAGGTGAGCCTCCACAAATGTCCTACTCTGTCACCACTGATGTTGGTGGTATCTTGCATGACTCTGAGGGGAGGGAAGTGATAGCCTACTTGAGGAGTGTCGTACATGCCACATACAAAGATTGCATGATTCCCTTCAAGCACAAAAAAAATGGTTTGTGGCAAGAGGTGCTGCAAGCAGTACATAGAAGGTACCCTAATCCCGAGAATTCACGATTCTCAGATGATTGGGGACGGTCAAAGGTGAGAGACACGCTTCATAACAAGAGGTCTCACCTTATGACGCGCGCAAAGGAGTCACTGCAGAGACAAGAGTAGGGGCGCCCTGGATATGGCCAACCACCCAATTTCCACCGCACGGAGTGGAAAGAGGCCAAGAAGAGAGCAGCAAAGAAAATGACAAGTCGCTAGCATGCAGAGGCACGACGTATCCAGATGGCAACCATGGGATCGTCGCATTATGGATCGGGTGGCAAGAAGTCATGGGAGGCTGAGTTTGTAAGTATTATTTAAATTTTTTAAATTAAATTTTGTAATTTGTTTCACTTCATTATGTAGTGTGTTCTAATACGTTGTATGTTAAAATTGTTTTGTAGTATCATATCGTTGGTAGGATGCCTACTTCTAGAGAGGTAGGCTACCATCGAGGTCATAACCGAGTGTCCACTTGGCAGCATTTCTACGAGGAGGGACTCATCACAGAGGAGGAATATAATCATGCCATGAGGATTCCACAACCTGAAGAGGTATGTTTTATTTTTTACATGAAAAGTATAGGTAACTCTAATTTATTATTTGTAATGGTATTTGTATACCTTAATCCTTTGTGTAGGCGAACCCTGATGTAGTTGAGGATAGCGAAGGGGGGACTAGCAGTAGTGGTGGCGCAGCGGCAGCGGCACAGGCAGTGGTGGTGGTAGCGATGATGATGCCTCTTCTAAGAATATGTAGAGGAGCCCCATGCATGCATGCCTCCCCTTGGCTTGTAGTTTTCATTTTTGATATGTATTACTTTCAGCTAGTGCTTGTGACCATGACCATGCTTGAGGTCACAAGCATTAGAACTCATCATGTAAAAACGTTTCATCTATATATATAAAATTTCGTGTTCTACATACATTGTTTTGTTTTCAATACAAAAATCTTCGAAATAATCTTTCTCTGTTTTCCCTAAGCATACAATTTGATGTTGATCACATGCTCTCCGGTTTTTTTTTCATACCTCTGTTTTGCGCGTTTATCAGCGCATCTAAATTGCAAGATAAATGCGCGTCTATTCTCGTCAAAAACTTGCAGAGTAAACACTTTTTTAGACATGCAGATACACACGTGTATAGACGCACAATATGAATATATCCACTTTTTTATAAATATGATTATATATTTACGTAGCGCGTCAATACGCGCGTCTATATGGGCGTGTAACTCTGACTATAAGCGCACTTTTAGATGCGAAATTTTAGACGCAGTAGTAGATGCAATAATAAACACGCCGGACATTTTTTAACATAGTTCAAATATTGCGTCTACAAGCGCGTCTATGGAGCCTTTTTATTGTAGTGTGAGATGACCCCGTTTGAGAGGCTGTATGGCTATAAGCCGAATGTAAGTCACATGAAAGTCTTTGGCTGTCTTGCTTATGTGCACATTCCAAATGAGAAAAGGAAGAAGCTGGATCCAAAAGCGCATAAATGTGTTTTCATTGGATATTCACTGGAGAAGAAGGCATGCAAATGCTATGATCCCTCTACTAGGGAGACTTTGGTGAGCAGGGATGTTATTTTTTATGAGATGGGTTCTTGGTATGTATCACCGGCTACAGTGCCATTGGATATGCCTTTCACTCATGTATCTACAATTGATTTGTAGCAGAGCACTGCTATGGCAGGACCTAGTGGTCAGACAATATCCCCATGGACAGGGAGATTGAGGAGCTCACCGTCCACTGACACCAGTATGTTAGTGAGGGGGAGATATGATGTCTTGGACAGCAAAGGAAAAGAGAAAGCTACTGAGGATGCATCTGCTATGATGACACCTGGTAGAATGACTTTTGGATATGAGTCTGCTGACACTTTAGATAGTGAAGTTGGTATTCTGACTGTCTATATGCCTAGCACAAGGTAGAGCAAGTACATTCCGTCTCATGAGAGAGGGGAGTCGAGCAGTGCACCACAGCCTAGATGCTCATAGAGGGTCAGATACCCTGTTGATAGGTTGACGTACAGTACCTACTGTGCAAGGCATTATGCTTACATGAAAAAAGTGATAGAGATCAAAGAACCAGGTACATATGTTGAAGCTGTGAAAGATGAGAACTGGTGTGCAGCTATGGATGAAGAAATGAATGCCTTGGCTGAAAATAAGACATGGGATCTTGTGTCACTGCTTGAAGGGAAAAAGACCATTGGTTGCAAATGGGTCTACAAAATCAAATGCAAGTCGGATGGCAGTGTGGAAAGGTACAAAGCCAGGCTAGTCGCAAAGGGGTATGCCCAATAGTATGGACTTGATTATGAGGAAACATTCAGCCTTGTTGCCAACATGGTAACCATACGCACTGTGATTGCTTTGGCTACTGCTAGAGGCTGGAAATTGTAGCAGATGGACGTGAAGAATGCATTTCTTAATGGTGACTTAGTAGAGGATGTCTATATGGTTTAGTTGGAAGGGTATGTTCACCTTGATTTTCAGAATTATGTATGTAGGCTGAAAAAGGCATTGTACGGGTTGAAGCAGGCTCCGAGAGCTGGGCATGCTAGGATCAGTAATTACTTTTGCAGAGTTTGGGATTTGTTGTTGGTAGGGCTGATCACAGTCTGTTTATGAAAAATACAGACAAAGGCTTGGTAGTACTGGTCATCTATGTTAATGACTTGATAATCACAGGTGATGATGATTTGGGAATAGAGCATGTTATGCAGATACTGAAATATGAATTTGACATGAAAGATCTAGGTGAATTGAATTATTTTTTGGGTATTGAGGTGATCAAGGTTGAAAATGGTTTATGGCTAATGTAGAAACATTATGCCATGGAAATGCTGAAGAAGTATGGCATGGCTGAATGCAAACCATTGGATACATCTCTTGATCAGAATGTCAAGCTAGACATGAGCACTGGAGCTGAAGTAGAGGATGTGACTATGCACATGCGGATGGTTGGCAGTCTCATTTACTTGACCATCACTAGGCTTGACTTGATCTATGCTGTAGTAGGGCTCATAAGCCAGTTTATGCAGAAGCCCAGAAAGCCACACTTGGATGCAGTTAGACGCATTATGAGATATGTTAAGTCCAATGTAGACTATGGGCTGTTTTATGTCAGAGATAAGCCCTTGAAACTCATTGGATACACGGATGCAGATTGGGCAGGATGCACTACAAGATATAGGCCTTATATCAACGTTAAAAGTGATGAAAATGCAAATAACAAAATTTTCCCCCGTTGTCGCAAAAAGCATCGTTATTGGCGACGCCATAGAACAATCCGTATCAGCGTCGCTATCAACGTCGGTATTGGCGTTGGTATCAACATCACAAATTGCGACGCTAATACCGACGGTTTGCGATGAAAATAACGATGCCAATAATGACGCAAGCAGTAAAATTTATGACGCTAATACTGACAGTAACAGGGAAAAAATTTTGTGATAGGATAGTTTCTGCACTGTATACAATGTGCTTGCAAATAAAAACAAAGTATACTGAAATCATAAAACTGATACATGAAATAAATACATGATCGCATAAAAAGCAATTGGTACAATCATGACAGGATATCACTAATACATAGAAAATGTCTACATAGATCAGGCGACTAAAAAATAAAGGTGTGTGAGCTCCAAGGATCCAAGGGCGAGCTACAAATCCTTGTCCCCCGAAAGCTCGTCCTGCCACAAAGGAGCATCGAACGGATTCTACAGAAAAAGAAACAACACATCAATCCACCATACAATAATGCATTCAAATATCTCATGGTAACTACGGACAAGAAAGATGAGTGACTTACAGGGCTGTCGCATCTATACAATCGGTCGATCAATGCATTGAAATCGTGCCTCTCTGCATATCGAGTCTCAAAGGCCTTGCGCATCGCGATTTGTAATGGAGTGCTGCAAAGAAAACAAAATGCTAAGTGTTAGAAACATGATTGTCAGTACAAAGAATATTTCAAAAAAACAAACAAGCAAAGCAAAAGAGAAACTTACAAAGTCCTCCAAATATGTCATGTGGCCGCCACTCCCAAGATGATGGACCACCCCGACCTCTAGTCGTGCCCTCGCTGCCTCGCGCTGCTGACTCCAATGTCCTGGCGAATCTGTAGCCTCCTCCCTTAGTCGGCGCCAGTCGTCTGCATCTAACCACTCAGGCTTTGCAGCCCCACTCTTGATTGCCTTGCGTGTGTCGGATCATCTATGTGACATATATGCACGCATGCAATCCATCATCCAGCCCGTAGAGAATCTATCTACTATGGCTAGCACCGGAAACTCCCCGTGCAAGGATGCTACTATGTAGTCCTTGCTCCCCTCCGGTATATTCTTCCAATGATCCAGGACGTTGTGTCGAAAAACGTGTTGGCACAACTCTCTCATGCGAGCCATCACCCTCCTCCCCTCATCATTCATGATGATGGCTCCTGACCTACTATCAACTAGATATCCATAACCCCTAGGAGTCTGTCTAAGATGGGTCCTCTCCCATCTCCGTCCATGCTCCTGGGCATATCGAGGAGACCCCTCTACATCCAGTGTACCGACGGGGGTAACCTCTCTCGGAGTGGCACTCAAAGGGGTGCCACCAAAAGTGGTGCCACCTGCTGAGAGCTGCGCAACAGCTGGCATAACTGGAGTAGACGTCCCTACAGGTGTGACAAATCCTGGAGGTGATGCAGCTCTAGCTGAACGACAAGATGGAGACACCACATCCGTGTCTCCACAGCAGCATCCCCCTTATCCCAATGCAGTCCCTCCCTCTGGCCCAAGTCGTGAGCGTCGAGATCGTCTACTCGAAGCTGAAGCATCTGATCGTGCTGAAGCAGATCTAGTAGAGCACCCTGACGAACAACGAGACAGCTCCTGGTATGCCATCTCTCTGAATCTCGCGAGCTGGTCTGGAGACATGCGTGCCATCATGTCCTGAAACTCCTCATCGCTCATCCCTCGACTCATCCTGAAAATGTCACCTGCACAGATAAAAAATGGTGTTAGAATAATTAATTTAAACTATACAAAGCACAATAATATAAATCATTTTTAAAAATTCTCTCTTAAAATGCATATCTTATGTACCTTTATAAGAGATCTAAACAACGAATTGAGTAAGTGGATGCTCCAAGAATGAAGTATCCTATGGTCCCATGTTAATCTCCTGACACAACTCTGCATACACTGGAAGGTCGATAGACATGTCACGACAAAAGAATGAGTCTTCCTCGTTCTCAAAAAATTCTTAGACTCTTGTATTTCCATCATTGTTAGCCGATGCAGGCTCCAAGCTTGCGGGGGCCTCCACCCCTTGTAATATCGACCCCTCTATTTGCATATTATCTTCATCTATGCCCGGAACATCGCTTTGATCATATACTCTCGCACTTCGGGGAGTTGAAGATATAACATACAACCATCGAGGTTGTCGGGGTTTTGGATAGAAGATTACCTGTTCATAAACACGTACAAAGTGAGTTCAAACCATTGTGACATAAACCATGTCGTATTACAATTAGCAAGCAAATGACTCTATGCACCTGTTCACAATGGGCCAGCAACACAAAGGTGTCGCGCAAATCCGTCCATTTTTTTTCGGAATCTATTTCGAGAAAACCAGATGGACCTCGTCGAACTGTTGCTCCAGCTCCTCCAAGTACCACTTTGAACCACTGCACATCGAATAGTATCATGGAGAAGCTACGGTAATCCACCGTAATAATACTTTGCAAGTTCCCAAAATACTCCATCTCATCCACAACCGTGTTCAGATCCGTTGCTCGTCGCCGGCTCTCTTGCTCAAACCTTGCCATGACACCACAGTCCATTGTGGAGCACATTTTATCAATACGCTCCACGCGAAAATGCCGTCCGTGCGACCACGCTGCACTATATATTTTGTACTATATATTGAAACACTCAAATTAGATGTCACATAGAAAATTTAGATACGACATATTCTAAACCCCTCATCACCTTTGGACCACATCCCCTTGAGAATCCCCACTCCTCCATTGAGACCTGTGTCCCTTCGCTGGATGTTGCAGTCAAGGCTCCATGCAATCATCGTGTTGACATAAACCACGGCATCTCCTCCATGCCTTCGGGATATCGAATCGGTCGATGATGCGTACTCCGTCGGAATTCAGCTCGCGCTTCCTCTCGATCTTGCCTTGCAATCTGGTACTTGGTGAGCCACGTCTCCATGGAGGCATGGTGCAACATACAAAAGCGATTCACCTTCTCTTCCATTGAAGCATCCATTCTTTTTTCTACCCCATTTCCAACCACCACATCTCCAGTCAGTCTATCATCGTCCTTCAGCGTCCATAGCATTTCATTGTCTGGTTCCACCGTTGGTAGCCATTGTGAGATATGCACTAACGCCTCTGACACCAACCAACCTTCGGCCATGTTACCTTCTGGCCGAGCTCGTTGTCACACAAAGCCTTTCAGGGTTTTCATGAAGCACTTCAGGAAGAACATCCATCGCGTATGGACAGGTCCAGTAATCTCCTCTTCGTCCACAAGATGCATAAGAAGGTGGAGTTGTATCGTGAGTATGCTAGTGGGCAGGTATTTCTCAAAGAGACAGACCGTCTCCACTGCTCCCCGCCTCGCAGATTCAATAGAGGACGTCTTAATCTCTTTCTGTGAGATCCATTGCACCAAATTCGACAACTTGTAAATGGCCCCGCGAATTTATGGAGTAAGGCATCCTACGATCGCGATCGATAGGACAAACTGCCACAAATGAGAAAGCATTATGAATAATGGCCAATTTTCAAATTGCAAAATGCCCACGCTAATTACAATCCATTCTGTTCACAAACCTGACATATCTTATGCCAATCATGAAATTTTAGCCCCGACAATTGGTCATCTTTAGAAAATGCGGACCTGAGAGAACGTATCATACCCGTCAGAGTGTGGATAGACTTGATTACTTGCTTCACAATGCGCTCTTCTTTAGTGGACAAAACCCAAGGAGCACGAGGAAGCTGCACTCCACCATCAGCACACGCGACTACGGCCAAAGCACCTCCATCTTACCTATCTCCTGCAAATCCATTCGTGACCCTATAGTGTCTCTCTTTCCTGTGACGTGGTCCCATAGCAAGCTGCCTACATTCTTGAAAATATGCATGGGATCCAACAAGTGGTTGACCTGTAAGTGGGTCCAATATGGCAACTCGTAGAAAACAGAGAACTGTCACATTCCATTTGGATGTGATTCCGGGTTTACCATTTTCACCTCGTACCAGCTTGCGATGTTTATTCATGTTAGAGGTCGTCCAAGGAAACCTTCCCTGAGTTCATGATCCTTTGGCAAGAAAGCAGCGTGTCCTTGATATACCGTCTTCTTCATGGTTCGTGACCTTCAGGAGTCTAACTATGGCCCAAACAATGGACATGCATGATAACCTAAGGTAACCAGACCTGTAAGGCGAGCCACGACCTAGTTAATACTTGATTGAATGTGATAAAATATAGATATTACCAGTGAGAATGGAGGTCTGCTCACCTGAGCACTCTCCCAATCCTGGAAAGTCATGCATCGTCCACATGAGAATGGCTCGAATGTTGGCTGACCGCCGACCATCGCACCTGCTTATATCTTGCACAGTGACCCCCTCCTCCCACAAAATCTTAAGCTTATCGACTAATGGACGAAGATACATGTCCACATTTTTTAGTTTGTAGCAGCCTGGGACGAGCAAGCTAAGGATGAGATGTCCTTTCTTTGTAGAAAGCCATGGAGGGATGTTGTAGTTGACAAGCACTATAGGCCACACACTGTAAGAAGTTGAGCGCAGACCGAATGGGTTCACACCATCCATTGCGAGACCGAGCCGAAGATTCCTTGGCTCTCGTGCAAAGCCTGGGAAGGTAGAGTCAATGTGGCTCCATGCGCGCGAATCTGCTGATATTCGTTGAACTCCATCCATGGACCTATTCTGCACATGCCATGTTGTCAAGCATGCCATGCCGGATGTGCGAAAAATGTGGTTTATACGGGGGATGAGCGGAAAGTGTCTGAGAACTTTTTGAGGGATGGTTTGCCCTTGCAAGTCCTGTCGATACCTGTGAGCACCACACTTTGGACATGTCTCCATAGTCTTGTATTCATCTCGAAACAGTATGCAGTCGTTGATACATGCATGGATGTTATTGTAGTCCATGCTAAGCTTTCGTAAAACATGTCGTGCATCATCATGAGACTCAGGCATGGTATTTACAGGTGGTAATATATGATATTTCAATAACCTGAAAAAAATCATAAAACACCTTGAAAAAGCACAAATGTTTGTAATAATAGTGTCAAAAAAAAAAACAATAAAGCCTATGTGCAAGGTACCTGAATAACTCGGTCACACTCGTATCACTCCACCCATATTTTGCTTGCACACTTAAGAGTGCAAGCAATGTCTTCAACCGAGATACTCGGCACCCATCATATAATGGTATGGATGCTTCCTCTCTAAGCGGATCAGATGTCTCGACATCCATGGGAATTAATGCATCTATCATTGCCTCCATCTCAAGCTCCAAGATTGTAGGTAGGTCGGGAAGGTTGTCTGTCTCCTTTGGCATTGACGGTATAGATGGGCCTTGCGAGTGGTGGATTGGCTCCTGCAATCCATCCATCGCACGTCCACAAACTCTTCTAATTGGCCGCAAAGGGTGCACTCCCCCTTGGGTCGAGACATCACCCCCCTGGATAGAAAATTTGCCAACAAGACCCAATCTTATTGTGTATGGTTTTCAATTAGCTTGCGAGTACAATGCATGATTAATATTAACTTCAAATTACCGTTTGCTGAAAATCCTCAATCGCCTGATCAATGATTTCAGATTGAAACTCGCCAAATCTCGTATGTGTTCTATAGACAATCGGCGTTTTCATCTAATTGCCAAGTTGCATTGAGAGCAAGGACATGGGACACGCTGATTAAGATATGCCTCGCAATCTTGAACAATAAGACCTTCTTCGTTTTCTATCTTATCTACATTACAGCAAACGAGGCTCAAATGGATAGCTTTATGGAGATGTATGTCAAGTTGCAAGTTGACCATAAATCTTGCATTGCACATAGTAGTTGAGAGATTTATTGATGTTATATCTCGGCCCTATATCATGCTCAAGGATTTGTTTGTCCCTGTAGATAATTATTCGTTATTGTAAAAAACTGCACTAGAGGACTTTGAGTATAAGTAATCCATTTATGAGCATCATTGAGGATCTCTTAGTCTAATAATAAAGTAGTCTCAACAAAAAGCATCTTAGAAATGTGGTTTTTTTGTCCTAGGATCACGTATTAAAATTAATGCCATCTATGAAATTTATCAACTATAGTAATAAAATTTGTTTCAATCAATTCTACTCATAGTCATAAGACCTGAGACAAAATATCCTATACTCAATTTAAGAGATTCTTCTTCTATAACAATGCTTTTGGGTTCATTTTGATGAAGTACCGTAATGACCATTAGCTAAGGTATCGTTTTCTTTTAGTCCTTCCGTTGACTAGTTGGCATGATTTCTAATTTGTTATGCCTATAAAGTTAATACAAAAACAATGAATTATGCATATCACAATTAGATCCCCTACTTGGACATTATGAAGGACATGACCAAATTTAAGCCATCTTGAAGAGTCACCAATGTACGTGGCCCATGGCAAAGCACATTGCATACCATTATCGATAAGTCTATTACCGTGCATCTTAAATCTCCTAATTTAACTTTATAAAGTGTATGACTAATTTTTAGCCCTCTTAAGGAGTCGATGTAATGGTACCCATAAAAAAAGCAAAGTGGATACCATTACCATAATCATGGATATGCTATCATTCCAATATATGTTATCTTTCTCTTTCTCTCCCTCTCTCTCCCTCTCCCTCCCTCTCTTTCTCTTTCTCTCGCATTTCCTCTCCCTCTCACAATATATCTTAACACTCTCCAAAAGCAAAAGGGAGAGGGAGAGAGAGAATGCACTCTCCCTCCCTCTCCCTCTCTTTCTCTTTCTCTTTCTCTCCCTCTCTCATTTCCTCCCTCTCCCTCTCCCTCTCTTTCTCTCTCTCTTCCTCTCTCTCCCTCTTCCTCTCCCTCTCTTTCCTTCTCTCTCATTTCCTCTCCTAAACAAGCAAAAAAGAAAGTGATTTAAACCTTTAATAAGCAAAAGGGAGAGGGAGAGAGAGAATGCACTCTCCCTCCCTCTCCCTCTCCCTCTCCCTCTCTTTCTCTTTCTCTCCCTCTCTCATTTCCTTCCCCTCCCTCTCCCTCTCCCTCTCCCTCTCTTTCTCTCCCTCTATCTCCCTCTCCCTCTCTTTCTCTCTCATTTCCTCTCCTAAACAAGCAAAAAAGAAAGTGATTTAAACATTAAACAAGAAAAAGGGAGAGGGAGAGGGAGGGAGAGTGCATTCTCTCTCTCCCTGTCCCTGTCCCTGTCCCTCTCTTTCTCTTTCTCTCCCTCTCTCATTTCCTTCCCCTCCCTCTCTCTATCCCTCTCTTTCTCTCCCTCTCTCTCCCTCTCTTTCTCTCTTTCTCTCTTTCTCTCTCATTTCCTCTCCTAAACAAGCAAAAAAGAAAGTGATTTAAACATTAAACAAGCAAAAGGGAGAGGGAGAGAGAGAATGCACTCTCCCTCCCTCTCCCTCTCCCTATCCCTCTCTTTCTCTTTCTCTCCCTCTCTCATTTCCTCCCCCTCCCTCTCCCTCTCCCTCTCCCTATCTTTCTCTCTTTCTCTCACATTTCCTCTTCTAAACAAGCAAAAAAGAAAGTGATTTAAACCTTAAACAAGCAAAAGGGAGAGGGAGAGAGAGAATGCACTCTTCCTCCCTCTCCCTCTTCCTCTCTTTCTCTTTCTCTCCCTCTCTCTCCCTCTCTCTCTCTTTCTCTCTCATTTCCTCTCCTAAACAAGCAAAAGAGAAAGTGATTTAAACCTTAAACAAGCAAAAGAAAGAGAGAGAGGGAGACTCACCGATGCGATATGGCGAGTGTGAGGCGGCTCCTCTTTGCGATGAAGGCTCCTCCTCTCCTTCGCGAACAATGGCGGCGGCAAGTCTTCTTTCTCTCCTTCTCTCACGACTGTCGCTCTCTCCCTTGCTCTCGCTCTCAAAATACACAATGTGCAAACGCGAAATGAAACCGCGCTTGGTTTCGGCCCGCTTTTTTTCCCTGTGGAGCGTCGCTATTGGCATCACTATTTGCGTCGCTATTGGCGTCGCTATTTGCGTCGTTGCAACGCAAATAGCGATCAAATAGCGACACCAATAGCGACGCCGCTACCCGCCGTCGCTAATCGGTGTCGCTAATCGGCGTCGCTACTACCTCAAATCCTTGTAGTGTTACAAAGTCCAAAGTGAGTATGGACTACACACCACTAATAGTAGAATATGATGCTTATAACTTTAAAAGGATCTTCTAAGTTGCAAATAGAAATTCAGGGGTCTTTTTGCTTATAATTCACTACACGTTTGAGAAAAATCATGGTTTGATTGATTTACAAATCCTCACCTATCATTGCCCATTTAATTTGAACATTTTGATTGGAAAATAAATCCTACAAGGTTCTACTACTACACCTTTAATGAAAACTAGTAATTGTTCTTAATGCAATCACAAAACTTTTGTGAAAACTTGTCATATATGCCCTCAAACAATGTTTTTTTTTTTACGTAATTTTGAGAAAACCATGCAACTTTGAGTTTCATGTTTCTGAAAACCACATCAAAACCCTTCTTTTTTTTACTATTTTTGTTTCTAAATCCTTCTTATGAATATATGCTCAACCAAACTCGAAAGGCTTTGAGTTCTGAGTTTGAAATGACAGACTTGGGCTTTCTACACTATTGTTTGGGGATTGAAGTCTGGCAAGAGCTAGGAAAGATCTTTGTCTCTCAAAAGAAGTATGCATGGGAGATCTTGAAGGCATTTGGCATGATTGAGTGCAAAGAAATAGCTACACCTATGTAGGTGAATGCAAAGTTATCCATTGAGGATATGTCAATACTAGCAGACATTGGGAGGTACAGGAGGTTGGTCAGCAGTCTGATCTACTTGTGTAACACAAGACTAGATCTCAATTTTGTTGTTGGTTTTTTGAGCAGGTTCTCAAAAAAACCTCGTGAGATTCATTGGAAAGATGGGATGCGGGTGCTCAGATACTTGAAAGAAACTCTTGACTATGGTATCACATACAGTTTCGAAACTTCCTTGTGGGGAACTGTGACTCAGATTGGGCAAGAGACAGTGATTCCAGGAAGTCAATTTCTAGTTATTGTTTCTCTTTGGGTTTAGGAATTTTCTCTTGGATTAGTAAGAAGCAACCAACAATGGCATTGTCTTCTATCGAAGAAGAGTATAAGGCAGCTTGTTTTGCTACATGTGAAGCAGTATGGTTGGAAAGGATCCTATGGCATATGGGAGTGTAGGATGAAGAACCAACTATGCTAAGATGTGACAATCAGAGTTGCATTGCCATTGCTAAAAATTCAGTGTTTCATGTACACACCAAACATATAGAGATCCAGTATCACTATGTGCGTGATTTGATTAAGGATGGGATAATGAAACTGGTCTACTATCCAACAGAGGAGAATGGAGCGGATATCTTCACCAAAGCACTTACGAAGGATCTACTTCTTGGTTCGGCCTTTTGGCAAGCATCACAAGTGTGACACTAATGTTGCACATCTCAATGCACACTAGGCCACACAAAACCTGCTTGGAGAATCTTTATGCTAGTTATTTCTTGAGTAAAATTTCTGCCACAAATCCCCTCATGGTAGCTCTTAATCACATCCATAATCTCCTTTGCTGTTGGCACCCTTCTAAGCATTGCATCCTTTCCTTTGCAATACAACACATCATCTATCAAGCGGTATTCTTTGGCCTTAGAACTATAACTACAAAAATCATCAATAATGACCCTGATGGACTTACCAGAATATGACAGGAAGACATAATTCATGAATCGTTTGAAGGTAGTTGGGGCATTTGTTAATCCCAATGGCATTATCTTGTAAGAAAAACACCCTGAAGGCGTGATGAATGTGGTCTTATATTGATCCCCCTCAGCTATTCGGATTTGGAAATAACGTGAATACCCATCACAAATAGTGTATCTCTCATGTTGGACCACCTCGTTGAGTATTTCATCCTGAAAGGGAAGAGGAAAGTAATCTCTCAATGTTGCAACATTTAGCGGCTTGTAGTCCACACAAATCCACCATTTGTCGTTCTTCTTGGGTGTCACCACTACAGGTGAAACCCACTCTCAGTTCCCTACTGGATAGATGAAGCTTGCCTTCAAATGTCATCACACCTTAGTGAGTAGAGCATTTTGTTGAACTACTCCCAACCATCGTAGTCGTTGCACCATTAGCCTTGCTTTATCTTTTAGATTAATGTGATGTTGCACTGCCGTCACACCTATGATTTGTTCATAATCAGAAATAAAAAGTCCATAGTGTTTTATCACCATTTCCACGTAGGCTGCCTTCTCCTCAGCTGATAGATCCTTAGCCAACATTTTTTCTAACCCCTCCTTCTCGACCTTTGGAAGCTGCTGCGGAATTTCACTACTAGAAGGCCCTTTCAATGTAATCCCTATCACTTCTAGAGAGCTTTCTTCCTCCTCATTAGAAGACTCGCCCTTTGTTGTTGTCGTGATGTTATGAGGACACAATGTGAAAAATTATGAAATGCATCATCATACGACTTCTTATTAATCAAGAGAGTCAATGTGATCTGAGTCATTAGTATTAGTGTGAGTTGCATGGATTATCCAAAAATACTAGATTTTCAGATAATTTAAGCCTATATTTGATTTTATTTATTGTAAAAGTTTAAAAATTTTAGAAAAGCTTCTAGATTAGGATGGCATACAAAAAGCAAGTGGCTTTTTCAGCCAGTTAGGAGATTTTTCATAAAAAAGACAGATTGATGAAATCGCATGCATCGTGATCACTGTCAACAGGCTCAAAGAAGGTTGAGTGATCTGGGGGATCCGTGATTAAGTGTCCTAGGGTTTTACCTCCCTTTCGAAGCCAAGGGAGCCATCAGATTTGGGTTCCGAGCAGTAGAGAAGGAGCTGTAATTTTTATGCACGTTTTGTTCTACAAAGAAGCTCCAGGAGATCTAATGCTTAGAGATTGCTTCTAGGTTGTGCGAAGATTCCAAGTTCTTTCAATACATATTGATTAAATTCATTGTGATTTGTGTTTGTCATGTTTACCACTTGGGTATTCTCTATCTTCTCTTCCATCTCCTATCTCTATTTCCTTCTACTTCTGATCCCCGGTGGATTCGACCTTTTGACGAAAACCCCTCTAACATTGGTGAACCCGACATGAAAGTTCATCACAGAAGAAGGAAAGATAAGATGGGAGATCCTTCGAATACAATCTCCAGTGATGTTTTGCAATAATTGGTGCAAAATATGAATATGCTTATGCACGTATAACAACAACAACATGTGATGCAAGCTCCAGCTCAAACAAAAAGTGTTGTGATGAATGCTTTGCAAGCAGTTGAGTGTGAGGTGAAGTTATTCAATGGCAAGAATTTATCTACATATGTACATACCTATGCTCAAAAGATGGAATTCTTTCGAGTAGCTCAATTTGAATAGAGTCGGTATTTTGTACGTGTTACTGTTCATGAACTGAAAGCACAGATTACTGAATTATACTTGCAAGATGTAGACTGGGTAGCCTTCAAGAAGATACTCAGGGAATAATTTTACATTGAGGACACCAGTTTGATTACGCGCAAGACTTTTTAGCAGTGGGTTATACAACCCAATAAGGGTCTTGCGGCTACAGAATTGTTAAGAGAATTTGAAAGTCGATTTGAGTAGTTGGATCTTGCAGAATAGCAAGCTCTTGCAAGTCGGAAAATTGAATTATTTCTAGAGGCAATTGATCCTGAGCTTCAAGAGAGGCTTGATGATTTGTTGGAGGATCAAACTATAGAGACAGGTTTGAAAATAGAGTGGAGACATGTCAAGGAAGCTGTTACTGCACTTGTGAAGAAGCATAAAAGAAGAGAAAGATTGCATGTCTCTAGCTTGCTCACTGTTACGGGCAAGACAGTTGATGTATCTAGTAAGCCACCTACTTTTGTGGCTAACCCTATGGTTGTACCTGCTATTGTTCCCTCTGTTAGAGAATATGTCTTAGATGAATTGGTCAAAGGCATGTGGGATCTTCAATTGAAGGTTGCAAAATTGGATGAAAAAGGACAACAGGAAAGGGGACGGGCAGTATATGTGGTGTGATAGTTTGCAGCACGAGAGAAAGGATTATGCTGCCTATCAGGAGGCCTTGGCACGATAGCTTATCTTTTGGAAAGATGGCAAGATCCATGCACAATAAACGGGATTGACTCTTGCTTTGAATTTTGGAAAGGGAGGTATGCAGAAGTTGTTGAAAGACTTGGCTGTCTGAAATGCTTATGCGACAAGACATGCTTCTACTTTTGGTCTACAGTTGGATAGAATGCATGGCCAAGTGATGGTTGGTCCAAAGGCTGAAATATGGACACATGCTTTACATGCAGCTGAAAAGAGAAAGGTCATTGATAGTGAAATGTCTCATGCAGGGCAAGACATTCGTGGCATAACTGGTTGGGAATCACTAGTAGATGCATAATCAGTGTATGCATATTTAGCAAAGGTACAAAACACGGATGTACTTGTGGAAGAAAAACAAAAGAGATGAAGATATTGTAGGGACATCTTAAAGAATGACAAGAAGAAGTGTGGATCAGCCTAAAGTTGCAAATCAGCGTTATGAAAGAGGTCAGTCAGGAGAAAAAATAGGATAACAAACAAGAGGGCAAAAAGAAGGGCAAGCAGCCAGGATATAAGTTGCAATCTGACATGGAGACAGCCACATATCTTAATAAGGTTCTTGAAGAATAGATCTTAAAAAGTCGGGTGGAATTTACCTTGGGGGAGCTGCTTGGCATTGCCAAGCGAGAATTTCATGATGAGATCATTGACATAATTAAAAGGAAGCATTGGTTTGTTGGGTATTCGAGCTGAATATGAGCATGAAGTAAGTACTGGATTATCTATGCAAGAAGCTACTAATCAGTGGACAACATGTGGAAAAGAGAAGAAAGTGGCTAAAAATGCATTGTCTTGTAGCAATATGCATGGTGGAGTAAGGCAAATGCAACAATATGGAGAAGACACTCTAGGATTTATTCCTCAAAGTCACTACATAAGAAATCATTGGCTAGAGCTACCACTAAAACGGTAGTGAAAATAGGGGAACGTGAAACTCCTTGTGTTGCTTTACTTGACCATGGGTCTGAGATAAATGGCATTGAGCAGGGATTGTATGAAAATTGTGCATGGCCTGTAGACACTAATCATGGTTGGTGAATGAGGGCTGCAAATCATTCATCAGTGGAGCTCTATGCTGCATGTCCTAATGTAAAAGTGAGGATTGGTGATGTACAGTAAGAGCAACACTTCTTTGTGCAAGATAATTCTCATATGCAGTGATTTTGGGACAGCCCTATATTACAGGTGTGCATATGGAAACAAAGATGCTTGATGATGGTTCTACTTATGCAAGAGTCAGAAGCAAGGATGGGAAAAAAGCAGTCCAATTTCTTACTGTTTGTGTTAATCATCCTAGAAATTGTGATATGCTTCGAGTGTCTCCTTTGGTTCCAAATGCAAGGGAATTCAAAGGCCTGGATTTTCACTAAGCAGTGCTATAATGCGAGGCTACAGTAGTGTTGTTCAGAGGGTGTACTTGCCTCTTGATGAAATGAAGCATGTATTTACTATTGGTAATTCTCAATTTACAACAAACAGTTCATGTTGGTTTAAGCCTATGGAAGCTATGTGTAGGACTGAAGGCATATCTATGAAACGGGCTACTAAGAAACTGAGAGCATTGGGGTTGTTAGCTGAAAATGATGGCATTTCAAGCATCTTTTATGGGCTGAATATTGCTAACACTATGGCTAAAATTTCAGCAACTATAAATGTAGAAAATGAGGTTGAAAATAGAGTGTTGTCAGTATGTTCTTTGGATATGTATGATGTTATAGCATTGTTTGCTTAGCAGGAAGGATTACAATGGGTTGAAGCACTTGTGGAGACAAAGTATAAGATAGTTGACAAAAAGGTGAAACCAATTTCTTTGCCACTTTCACCAGAGAGTGAGGGTATGTATGAAAAAAGTGTCAAGGTAGCCAAGCTTACGGGATCCTAAAGATATAGGTCATCAGTTTACATCTGAAACATTACAGGAATTGAAAGTTGGTGCGGAAGGGTTTCTTTTGCCTACTGAGAGAGACTGTTTTAAGCAAATGTTGGCTAGACATGGGAAGGCATTTGCATTTCAGCCAAGTGAAATAGGTTGTGTGGATCAAATGTGGTTTCTCCTATGGTCATATTTACTATGCCGCATGTACCATGGAACTTGAGGCCTATTCTAGTGCCTAAAGCTTACTTGCCAAAGCCGATGGATGTGCTAAAGGAAAAGATTCGCATGAAGATCTTGGAGCCTTCTTCAGCCCCGTACTCAAATCATTGGTTTACTCTGCTAAAAAAGAATGAGGCTTTGAGATTTATCCAAGACATGCAACCGGTCAATAAAGTGACCATAAGAAATGTGGGTGTAGGTCCTGTGGTTGATGAATTTGCAGGCATAGCGATCTATTCTTTGGGTGATCTTTACTCGGGTTATGATAAGTTTCAGCTTGCAATTGGAAGCAGGGATATCACAACCATGAACTTCTTTGGGATTAGTACGGATGCGTATTCTCCCACAGGGTGCAACAAACTTAGTGGCACACATGACAAATGCTATGAATAGGGTACTCAGGGATTTTATTCCACAATTGACTATGCCCTTCTTGGATGATGTTCCAATCAAAGGGTGTGCAGTGGATGAAAAGAATGAAGAGATGGATTCTCATGGATGTAGATAGTTTGTTGCAGACCATATTGTGGATTGTGAGAGGATTTTGACACATCTAGAAGAGGTGAATTTAACTCTTTTTGGACAAAAATTTATCTTTGGAGTTCAAGAGGTTTTGATTGTTGGGCATATGTGTGGGCCTTATGGGCCAAGGCCATCACCAGAAAAAATAGATGGGATTGATAGAATGCAAGATGTATGCACGAATGTATCAGAGCTGCGTAGATTCTTGGGTGCATGTGTGTTCTATTTGATATGGATTCCTCACTTTGCACATGTAGCCGATGCTCTTTATCAGCTTCTAAGGAAAGTTCAAAATTTTCATTGGGAAAGGAAGCATCAGAAAGCAATGAAGAGATTGAAGCAACTCTTAAAATCTGCTCCTACATTGAGAAAGGCTGACTATTCACATGGAAAGTCTATCATTATTACTATTGATACAATCCCAATCAGGATTGGATGGGCAATTGGGCAAGATGATGAGGAAGGGAAAAGATATGCAATACGCTTTGGTGCAAAAGTATTGACTGCATTGAGGGTCTTCGCATAGCTAGGATGTCCTCAGAAAGGGGAATCATGAGCTTTCCAAAGTATCTTTTGATTGAGTGACTGGCTTGCTGGTATACACAATCTTGTTCTATATTAGACAAGTCCACTATTGATAGAGAATTCTTGATACTTAGCCAGTAGCTTCGGGTCTTGATCCTTGATAGGGATCTCCCTTAGCATCTTTTGATAGGTTGGATCATGGCATACTTCTTCTCTAGCTTGCTCAAGTATTGGATTGTTTGGCATGGATGCCTTTGTGGCTAGAGATCTAGCTATTGATGGATTTTGCAAGATTAAGGAATGCCTTGCGACTAAGTGCATCGGCAACTACATTCTCCTTTCCAGGCCGGTATTTGATTTCAAAATCATACTTCTCCAGCACTTCAATCCATCGACGTTGCCTCATGTTGAGTTCATTCTGGGTAAAGATCCACTTGAGACTTTTATGATCTGTCACTAGGGTAACATTTTTACCCAGCATGTAGTGTCTCCAAAGCTTGAGAGCATGGATGACAGCTAACAGCTCTAGATCATGTGTGGCATAATTCTTCCCATGACTCTTCAAGTTCCTTGAAGAGTATGCATAGAATGACCTTCTTGCATAAGCACACATCCTAAGACAAGTGTGCTAGCATCAGTTACTACTTCTAACTCCTTTACTGAGGTTCGAAAGTTTCAGGATAGGTGCGAATACCAAACTTTTCTTTAATCTATCAAAGCTAGATTGTTCGGTAGTTGACCATACAATCGATGTTTGCTTCTTCAGTAGATCCGTCAGACGTGCTACAATCAAATCATAGTTTTTGATAAAGGCCCTATACCATCCTGTCAATCCAAGAAAATTGTGTATTTCTTTGACAGTTGTTGGTATTGGCCATTCTAGAACATCTCTGACTTTGGTCGGATCCACTGAGATTCCTTCCGCTGACACGATGAATCTCAGATATTCAATTTGATGTTTGAAGAATGCGCACTTCTTCATCTTGGCATAAAGCTTATGTGCCCTCATTGTCTCAAGGACAATCCGAAGCTAGGGTTCATGATCTTCTTCTTGTTTGGAGTAGACTAAGGTATCTTAAAGATGATGAGTACGAAGTTATCAAGATATGGCCTAGAGATATCCTGCATTAACCTATTGAAGGTGGAAGGTGCATTTGTCAGCCCGAAGGACATGACCTTGAATTTGACCGAAGTTAAATTCCACATTACATTACATGTCCACTTCAGCTTTTAGTCAGGTGACCAAATCACTTTACTTCTTTATCAATATACAAGGTCAGGACAGACATTGATATAAAAAAGTCTTATTTCATTCATATGGGCATAGCCCTTTCGAATACAATATTTCTGGGGAAGATGAAACAAGCTGATACATTAATTTGAGGAGAATAAGATGTTGCATTCAACTACTGGAACTGAGTAATAGAAAGAATTGGGGTCATCAATTTTTAGGAATTGATAGGTCATTGGAAGATTAGGGTATCTTTTCCTTTGATATCCGTTCTTCTCATGCTGTCCCAACACCTTGATCCTGTCGGCAGGGATTACTTGAGTCACTTCCTTGTACATATATGCATTCTAGTTGACCCTTTGATCTTCGACATGTAGAGTTGTGTTTGTGTTTGCCTCAACAAAGACGAATGGCTTTAAAATCTTTAAGTCCTCCATCCACTTGATTCTCTTTAGGTTGGTTCGAAGGTACGCAAACCGGTGGGCCACTATGTAATAGATTCTTGAATCACCCGTCCATCTCCATTCCACATACAAAGCGATGGATTGTAGATGTGGTCTGGGATGTTCATCATATCAATCCTTCATCAATAATCCGAGGCATGCATCGCGGTCATAAACATGACCTGGAACACCATGAACCTGTTCCATGCTTCATGTCTCTGCAAGACAACATCGATAAGTAAAGAAATGTTCTTAACAACAACATTTTCTTTACTTCTTCTTATTAAGTTTTCTTATAAAGACATATCCTTCGTTGGTTCGCTTTGATACCAATTGTAACATGTCTGCCTGTTTGCTTTTGCAGGACACGTCTTAGCAGCCCATCGGAAAGAGGGTCTAGAAGGCTCCGCCTGGCAATCCCATGGAATGATACGGGGTTTGCAATCTAGGTCTTTCCGAGTTCTGCCACGTAGCAGAAGTATTCAGGCCGTTCCCACTTAGGACCGACCTGAATCACAGTTTCCTCTTGTGGTTAAATTCCTAGATAGCAACTAGCGTCGGAACCCCAAGCGAACTACTTTACGCAGAAACGTTAGGGTTGGATTCATGCTGCACTTGGTTCAAGGAGAATGGTAAACGAGAGGGATGCAAAGCTTGACCTCTCTACCCATAAGGCATAGTCCCATTCCGTTTTCCTAAAATAGCATAAATCGGGATTCTAGTAACCTAAACTCTAGGTCAGTGCCCTTGCTATTCATTTCCTCTGAGAAGAAGATCCATGTTGTCCATTTCATTTGAGAAAAGTTCCCGGCCAAACGGGACCACCCATCCGCCGTAGGACGGACCCATGACCAGATCCACCTCACTTTCCTCAGGGTTGCTTTAGTTGTCTAATTACCTACCACATTTAGTTGGACATACATCAAGCAGCTTCCTTAATTAGCCAATTAGACACCGGTTCCTTCACGTAATCGTAGCACTTGACATAGAAAAACAATGTTAAATAAGTTCCTTTTCAACAGGTTATCTTATTTATCTTTGGAATACATCCATATAATTTAGCACGTAGGCTAATCCATAATCCGCCTGAAGGCTATCCAGCAATCCACAAGGATTACTAATCCAAGATTCCACCCGTAGACTAGTATGTGGACCTCGAGATCCAATCCCGAATTACGTTGGCCTCTTGTGCAGGGCCCAGAAGGCAAGGGATTTACGGCTAGAGCCTCCCCCTAGCACCCAAGCGTCCTTCTGCTCCAAGTAGTGCCCAACGGAGAGACCTCTCGTGGTGGGTTCGGTCCACATTCCCGGCGCGGCAAACAACCCCCTTAGTTAGGGTTAGGCAGACAGTCGGGGGTAGCTGATGCTGCCTCTCCCTTCAGGCCTTCAACTTGAAGCATTAATTATCTTTCCATCTGTAGTTCCTTGAGAAAAAAATGCAAACAATGCTCCTAAACTGTTACAAACACAATCAATCCAGTGGTCGTTTATTTGGCCAAGCTAAGGAGTGAATCCTTATCTCCAAATGCATCCAGCATTCGATCCGAGATCAATTGTAACTTGGCAAGATCCCCAAGGGTTTGTTTGTTACCCTTATATCCTTGGGTTACGGTCATACCCTGTCAACCCAAATTAACCAACACCTTAGGTTTCATAAATCAACAGTAAATTCTGGCGACCATGTCGCCCTAACTTCATTGATCCTTTGCTTACCAAGCAATACATAACTTCCCTTAAGTTGGAAAATCAGCCCAACAAAGGTAGCAAGATGACTACTCATCCTCTTGCAAGTTAGACTTGTGCTAGAACCTACCAACCTCGTTCGAAGGAGTGGAAAATCTCTCTTGTGATTAAACCACAAGGCCGCACGACGTTGCAACTTGTTGCACAGGTGTCACACGTAACTCATGGGATCATTTCACCCATTGAACGGCATTTCCTAGTCAAGGAATTTTGTTTAGACAAGACAGAGGGTTTGGGGTGTCTTCTTACCAACCCAACCCTAATTGTACTAGGCGTTCAGTCCTAGGGTTTCCAAACTCAATCCGAGTTTTAGCATTAGGTTGAGAGATCCTTAGGGTAGAAACCCTAGATCGTGGTTTGCATGAGCGCCCAATTGACCGAACATTCTGTGAATGTGGGTAGGTCGACCTTAGGGTTTGAGGGTTTTGACTTGGCATTCCAAGTGCGATATTAGGTAGCACTTCCAACGTGCCAAGCCCTAGCTAGTACTTGAGGTATTTATCGTATCGACCAGCTATGCCTATATGAATTCTTAACTATTATAATATCACAAATGATTTGGGTAAAATTGATCTACTTGACTTGCGCCAAGGACGAGCCTTTCCTAGAGATGCTAAGCTTGATCTAAAGGTGTGAATAATTTTAAGACGTCATAATACATGTAAACCTACGATTCATTATTTCCACACACCATAAGGTTTGCAATAACCCTATCTTTTCTTGCTAAATTCAAAACGTATGATAATTTGAAGAATAACTTTCATAGGACCTACTAGGACTTACATCAAAGAATCATGCCTACAGCCTTTTGTCTAAGCAATTGAGTTTCATGCTTTGATAAGCCATGCAATCTTTTCTAACTAGAACTCGATGAAATGAAATTTACACAGGATGAATATGCAACATGCAACCCTTTCCTAACTACAACGTAGTTAATGAAGTTCATGCAAAGTGAATATTGTAGGACTAGTGTTGACTTATTCCATTTTACAAGCATATGCCACATGCAAATCCATAGATTCATTATCGTGCTCTGCAATTCCTTTTCGGATAACATCCTACGGGGGTTAACGACTTTTCCTCATGCAAATCATTACAAGGAAGATATTTCCTAAAATGCGGCATACGCTTATTCTTTCCATGTCCAGTAAAAAATGCACTTAACAATTTCGTCCCTTTGCCCTAAGCAATAGGCGTTTAGACTCATTACTTTGGAAATGCACCAAAATAGCAACATGCAGCTAATATCCTAAGACTGAGAACTCTCGAAATGCAAACGATCCAACTGCATGATATGCACCAATCCCGATCTATCATTTAAAGAGGTAATTTATCAAATGTACTTTTATCACTACCACATGAATTAATGATAAGCATAAATATCATTCTCCCTATGGAATTAAGCATGTTCAAACCATTTCTTATACGTAGGATTAAATTCAAAAAACCTGGGCTTGTGGATCTGCGGTGATGTCCGTGTGTAAGTTTGGGGAGGAACCTCCCACGGGTGCGCCTTGCGTCTTCTTGGGAGCCATTGTTATGCACCATACTTTTGTTGCAGTGGCTTCCCTCAAGTTATACGTGCATCCCGAAGGCTTATAGTCTGCGAATTTTCTCTCCTGCGCGTTATCAGGCCCTTGGAAGCTTGGATCTTAAACCGCGAGAATGAGATATATGCACAGGGCCTAAGGAGGCTAGGATTTTTTCCCTCGGGGTCAATCTATGTGCACAAGGCCTTAAGCATTGCCTTTAGAAGCTTCCAAGAAGCTTCTGCTTCCCAGGAACCACGTGAGGAAAAACGTAATGATTGAGCGGGGCGGAAAATTAACTACGACAGGGGGGCAAAAAATTAATGACGATAGGGGGGTTTATAATAATGACGATAGGGGGGTTTATGGTGACAAGGCGACAATAGGGGGGTTTATGATGAAGACGACAAGGGGGTTCATGATGATGGGGATAAGGATGAACGCGATGATAATAATGACGATGATGGCGATGGGGGATGGGGTAGGCGGCACAGCAGGCAGACTTCGTGGTGCAGTAGGGCGGCAATGGCGGCTATAGGATGGCGTTTGATTCCTCCTTCTCTCCCCTCCACAAGCACCAAAAGGGGGTTTCATATAGTGTGTAGGGGAAGAGATAGCCTCCCACATGGATGGCTTGCATGCCTTCCCTCCCTCTGCATCTCCACACCACACTACCCTCTCTCTCCACTTAGCTCCACTCCCTCTCCCCTGCCATGCATCAGCTGAGGGGAGGGGGTAAATAATTTTTTTTTGTCAAAATTCTAACCATGATCCCTTTTTCCCTCTAGAAGAGGTGTTCTCACACGGCCTTGCGGTCTTCAAGCCACAGCCTCTTATGCACCGTGCGGGTGGAGTTTATTAATGCGTGAGGGTGGATTATTTAGCCCAGGGTTCTTCTAGTCATGGGGAGATTATTTCAAACTGCTTTTGCGCGGGGCGTGTAGTGCTTAAAATTCATTAATATTTCGTGCGAAAATATTACAAATCAACTCTTTCTTCTTTTGTTCCTTCTAAAAATGATGTCATGGATGAAGAAAAGATTAGAGGATTTAGCTATAAAGAATTCCTATGTAGCAATTGATGAAGCTATCTATGGGCTGCAAATTAAGCCAACTAAATCAAGTTTAAAAGCATGTAAAGCTAATGTGCAAACTAAAGTATGGATGCAGACACTAGATCAAATGGAACGTGGTATAGCAGCCAAAGAAGATTTGGCTAACACCAGTCAATGCATTCGAGGAATAACTGGTTGGAAAGAACCAATAGATTCTTTTTCTGCCTTTGCACGTTTGTCTGACATCAATCATAAAGAATTCTTGATTGAAGAGACTGCATGTCGGCTAAAATCAAGCTTCAGAACCGCAAAAAAACGTAGGAAAGGAAAGGCGTAGTTTGAAAAGAAATGATTTAGTATGATTTGAATTTTGACGTGTGCGTCTATTTTTGCGTGTATAAGCGCGTCTATTTGCGCGGATATATAGATGCGAAAGTCGCGTCTATTTACACGCACGTTTAGAGGCGTCTATAGATGTTGTGATAGACGCGCCCGACTTTGCGCATCTAACATGTACGTCTATGCCTCGTTTCTGTTGTAGTGAGAGTTGCCAATTCCTTGGAATGAGATTGGCAGGTTCTTGTGCAAGTTGAACTTGCAAGAGGATGAGTAGTCATCCTGTTATATCACCTTTCTTGGGAAAATTTGCCAAGTTAAGAGAAATTAGATATTTGCTTGGAATCAAAGGACTAATCAATAATTTGGAGCGACATGGTCACCATGACTTACTGCTAATAAAACCTAAAGGTATTGGTTAAGTTGGGTTAATAGGGTATGGCCCTAACCCAAGGACAAAAGGGAGAACATACAAACCCTTGGGGATCTTGCCATGTTGCAATTGACCTCGGATCGAATGCTGGATGCATTCGGAGAGAAGGATTCACTCCTTAGCAGTTGGCCAAATAAATGACCACTGGAAATGATTGTGCTTGTAACAGTTTAGGAGCACTGTTTGCATTGTTTGCTCAAAGAACTAAAGGATGGAATGATATTTAATGCTTCAGGTTGAAGGCCTGAAGGGAGAGGCAGCTTCAGTTACCCCCGACTGTCTGCATGACCCTAACTAAGGGGTCATAGCCGCGCCGGGAACGTGGATCGAACCCGCCGCGTGAGGTCTCGTTGTTGAGCACTACTTGGAGTAGGAGGATGCTTGGGTGCCAGGGGAGGCTCTGGCCGTAAATCCCTTGCCTTCCGGGCCTTGCACAAGAGGCCAACATGACTCGGGATTGGATCTCGAGGCCCGCATACTAGTCTATGGGCAGAATCTTGGATTAGTAATCCCTATGGATTGCTAGATAGCCTTCGGGAAGATTGTGGATAGCCTTTGAGTGGATTATGGATTAGCCTGTTGGCTGGACTTTATGGATGTATTCAAAAGATAAATATGATAACCTGTTGAAAAGGAACTTGTTGAACTAAAGCAACCTTGAGGAAAGTGCGATGGATGTGGCCATGGATCCGCCCTACGGATGCGTGGTCCCGATTGGCCGGGAACTTTTCTCAATCGTAATGGGCAGCAACAATGAGGTCTTCTCAAAGGAAATGAATAGCAAGGGCGTTGACCTAGAGTTTAGGTTATAAAATTCCAGATTTGTGCTATTTTAGGGGAACGGAATGGGACTATGCCTTATGGGCAAAGAGCTCGAGCTTTGCATCCCTCTCGTTTCCCATTCTCTTGAACCAAGTGCAGTATGAATCCGCTTTATCCCTAGCGTTTCTGCATAAAGTAGTTCGCTTGGGGTTCGACGCTGGTTGCCATTTAGGAAAATGACCATTAGGGAAAGCCTTGATTTAGGTCGATCCTAAGTGGGAATGGCCAGAATACTTCCACTACGTAGAAGACACGGAAAGTCCTAGATTGTAAGCCCCATAACATTCCATGGGAGTGCCGGGCGGAGCTTTCCAGACTCTCTTTCCGATGGACTACTAAGACATGACCTAAAAGGGAACAGGTGGACACGTTACACAATGAATCCCAGATATTCAATCTATTGTTTGAAGAATGCACACTTCTTCTTTTTGGCATAAAACTTGTGTGCCCTCATTGTTTCAAGGACGATGCAAAGCTGGGGTTCATGATCTTCTTCCTGTTTGGAATAGACTAGGGTATCATAAAAAAAGACGAGTACAAAGTCATCAAGATAGGGCCTAAAGATATCCTGCATTAGCCTGTTGAAGGTAGCGAGAGCATTTATCAGCCGAATGACATGACCAGGAACTCAAAGTGCTCATACCTTGTGCTAAATGCCGTCTTTGGGATGTCCTCTTCCTTGATTCTGATTTGATATTATTCATACCTGAGATCAATCTTGGAGAAGATCATCACACCTTGAAGACGGTCAAGAAGTTCATCTATTCTTGGAATGGGGTATTTGTTCTTAATGGTTGATTGATTCAACCCTCTGTAATCAATACATAGTTGAATCATTCCATCCTTCTTCTTTTGGAACAGCATTGGAGCTCCCCATGGCGAACTACTAGGACGGATGTAGCCTTGATCCAATAGCTTCTTGAGCTGCTCCTTTAGCTCAATCTCTTCCAGGATGGACATTCTATATGGTCTCTTTGCAATTGGTGCAACTCTTGGCACTAGCTTGATTTCATGATTGACTTCTCTTTGAGGAGGAAGTTCCGTCAACTCTTCAGGAAATACGTCTGCATATTCCTTTAGCCTTGAAGGTTCTTCCCTAGACTCTTGATTCTGATCTAGCTTATTTAGCTTAATCAAATAGACAAGTAGCCCTTTTCTAACTCCTTTCATCATCCGATATGCTTTGGCTAGTTGAATTTTAGGCTTACCAGCCTCTCCTTGAGTTGTGACCAATTCCCCTTCATAATTTTGAAAGGAAACTTGGCCCTTTTCATAGTGAATGTGGGCGTCATTAGGTTTAAGCCAATCCATTGCGAGAAAACACTTGTGGATACCTAGGTTCATAACCCTAAATTTGACCGAAGTCGACTTCCCACCCAGCAAGAATTCCACCTTAGCAGTTTGCCTGGTTCAAGTGACCTCACAACCATTTGCTAATTCCACAAGTAAGGTAGGTGCATCTATTGTGGCTATTCCTAGTCTTCTTACACAAACTGGTGAGATGAAGGAATGCGTACTGCCACAATCAATCAAGGTTTTGAAGCTTTTACCTTGGTAGTCCGATGGAGTTTGAATCACCAAGAATTGGCGATTCGGGCCTTTCTTACCAAGGGCGGCATGAACTGATGCCCTCTCAAAGTCAACTTCCATGGTTGGATCTTCTTCATTAAATAGCTCCTTATTGGCAACACTAGAGGTTCTCCCTCTGGCCCTGACGGCGGCTCCTTGGCCACGGACGGTTCCTTGGAATGGTCCTTGATGGTGTCCTCCGCTAATCTTGGGACACTACCTTTTAAAATGACCGGGCTTGTTGCAATGGAAGCAACGGAGATTGCAGCCATTACCTTAGGTAGGAACGAAATCATTGAAATTGTTGGTCCTAGCTTTCTTCCTTTGTCCCTGATTTTAGCCTTGCGCTCTCTTTGTCTGGGACCTATACACTCCTTTGTTCTGATCCTTATAAGATGAAGTCTTGTTACTTCTTGGCATGGTCAACACCTATTGTGTCATATCCATTTGTGGCACATACTTCAAAAGAGAGACGAATTTTGAATAGTATGCATCAAGAGATAGACCAAGCTGCTTCAGCTCATAGAACTCTTCATCTTCTGCGTGTGGTAGACAGGTGGTAGATATCTTCCTTGCACATCTTTCTTAAGCTTCTCCCACGTAGCTCACCCTTTCGAGATCCCTTGGTCTTTGCATCATTGCTTCCACCAAAGTCTTGCTTCGCCGGTAAGCTTCAGCTTGGCGAGCATTGCTTGGTTGGCGGGTCCAATACCTGCTATTTCAAAATAATCCTCCATGGATTCGATCCAGATCTCAGCATCAGTTTGGACGGTCCTTCCCTTACCATCGAATTCTGGTGGCTTGATTTTCTTGAGAAGAAACTTCTTCTCCTGAATCTCTGTCGTACTTGGTGTAGGGGTCGGACTAGAGATCTGCACTTGAGGTTGTGCCTGGCCATTGGAATTCTTTACGTTAAAAACTTGCTAAATGTTTCTCACATTACATTACATGCCCAGTTCAGCTTTTAGCCAAGTGACCTAATCACTTAACTCCTTTAACAACACTTACAGCCAAGACAAACATTGATAAAAAAAAGTTTATTCCATTCATATGGGTATAGCCCTTTCGAGTACATTTATTTGCGAAAGTAGGGCAAGCTGATACATTAATTTGGGGAGAATAAGATTGTGTTACATTCAACTACGAGAACTGAGTAGCAATATGGATTGGGGTCATGGATTTTCAGGAATCAATAGGTCATAGGAAGCTTGGGGTATCCTTTCCTTTGATACCCATTCTTCTAATAACGTCCCAACACCTTGATTCTGTCGGCAGGGATTATTCGAGTCACTTCCTCGTACACATATGTGTTCTACTTGACCTTTCGACTGCCGACATGTAGGGTTGTGTTTACATGAGCCTCAACAAAGATGAATAGCTTCATGATCTTTAAGTCCTCCATCCACTTGATTCTCTTCAAGTTGGTTCAAAGGTACACAAGCTGGTGGGCAGCTATGTAATAAATTCCTGAATCACCCGTCCATCTCCGTTCCAGGTACAGGAGTGAAGGATTGTAGATGCGGTCTAGGATATTCATCATATCTAGCCTTCGTCGATAAACCAAAGCACGCATCGCAGTCATGAACATAACCTGGAATACCAAGAATTTGTTCCATACTTTGCGACTCTGCAGGCCACCATCGATAAGTAAGTAATGGAAATGTTCTTAACAGCAACATTTGCTCTACTTCTTCTCATTAAGTTTCCTTGTAAATATTAGATTTCGTTGGTTTGCTCTGATACCAACTGTAACGTGTCCATCTGTCGACTTGTAGGACACGTCTTAGTAGCCCATTGGGAAGAGAGTCCAGAAAGCGCCACCCAACACTCCCACGGAATGTCACCGGGTTTGCAATCTAGGTCTTCCTGAGTCTACCATGAAGTGGAAGCATTCTGACCATTCCCACTTAGGATCGACCTGAATCAGGGTTTCCCTAATGGTTAAGCTCCTCGGAGGTAACTAGCATAACTACTTTACATAGAAACGTCAGGATTGAAGAGGATTTATATTGCACTCGGTTCAAGGAGAATGGGAAACGAGAGGGATGCGAAGCTCGACCTCTCTGCCCATAAGGCATAGTCCCGTTCCGTTCCCCTAAAATAGTATAAATCGGGACTCTAACTTCCTAGATTCTAGGTCACCCTTACCTTGCCTACCATTTCCGTTGAGAAAGTTCCCAGCCAACTGGGACCACCCTTCCGTAGGATGGACCCATGGTCACATCCACCGCACTTTCCTCAAGTTGCTTTAGTTATCTAATTACCAGCCACATTTAGTTTGACAAGCAAAAACAACTTCCTTAATTAGCCAATTAATCATCGGTTCCTTCACGTAACTTAAGCACTGACATAGAAAAACAATGTCAAGCAAGTTGCTTTTCAACAATTGATTTTATTTATCAGTCTTTAAAATACATCATATAATCTAGCTCGAAGGCTATTCCATAATCCGCCTGAAGGCTAATCCATAATCTGCCCGAAGGCAATTCTAGCAATCCTCAGGGATCGTTATTCCAAGTTTCCGCCCGTAGACTCTAGTCTGTGGGCCTCGATATCCAATCGCGTGTCACGTCAGTCTCTTGTGCAGGACCCGGAGGTAAGGGATTTACGGGCCAGAGCCCCCCTGGCACGCAAGCGTCCTCCTGCTCCAATTAGCACCCACTGAGAGACCTCTCGCGGCGAGTTCGGTCCACGTACCGGGTGCAGCTAACAACCCCTTGGATAGCGTCAGGTAGACAGTCGGGGGTAACTGATGATGCCTCTCCCTCTAGGCCTTCAAGCTGAAGCATTAATTATTTTTCCAGCTTCATCAATGGCTTTTCTAAGAGCCATTTTTGCTCATTCGTTAATTTATCAACATCAGTCTAAATGTATACATGCATAATTGCTAAGGTGTGAATTCCTTGTCTCTGAATGCATCCAGTATGCGCTCCAGGATCAATTGTGACTTGGCAAGGTCCCCAAGTGTTTTGTTGTTTTTTTACCTTTTTATCCTTGGGTTAGGGTTTATACCCTATTAACTCAAATTAATCAGGCACCTTAGGTTCCTTAAACTAAGACAGTAAATCCTAGGCAACCTTGTCGCCCTAACTTGATTGGTCATTTGCTTGCTAGGCAATTCATAATTACTGTAACTTGGAAAATCAGTCTCAAAGAAGGGTGATATAGTGTGATTTCTACACATCCTCTTGCAAATTAGACTTATACGTAGATTTTGCTAACCTTATTCTAATGAGTGGCAATACTATCTATGGTTTAACACAAAATCATGTGACTTTGCAACTTGTTGCATGAGACAAGTGTCACACCTAACTTGCTGGATTATTTCATCCGTCAGACAGTATTCTTGGGTCAAGAATACTTTCGTCAAGTTGTAGGGTTTGGGAGTCCTCTTGACCCAACCCAACCCTAACCCTACTAGGCCGACAACGTTGGCCCTAGGGTTTCTAAATTCGAAGTCTAGTATTTGGTCAATTGACCCTTAGGGTAAAACCCTGGATTGTTCTTGCATAGGCGTTCAACTAATTCTAACATTCCGTGAGTGTGGGTAGGACCTTTAGGATTGAAAATATTAAGTTGATTTTCCGAGTGCGATACTAGGCAGAATTTTAACACGGCTTAACTCTACCTAGCGCATTGAGCTGATCACCGCTTGAGTTACAAATTTGCAAGCGAATTACCTAATCAATCTAATGGTCTTGCGACAAGAGGTGATCTCTTCTTAGAGATGCAAATACTTTTTCCTAAAAAGATGTAAATAATTTCAAAATACAACATTCGATGCAATTATGCGATTCATAAACTTTTTCCTTCTATGCAACTATGAGATTTACAATGACCGTTTCTTTTCCTTGCCTAATCTATAAAGATTGACAATTTAGAGCGAACCTGTATAAAAGCTTACGTTGACGCAATGAAATCAAAGATGCATTCATAATTTGAGAGAGAATAATTGCCTATAAACACGAGCAGAAGGCTAGGAAACTCCAACAAGATCTAGACATGTATGAGGCCCAGTGTGTCCTTGACTGGTGCAGCCAAAGTAGGGCCAAATGCAAAGAGAGAACGAGCAGGAGAGGCTGACTTATCATTGAGTAAACTCATAGCCAAGCGTCTCATGGACAATATGTCCGCTGAGCAGAGCACAACAGCCTTAGCCACCGCATTACTCTCGGGATTAGGGGTCACGCAAGGGGCAAATGGGCAATCTAGAATCCCTATTGTAGCAAAGTAGCTAGAAAAGTATGAACCTAGCAATGAACCATATAGCTTTGTGTAGAAATTTGAACAAGTTTGCAAAGAAAACGGTCTCATGGACCTTGCACAACGCTCTCAAGCTTTCGGTTTGTACTTAGGTGATAAAGGGAGAATTTGGTACACTAGTCTAGATGCAGCTGAGTCCACGAACTTTGCCCGTCTTAAGGACCTCTTTATCAAGAGATTCTTTGAGGCAAGGTACTCTTACAATCTCATTATCCAGTTGATGAATGTCAGTTAGAGGGAAAAGGAAGACGTAAGGGACTATGTCACTCATGTGCGTAGCCTCTTTAAGAGGATCCCTACAAATGAGCAACCTAACGAGAAGGTTGTGTCTACCGTATTTATAAATGGAATTCAAAGCAAGGAGCTCTACAAGGCTTTGTCTAGTAACTCCACTCTACATCGAGACATGTTAGCTAGAGTATTTGAAGAGGCAATAAGGGTGGACAATTAGCTTAGGGAGCGAAGCATGAGAAACACCAATCGTCGGTACAGTACAAGTCAAAGAGCTCTAGAGTGGTCAACAGTTTCTGGTGAGAGAGAGAACTCTAGCATACAGGATAAGGGAAAGAGTGTTGACCAAGGCCATGAGCTGACTGAGGTGAGAATGGAGCTTGCATGATTGCAAGACCAAATGAGGAAACCTGTGCGATCGCATGTGTAGTGTATAAATTGTGGCGGTAACCACCTCCCAGTTGAGTGCCAAGATCTTAGGTCTAGGCCGTGCTCGAACTGTGCTAGGTTCGGTCATGAAGCATTACATTGCAGACTGCCAAGGAGATTCCCATATGCATAGCAATACAACCCTCCATACTTAGGCAATAGGCCACCTAACCTCTTTGGCAGGGGAGCCCAGTTGGTGCTTCCAGCACCAAATGATGCAAGAGTGGCCATTCCTAAGCTAGAGATGAGCCCAACATGCATACCCAGACCACCAAGGCCCTATGTAACCATCCAGCGAGTGACGCTCCTATTCATTATGTGGAAGAACCTAGTGAAGAGGAGACCTATGTGAACCCATAAATATCCTATGATGAGGAAGGCAATCTAGTCCTGATGGACTACCAACTAGTACCAATGATGGTGCTAGGTAGAGGAAGAGGTAGAGGCTTTGGAGGACCAAGCCAAGATCCAATCTCATGCTAGACTTGTGGTCATCTAGGCCATATTTCATCACGATGCCCAAAAAGGGAACATGCAAAGCTGACCTTCGATGCACCGAGTGTGGAATCACACACCTCCTTATTGTCCTAGACGGAAGCCATCAACTTGTTCTGCTAACGTGCCCTCAGTACCCTTGGGGCCGTTTGGTGTGGAGACCTTTGACAATGAGGATAAGCCCATCCCACTACATGTCATGACGCAAGCATAGAAAAAACAGGCATGCATCTCATTACCTGGGCCAAGTAACCTGGATGCAGCCTCATTGGAAAAGAAATGTCGGAGGAGAAGGAGAAAGAGAACAAACACAAAGATTACCCTTAAGACTAAGGAAGCTACAATGCTAGTGACAGGAAAGAGGGTCATTGATGCAAAGGCAAAGACCTCAGCTCCTAAGACAGCAGAATTAGGGAGTGCCAAGGTAGGGGAATACCCCCACCCCAAACGGCAACTCGAGGCTATAGCCAAAGTCAAGGAGTGGGTCAAGGACGCCTAGGAACACCTCAAGGAAGTAGAGCCCATACTGGAAGACCAAATTGAATATCTCTCTAGTGTGAGTACACCCATTTCACTATCGTGACCTCAATCGGGGAACACACCCACACCACATGAGATGCCACAGAGGCAAGACCAGGAAGAAGCATGTCAGCAAGCTAACCAAGACGTATGGCCAAAGAGTGCTGACCAAGGAGGAAGGCAACCACCCAGCAACCTCCTCACCACTTTAATAACTACGCCAGTAACCTGGAGCGTAGGAGATCAACTTCGGCAGCACCCTTCCTTATGGAAAGAATTAAAGCACTGGGTGGAGGAAAAAGAGGAGCACACTACCGCTGACTTGTAAGAGCAGGACGTAGTCCCGCAGATTCCAAGCCTAACGCTACACTCAATTCCAAGGTCACTGCATGTCAATGCTTTTTGGGAAGGCACTGTGATGCATGCAATCTTACCTATCTTAGCCTTGGGGGATCTAACATGAAAAGGAATCATAGACACATGCGTTGGTGTTAGTGTCTTGAGCCACGTAGTTCTACAGGCCTGGGGAAACCCACCCGTGGAAACAGCTAGGTTCAATATCACTTTGGCCAATGAAATAAAGGTCAGACTATTCGGGGACCTAAAGAATTGGTCAGTGAAGGTCGCATGGGTGCAGTTTTCCATGAACTTCATTGTCATGAAGGGACTGGACTACGACATACTGCTAGGCCAACCCTAGATGAGGAACACTCGAGTTATTGAAGATTTGGGTAACAATCTCATCTTCTTGAGGAATAGAACAGAAGCGGTAAGGGTTGAGATGGATATGTGGAAGACTACCCCAGCTGACCTTGATGCTATCTCAACCATGCTAAAAGATGATGCACAGGCAAGAAAACCCTATGGGTCATTGACCAACTACATCCCTTGCCCTGAGGATGAGGGAGATTGGATACACATCTTGGCAACCATTGACCTGTCGTTCTCAGATGAGGAAGAGGTATATAGAAAACCTACTGAGGGCTGAAATGATGAACGGGTTGCCTCTTACCCATCCAACCTCCAATCCTCACTAAGAGAACTAAAGAGGGGCACCACCTAGCCAAAGAGAGGATGGGCTAGGACATCCCTATTCTCAAAGAGAATCAAGAAAGCCAAGACACAAATTTACAAGAGAGAATATATGTGCTA
Organism: Lygodium microphyllum; assembly: GCF_053477565.2. Classification (NCBI taxonomy): domain Eukaryota; kingdom Viridiplantae; phylum Streptophyta; class Polypodiopsida; order Schizaeales; family Lygodiaceae; genus Lygodium; species Lygodium microphyllum. The sequence goes on from NC_141135.1 coordinate 5,325,159, forward strand.
GACACCATATTGGAATATAAGAGAGAGAGATGAGAGGAGAGGGAGACAAGTGGAGAAGAGGTAGAAGAAGCTTGCCATTATGCTACATGGAATGAGAAGATGAGAAGAGAGGGAGATAATAGGAGAAGAGGTAGAGGAAGCTTGCCATTATGCTACATAATAAAAGAACTCACTCATAGCTTCCCTCAAAGAGATGAGGATATTCTAGAATGCTCTCATGGACTTGTCATTCTCCCTCCTCCCTCTTTTCTCAAAGAGAATCAAGAGAACCAAGACACAAATTTACAAGAGAGAATACATGTACTAGACACCATATTGGAATATAAGAGAGAGAGATGAGAGGAGAGGGAGACAAGAGGAGAAGAGATAGAATAAGCTTGTCATTATGCTACATGGAATGAGAAGATGAGAAGAGAGGGAGATAATAGGAGAAGAGGTAGAGGAAGCTTGCCATTATACTACATAATAAAAGAACTCACTCATAGCTTACCTCAAAGAGATGAGGGTATTGTAGAGTGCTCTCATTGACTTGTCATTCTCCCTCCTCCCTCCCTCTCCATGGGCTCTTTATATAGCCTCCATGAGGGATTAGATTAAGCTAATCTTCTTGATTAACATAATCCCAGATGATGTATGGCATCTTTGAAAATATGGAGCATAGTGGATGGGACAAGTCCCCACCTTGGTCATCATGCAAGAACCCAAGGGTGGTGGTAGACAAAATAGAGAAATGGAGCTAGATTATAAGAGGTGGATGCCCAAAGCACATTATTATAATATATTTACAAGAAGGATAGAGTGGAAAGTTGGTGTGGTGAAAGAGAGAAGAAATTTGCATATAGCCAGCAGTCTGCGCCTTCGTAACTTCAAATCCGTGAGGAATTTGGAAAAAGTTTCTTCTGCAACTTTGTAGACCAGATTGAAACCGATCGGCTATCGCGAGAATTTTCTTGAAATTCGCTTTTTCTTGGGAGTTATTGAGATTATAAAAAAGGGCTTCCAAAAGCTGCTTTGACTTTAGTATCCCATATGTATATAAATACATATAAGCATGTGACAAAAGGGGTCCATGCTTGTAAGCTTTTGTGCAAGATCCAAATGACACCATGATGTGGATATTGACTTGTGTGCAAGGGTGAGGTGTCCTCTAATGATGGTGATAGATTCCAAATCTTAGTGATGCAAACGGAGCCCATATGTAGTTGGAGGCTAGTCCTTTGAAAAATCTATGCATTCACTCAACTCCTAGGTGTAATCCATTTTCATCTTCACTAAGATAACCATCCCATTTACCCTTTACATTGACATGCCTTCTAAGAACTTGTTCCCCCCATTTGCTAGAGTTATCATAATCGAGAAGCAATGTAGCATACCTAGTGCTTGAAGAGTAAACCTAAAGTGATATGGTAAGCTCTTGATAGGGGCCTTGGCCAAATTTTGTGGTAATAATCCGGGTTGTAAAAAACCCGGATCATTAGCCCTTCCCTTAGGCTAGAGGTATTCATGCCTCTAGCTTGAGAATGATGGTCCAATAGAGCAAGGAGGACTGCACCCCCTCATTGGTGGCTCTTCATTGAATGACTGCTCCAAAGTGTTCATATTTCTTTGAAAATAAGGCTTCAGTCGCCATCCATTTACCCTTGTCTTGTGAACCTTCCCATCCATGTCACCTAGCTTATAGGTGCCATTTGGATATCTCCTTATGACCATGAATGGCCCTTCCCACTTGAACACAAGTTTAGCATCCTTTCTGTTATCGAAGCGGTTATCATAGCGTAGCACAAGTGATCCTTCCCTTATGTGTTTGCTAGCCAGCTTCTTATTAAAGGTATTCCTCCTCTCTTCAGCCTGCATGGAATAGTGTTGGACTGCTGCTTCTCTATCTAACTCCAGCCTCTCTAGATCCAAGATCCTTTCCTCTAACTTCTTATCTTGATTCTTCTCTTGACTGGCTACTAAAACACGCAAACTGGCCAGTTCCACCTCTATAGGAAGCAAAGCTTCTTGGCCATAGACGAGGTGAAATGGAGTATAGCCAAGCGAGGTTCTAAATGAAGTCCTGTAGGCCCAAAGAGCTGCATTCAATTTTTTATCCCAGTGCTTGGGGTGCATGTGTACCTGCTTGGTAATTATCTTACAAATTAGCCCATTTACTTTTTCGACCAAACCATTACACTGTGGATAGTAGGGAGTAGAATGCCTGTGCTTGATTTTTAGCCTTTCCATTAGCTCCCCTACTAGGTTCGCCCTAAAACCAGGACCCCGATCAAAGATAATTTCCAAAGGTGTGCCAAACCTGCAACAAATATTTTCAAACACAAATTTTCCCACTTCTTGGGCTGTGATCCTACTAGTTGCTGAAGCCTCTGCCCACCTCGTCATGTAGTCTACTCCCATTATGATGTATTCCTTGCCAGATTGAGTTCGTGGGAGTGGCCCTATTGCATCAATCCCCCATTTCTCAAATGGGCCATATGTAGTTATGGGATTTTGTTCCTCATGCACTAGCTTCCTTGGGTCGGCCTTTTGGCAATCGTCACAAGTGCGGCACCAATGTTGCACATCTCGATGTAGACTAGGACACACAAAACCGGCTTGGATAATCTTTCTGCTGGTTATTTCTTGAGCAAAATGTCCGCCACAAACCCCTTCATGGCAGCTCTTAATCACATCTATAATCTCCTTTGCTGTTGGCACCCTTCTAAGCACTGCATCCTTTCCTTTGCAATACAACACATCATTTATCAAGCGATATTTAGTGGCCTTAGTAGCCAGCCACCTTTTCTCACTTTTACTCATATGTGTAGGTGCCTCACCTTGCTCGAGAAAATAAAGCACATCTTGTAGTTGAAACTTGCCTTGAAACAAGGGAAGCTTTACGGCAATGATTCCCACCATTACCTCTTTCAATTTTTCAGCTGCTAGAGCATCTGCCTCGCCATTTGCGCGCCTTGGCACAAAATAGATTTGGGTTTTCTGTAGCTTTCTCATGAGAGTTTTAGCTTCCCTCATTTTCACTGCTAAGTTATCATTTTTACAAGCCCAGATTCCTTTCATTTGCTTAACAATGAGCATAGAATCCCCAAAAACATTAAGCCGAGTGATACCATGTAAGAGACACCACCTCAAACCTAAAAGCAAGGCTTGATATTCTGCTTCATTGTTAGAATGGACATCCTCCAAGCTGATACCTTCTCCATAAATTTTGTCACCTTCGGGACTGAACACCACTATTCCTGCTGCCGTTCTGTCTTTAATACGCTTGTAGGCCCCATCGAAGTAGAGGGCATGGGCATTCTCCACCCGTGGCGGCTCCTCAAGAGGAGGTGTCTCCTCTTTTACCTTTCCTTTCTCTTTTTCCTTCTTTTGATGGCATCTATGGGTCAACAAATCAGCTAGGCAAGCTCGAGTAGAATCCTCCACCTTGAAGGTGTAGTCAAACTCTTGGAGTTGTATCACCCACTTAGCGATTCTAGCTGAAACATCCATGTGCTGTAAGGCATAGGGAAAACGCTCTTCTGTCGTGATCACTGTGAATGGCCTAGGGAGAAGATAAGGACGAAACTTTCTTATAGCAAACATTAGAGACAAAACCATCACCTCGACCTTCTTGTACCCTCGTTCTGATGTTGTCATTACTCTACTAGAAAAGTAAACTGGTCTCATTAGTCCAGTTTTAGCATCCTTTTGTATTAGTGCTGCCCCTAGAGCATTGTCCCCAAAACTCGGGTTGACCAAAAACTCTTGATCCCAACAAGGCTGTAAAATTATAGGAAGGGTGCTAAGAGCCTTCTTCACCTCGTGAAAGCATCTTTCGCTTTCGTCACTCCACAGGAGCTCCTCAGAGTGGGTTAACTGTTGTAGTGGAAATATTAATTGGGAGAGGAGATGAATGAACCGCCCCATATATCGCACCTTCTGAATGAAAGAGGTTAGTTGCTTCACAAAAGATGGTGATGGCACCGCCAATAGGGCCTTAACTTTGTTTGGATCAGCTTCAATGCCCCTCTCACTTACGACATGCCCTAACAAAGTTACACTACTTTCACCAATTCGACACTTCTCATGGTTTAATTGCCCCCCCATTTGTGCGAGTCGGTTGAAAGCTTCATCCACCTTCCCTAGATGTAGAGCCTTAGAACTATAAATACAAAAATCATCAATAAAGACCCTGATGGATTTCCCAAAATATGGCTGGAAGACATAATTCATGAATCGCTGGAAGGTAGCTGGGGCATTTGTTAATCCAAATGGCATTACTTTGTAAGCAAAACAACCCCAAGGTGTAATGAAGGTGGTCTTCTGTTGATCCTCCTCAGCTATTCCGATCTGGAAATAACCTGAATACCCATCACAAACAGTGTATCTCTCATGCCCAGCCACCTCGTTGAGTATTTCATCCTGAAAGGGAAGAGGAAAGTGATCTCTCTTAGTTGCGGCATTTAGCGGCTTGTAATCCACACAAATCCTCCATTTTCCATTCTTCTTGGGTATCACCACCACAGGTGAAACCCACTCTGAATCCCCTATTGGATAGATAAAGCATGCCTTTAAAAGTCGTTGCACCTCAGTGAGTAGAGCGTTTTGTTGAACTACTCCCAATCGTCGTAGTCGCTGCACCACTGGCCGTGCTCCCTCTTTTAGATTAATGTGATATTGTACTGTTGTCACACCTGTGATGTGTTCATAATCAGAAATAAAAAGTGTAGAGTGTTTTATCACCACTTCCATGTAGGCTGCCTTCTCCTCAACTGATAGATCCTTAGCCAACACTTTTTCTAACCCCTCCTTCTCGACCTTTGGAAGCTGCTGCGGAATTTCACTACTAGAAGGCCCTTTTAATGTAATCCCCATCACTTCTAGAGAGCTTTCTTCCTCCTCATTAGAAGACTCTCCCTCTTCATAGATGACCAACCCTCGCTGGAACTCCATTCATCAGCGGTGGTTTCTAACACAAGATCCTCCTGTCGGCCCTCCTTCATGTTGTAGATAGTGCTCTTCCATTTTTTATGCAGCCCCTTTTGTGGCCTGAGCTCTAAAGCCCCTGTCTCCCAATCTTGTTTGGCTTTCATTCCCATTAGCCATGGTCGCCCAAGAATGAGCGGATAGCCATCCCCCTTCACTGGCATCACATACATGTCAAGCTCCAGTTGCACTCCACACACCTTTACCTTGACTTTCTTTATAACTCCCAAACAATTTACTACCACATTGTTAGCCATTTTGGCCCCAAATTTAGTAATTTCATTTACCTCTAATCCCAAACGATGCATCAACTTTTCCGTCATGACACAAATCTCTGCACCTCCATCCACATATGTCTTTGACACTCTCTGCCCATTGATTTCGGCTTCCACTAGAGGTACAATATCTTTCATCTTTCTAGCCTGGATTGCATTCACATGTCTATTCTTCATGGGTCTAATGCTTACCATCTTTGACCATTGTCGCCGCACTGTTGGAGATAGATGTAGTAATTGTGGCCATGAAATTTTTGGCCCTTGATTCCTCACATCAGCAAGCAAATCATAAGCTCTAGTACCTTTACCCAAGGGAAAATCATCTGGCTCAATGTGTCGGCGTGAGCGAGCCCTCCTCTTTTTACTGTTGCGTGTCTTTGCAGCCACTGATGACTCTGCCTCCTCTTCCATATTTTCAACCTCCTTTTGTGGTGTAGGCTCCATCTTCTCAATTCTCCGAGCTTTCTTCACCGGCATTGCTTCAACCGCTACTACTTTGTCATTTCCTTTGACATCACTCTCATCTAAACTAATTATCCTAACATCATGATTCTCTGGCGGTTGAACAGGCAAGGGCGGCACCTCTGCAAGTGGTCGAGGATGCTGGAGAACTTGAACCAGTGGTGGAGGCCTTGGATTCGGTGGAACAAACCTTTCCCTAGGTGGTGTCACTTGTTGTCCCCTCCTTCTTGGTTGGAACCCATTCCCTGGAAAACGCCTGGGATGAGGGCAAAAGTACATACCATGGCCAGTCTCCCCACAATTATAGCAAACATACTCTCTTTCTTGTCTTCTTGAACCTCGATTGCCTTCATTTATGAGGGGAGGGGGCCGCACTCCTTGCACCAAATTTAATGAAAGGCTTTCGAGTTGATTAGTAATGCGTTGTAGGAGCTCTTGTTGTGGTATCTCTGGTTCAGGTGGGGCCTCTGCTATTTCTCTAGGCCTTGGCATGGTTGGTAAAACCTGCATGGGCTCAACTCCCCTCTTCACTTGGGCTTGATACTTCAATTTTCTATCTTTCTCTCTCGCATAAGTGACTGATTCTTCATATGATGTGGGAAACTTTCCTTTGACTTTCTCCCTTAGTAGAGGATGGAGTTCGGCTAGAAAACAATCTTTCTTAAGGCAATCAGGTACTATTTCTCCCTCGGCTAAAGAGGCTGTCCATCTATCCCACAATTTTATAAACATGCCTTCATAGGTTTGGTACTCCCCTGCTATGGTTTGGCGAAGATCTAAGAGTTGTCTCCAAATATCTTCAGGTGGCTCTGTATCTTGGTACTTGTGCATGAATGCGGTCTTGAGATTCTCCCAATTACCCCTTGTAGCCTCCGGGAGAGCTTGATACCACACTCGAGCATCACCCTTTAGAACTAAAGGGAAGGCCCGTACTTTGGTTGCTTCGTCATCCCGGCCTGTGACTAGGAAGGCCATTTCTAAGTCATCCAAAAAGTCCAGAGATTTCTCCCCTTTGTGCCCAAAAAAACTTGGAAAAGCCATGATAGGAAGATGTTGATCTAGCTCAATACAAAATAAAGATGAACACGTCTAGGCCCAAGTCATATCTTATTAAGGGTAGAATAAATGGATTTACAGATGCATTAATCTCAGCAAGACGACGAGGGCCCAATAAGCCCCTTATAATATTTTGAAACCTGATCTTTGTGCTAATGATTATATGCATGGTTTGTCTAGCAAGTGGACGGATAGGTCCGTACAAGTCCCTATGGTTCATGGGATACACTTAGAGTAGAATGAATATGTGTACATTAAAGGAGATGTTATAATCCAAAATAGGGAGTATTATGGGATCAGGAGACAACAAGATCTCTCTCAACCTCTCAGCTCCAAAATAGAAAACCAACCTTTGCTGAAAATGTATCTTTCTACTAATGCACACATCCACCCGAATGTTTTGAACCGATTGAAAGTTGTAGAAAGTAGGAGTAGTCATTTATGCATTAACTACAAATTTACACTACAAACTTTCATGAAGCGTGTCGTTAAAGCTATGGCCTCTTAGATCCCACCATTCGAGAGATGCGAAGGATTTGCTCACCACTGATTAGCGTAGCTTTTGTGTGATCATCATCAGCCTTGTAAAGTTCATAGGCTTCGATAGCTATCTTTTCAATTACTTTGAGTCTTCTTGCTAGTAGTAGTTGAAGCGCATCACCATATGTAGCCTCTCGCCAATACCGCACACCATTGATGTGTAACTCACCCTCCAAAAAATTGTTAATCCCCGAATTTGAAAGCGCCTTCACCACTTGAAGACGAAGCTCCGTAGGGAGTGTCTTTACACTAGACACCAAGCACTCAACACAATGCCTTGACGTAGAGACTTGATGAGAGCAAGATTTCTCATGAAGCAAAGAAGGATGTGTGTAATTAACTTGCTTTACCTGTATACGTGCCATTTGTCGATAAAGGTCCTTCTTCTCTTGAGCTTCTTTTGGAGACCATTGCGGTACTCTTGAGCGGCGAATCCCTTGAATAGGGTTTGATGAAGATTCCTCCTTAGTGATTTCTTGACAAACACTCGTTGAAGAAGAGAACAACTCCTTAGATGTTTCTTTCTTCATGGAAGTTGTAGAGCATAGCTTGAGAACTCCTTAGTGGGGGCACCAAAAATGAGGGCTGAAATGATGAACGGGTTGCCTCTTACCCATCCAACCTCCAATCCTCACTAAGAGAACTAAAGAGGGGCACCACCTAGCCAAAGAGAGGATGGGCTAGGACATCCCTATTCTCAAAGAGAATCAAGAAAGCCAAGACACAAATTTACAAGAGAGAATATATGTGCTAGACACCATATTGGAATATAAGAGAGAGAGATGAGAGGAGAGGGAGACAAGAGGAGAAGAGGTAGAAGAAGCTTGCCATTATGCTACATGGAATGAGAAGATGAGAAGAGAGTGAGATAATAGGAGAAGAGGTAGAGGAAGCTTTCCATTATGCTACATAATAAAAGAACTCACTCATAGCTTCCCTCAAAGAGATGAGGGTATTCTAGAATGCTCTCATGGACTTGTCATTCTCCCTCCTCCCTCTTTTCTCAAAGAGAATCAAGAGAACCAAGATACAAATTTACAAGAGAGAATACATGTACTAGACACCATATTGGAATATAAGAGAGAGAGATGAGAGGAGAGGGAGACAAGAGGAGAACAGATAGAATAAGCTTGCCATTATGCTACATGGAATGAGAAGATGAGAAGAAAGGGAGATAATAGGAGAAGAGGTAGAGGAAGCTTGCCATTATACTACATAATAAAAGAACTCACTCATAGCTTACCTCAAAGAGATGAGGGTATTGTAGAGTGCTCTCATGGACTTGTCATTCTCCTTCCTCCCTCCCTCTCCATGGGCTCTTTATATAGCCTCCATGAGGGATTAGATTAAGCTAATCTTCTTGATTAACATAATCCCAGATGATGTATGGCATCTTTGAAAATATGGAGCATAGTGGATAGGACAAGTCCCCACCTTGGTCATCATGCAAGAACCCAAGGGTGGTGGTAGAAAAAATAGAGAAATGGAGCTAGATTACAAGAGATGGATGCCCAAAGCACATTATTATAATATATTTACAAGAAAGATAGAGTGGAAAGTTGGCGTGGTGAAAGAGAGAAGAAAATTGCATATAGCCAGCAGTCTGCGCCTTCGTAACTTCAAATCCGTGAGGAATTTGGAAAAAGTTTCTTCTGCAACTTTGTAGACCAGATTGAAACCGATCGGCTTTCGCGAGAATTTTCTTGAAATTCGCTTTTTCTTGGGAGTTATTGAGATTATAAAAAAGGGCTTCCAAAAGCTGCTTTGACTTTAGTATCCCATATGTATATAAATACATATAAGCATGTGACAAAAGGGGTCCATGCTTGTAAGCTTTTGTGCAAGATCCAAATGACACCATGATGTGGATATTGACTTGTGTGCAAGGGTGAGGTGTCCTCTAATGATGGTGATAGATTCCAAATCTTAGTGATGCAAATGGAGCCCATATGTAGTTGGAGGCTAGTCCTTTGAAAAATCTATGCATTCACTCAACTCCTAGGTGTAATCCATTTTCATCTTCACTAAGATAACCATCCCATTTACCCTTTACATTGACATGCCTTCTAAGAACTTGTTCCCCCCATTTGCTAGAGTTATCATAATCGAGAAGCAATGTAGCATACCTAGTGCTTGAAGAGTAAACCTAAAGTGATATGGTAAGCTCTTGATAGGGGCCTCGGCCAAATTTTGTGGTAATAATCCGGGTTGTAAAAAACCCGGATCACTACTAAATCCCCAAGCATGCCAGCAAGGGAGCCCATCGTGCCACTCTGCATGATGGCAAGAAGCTCATGTAACCCAGGGAAACTGGTCTCGTTTCATATGCCCACCAACAAGCTCGAGCTTTAGGAAATCATAGAGTACCTGATCGATAAATTGAAGGGCAACATGGCTGCCAATCTAAAATCCCTAAGTGATCTTTTGGCTAAGCCTGAGTGAGATTTGAGAGGAAAGCCTGGGGGGATGACGAATAGTCAGAGGGGCAACACTCTGATGATGAGGAGTACGAGGGCTTCCGCTCTATTGGAGATGAGAGTGAAGAAGAGTTAGACACGATAGAATATGACACTAAAGGGAGAATTATCGAACAGATCAAGGAAAAATCTAGGCCTAGAAGGAAAATGGTAGGCTGGAATGAAAGAGGAGTCATGCGGATGGAGTGCGATAGATCCTGGTTGGAGAACATAGGAGCCATGGATTGCGAGGAGGTAGGAGTGGCGCAACCATTGGTAGTTCCAGTGCTTAAGATGGATACACCTACTGAATTATGACCCCTTGGAAAAACTCCTTCCTCAAGCGAGGGATGTGAGTTTAACTCAGAGTCAGAAGTCAGTAGAGAGAGTGATCCCAAAATACCCCAATCCTCTAAGATCAGACGCACCAAAGGGGACTTGCCAGTCCACCGAAGGCGCAGATGACTAAACGAGGAGGCAAGGAAGCGAACTAAGGACTCAAAAGCAGAGAGGCAAAAGAAGCCACAAGATCTCCCCAAACACTTCACAAATTTTAAGAAGGGTGATAGAGTGGTGATTCTACTAGGAGCAAAGAGACAAGGGAAAATGAGTGAGCCAATTGAGAGACCTACCAAGGTCAAGGAAGTCAACTTGGCAGGGGAAGGCGAGAAGCCTCGACCTGTGTTCATTGTTGAGGACTTGACCGAGGATGAGGAGGCTAAACTGCTTGCTCTCCTACGAGAGTATTTCGAGTGTTTGTCTAGTCCTTGGAGGAACTTGAAGGAGTCAATCCTAGGGTTGTTACCCATAATATCCCAATGGTTCCAGATGCAGTGCCAACAAAGCAACGACCTTATCCTATGAATCCCAAACACGCCTATGCAGTGAAGGAGGAAATTGATAAGCTCTTGAAGGCGAGATTTATATATGAGATTGAGCACATGGATTGGGTATCACTTATAGTGATTGTTATGAAAAAGAATGGTAAAATTTGAGTGTGCATGAATTACAAGAAAGCTAATGGTGCTACAAAGAGGGACAACTATCCCTTATTGTATACCGAGCACATGCTAGAGAGGGTAGAAGACAAAGAAGCCTACAGCTTCCTGGATTACTACTCTCTGGCTATAATCAAGTGCAAGTGCACCCTGACAAGAGGCACAAGATTGCCTTTGCCACGGAGTGGGTTGTATTTGCCTACATCGTTATGCCCTTTGGGCTAATGATTGCACCTGCGACCTTTCAATGATTAATATCCACCATCTTCAAGGATATGCTTAGACACGAGTTAGAGGTATTCGTAGACGACTTATTCGTACACTCTAGTTGGGCCGAACACTTAGAAAGGTTGAGAGTTTTCTTTGAACGGTGTCGGTTATACAACCTCTTGTTGAACCCCTTAAAGTGCCAGTTCTGGGTGAAGCACGGATTATCCTAGGGCATGTAGTGTCAAGGAAGGGCATTGCCACTGACTTCTCAAAAGTCAGGGTCATTGTCGACCTACCACCACCCATTAACTACAAGGGCGTTCAGTGTTTCTTAGGCCATACGGGATACTATCAACTCTTTGTATTGAATTATACACTGATTTTTAGACCATTGTACAAGCTGCTGATCATATTCGAGTGGCCTGAGGAATGCGAGCGTGCATATGAAGAGTTGAAGAAGGCTCTCACCACTGCACTAATCTTACAAGCCCCTGACTGGATCATAATGTTTCATGTACACATAGATGCCTCTAAGTTTGCTAGTGGAGCTATTCTATGCTAGCCTGGTGAGCATAACCTAGATTACCCTGTCAGTTTTGCCAGCAGGCAGCTCATTGAAACAGAGATGAACTATTCCACTACAGAAAGGGAAGGGTTAGCCATGGTGTTTGTTGTAAAGAAATTTAGGCATTATCTGTTGGCCATCCCCTTTGTCTTTTTCGTTGACCATCAAGCCTTGCTTTATCTCATGAACAAGCCGTGCGCTACAGGTCACATAGATAGATGGTTACTTCTCTTTTGGGAATTCGATTTTTCTGTGGTTGTATGTAAGGGAAAGCATCACTACATGGCTAATCACATGTCCCGCATACCCACAGGAGAAACTGTTGGACAAGGTATACTTGACGACCTATCGGACGCTCATCTCTTTGGCCTATCTAGCAAAAGAGACTTGTTTAGAGCCAATCTGACGCCATATTAGGCTCATGATGTATTTCAAGTGCTAGAGAATGGTCTACTTGAGAGATCTATTGAGAAAGCCAGGCTAAAGAGACTTATCTTAAAGATCCAACCATACCAACTGATTGTCGACCAACTCTATAGGCTAGGACAAGACAATTTGTTGCATAGATGTATGTGTGAGCATGAGATGCATGATGTATTGAGAGAAGCGCATGGTGGAATAGCTAGAGGACACTTTAGTGGGGATACAATAGCCCGTAAGGTGCTACAATTCCAACTATGGTGGCCCACCCTATTCTATGATGCTGCTAAATTTGTAAAACACTGCGATGAGTGCCAGAGGACTAAGGTGCCTGTGCGCAAGGATAAGATGGAGTTGACCCCCATAATAGCATGACAGCCCTTCGAAAAATAGGGCATTGACTTCATTAGACCTATCAGTCCTGCGGCACAGTAATCCGAGGCACGCTACATCATTGTGGAAAACTGATTACCTGACAAAGTGGGAAGAGGCAAGAGCCACTAGGAAGAGCGACGCTAGAACCACTGCGAAGTTCTTGTAGGAGTAGGTCCTTTCATGTTTTGGTTGTCCAATTGAACTAGTAAGTGATCAGGGCATGCACTTCATTAATGAAGTGATATCCCACTTGCTCTTGACCTTCGTAGTCATTCATAGAAGGTTCGCGCCCTACTACCCTGAAGCAAATGGCCAAGCAGAATCCATGAATAAAATCCTAGTCAACATGCTTACGAAGATGGTATCCACATCACGAAGTAACTGGAATAAAAAATTAATGGCGGTCTTGTAGGCCTATCGTTCATACAGCTTATAAGACGGCTGTAGGACAGACGCCCTTTAGGCTGACTTATGGAACGGAGGCCATTCTACCCCTAGAGTTCTTTGTCCCTAGCTCAAGGATAATAGCCCAAGAGCATTGGGAGGGAAGAGAGACTTGGACCAACCGCTTAGTGGAGTTAGAGCGTCTCACGGAGACTCCACTCTTAGCCACCCACGCTCTGATTTTTGAGAAGGCACAAAGAAAGATGTGGTTTGACAAGCATGTCAAACAGTGCAACTTTGATCAGGGGGACCTTGTTCTACTATACTCTGTGAAGGGTCACAAATAGAAAATGAAATTTTGAGGACTAGGACCTTTCTAAGTACGTACAATTAGTATAACAATAATGTTGAATTGGAGACGCTCGAAGGTGAAGGAATAGGCTTTTTCAATGGTAGTCACATGAAAAAGTACTATCCTCCTTTCCATCCATTGCACGAGCCACCTATGCTTGAAGTCCATGTCAACGTCTGCGTGGCCACTATTACTGAACTGACAAATCAAGATGAAGAAGTAGTGGCACCCGCCTACCTATGAATCACGGTCACTGCAAAATGGACGTATTCTTTTGATGCCTTGATCGACAAAGGTGCTGACTATAATATCTTGATGCATGATCATTGGACACGCATTGGTCAACCTAAATTATAGCCCAGATACGCTAAACTCAGCCCATTTGGGGGCAGCACTTACTCACTCTTAGGAAAATGCAAAGTGGTTGTCTCTATTGAGTCTGAAAGTATACCAGTCTTCTTTTATGTGTTGCCAAACGCTAAAGGGGCCGGTGATAAGTCACTACTAGGTCGCACTTTTAAAAAGAAAATGAACTGCGATGTGGACTATAACCTAGATCACATCCATCTTGCTATAGGAAATGTGCGCATAGTGACTACTTTCAGCGAGGGTTATCTTGATCCTTCTACAATTTCAAAGCCACCAATAGAGACCCCTACGACCACGCCTATGACCAAGCCTAGGGAGAAGGGCTGTGATATCTCACCTCATGCTCAAACTCCTAAAACCAAGCCCACCAAGGCAATTCACAAGGCCAAGGAGTCCATGCTCATATGGGTGCCAAAATGACAAGGGCCACCTCCTTGTAATCCGCAGAAACGTGCTTCTAAACGTAAAAACTATCAGTCTCACAACCTAAGAGGCAGCTCAAACGTTATCGACATAGGCGCACGACCATGCTATGATGGATCCCCAAAGATCTCTTGCGAGCACAAGGAAAATATGAGGGAAACCCCTGGATATGGGTGCCTAAGAGTGGACATTCAAGAGGCTCAACTGTAAGCAACCTCACTCCAGCTAGAGAGGCTTGCACATACGGAGCCCAGAACACAAAGGAAGCTGGACCAACACCAGTTGCGATTAATAAATCCCAACTCATTTATCATCCAAAGCTAGATGCCCCAGAATTATCCAAATCAGAGGAGTTGAGCACCCCTATGCCAGCTCAGATAGAATGCAGCGCACCTCCTATGCCACTGGAGCCCCCTGAAGCATCTTAACGTGCTTCTAAGTGCAAAGTCCCATCTGTGACACCATCAATGGAGTCACCAGTGTGCAGTCCAATTGCACCATCACCACCAGTAGGTCTTAGGCCTTCGTATGAAAGATGATCTTTCCTTTCAGTGGCCAAGGATCTTGCTGAGACCTTTGGAGATGACGTAGTGACATGCATCAAGGTGTTAGATAACACCTTCACCACATTTGCTAGGAGCTATGTGAGGCTTGACCTAGGACTTCTCGATGAACCCCTTGCTTCTAATGTTCGTGCGTTGCCATGCACTTGGGAAGACTACGAATTTATGACTGTCAAATTTCCCAAAATTGCCGCTGAATTAATCGCTAATCGAGAAATATCAAAGAAGCAAGCCATTCTCATAATACTAATTACCTCGTACCGCAAGACTGCTCGCTCTACACCTAAACAAGAACTGGAGGAGCTCACGCATCTTGCCAACTCTGATTCTTCGTTCTTACAACTGTGGTAGGCCTTATGACTCCAATGGGAGAAAAAAGGCTATCGCATCATGAACAATGCCAAGCAAAGAAGGGCAATCAAAACAATTGAACACAACCCTACTTATGTGGCACCTCTTTCATTTAGGGTTTTGGCCATTACGCGCAACATACACTTGCCACAAAAAAAAATTTCCCTGTTACCGTCGCTATTAGCGTCCCAAATTTACTACAGACATTGCTATTAGTGTCGCAAAGCATCATTATCAGCATTGCTATTTGTGTCAGTATTAGCATCGCAAATAACGTTGATACCGACTGTTCTATGGGATCGCCAATAATGATGCTTTTTGCGACAATGGGGGCAAATTTTTTTATGAACATTTTCGTCGCTTTTAACGTCGGTATAAAGCCTATATCTTGTAGTGATTGGTGAGCTCAATATTATTCACCTGCTCATTGAGATCTAGTTCTTGGTTAGGCTTAACCTAAGTTTCATATACTAGAATCTCTTCATCCTCAAAATCTGATTGGACACTGACTAGTTTTTATTGTTCTTGAGCTAAGGAAGAAGGAGTTGAATTACTAGGCCTTATTGAGTCATCATGGAGGTCAATTAGTAATAAGTATTTATTGTTATCATATTTCTTATTTTTTCATTTTCTTTGCATTGTTTTTCCTATTAACTATTCGGAACCTGTCTCCAAGTTTCACTTTGGTCATTTGTTTTAGACTCAAGGGGACTTTGGGTTTCAACTCTGGAAAATCTTTGATAAAGTGTCCAATATTCAATCATTTGAAGCATGCATTTAGCCTTATAAACTATAGGTTGTTTTTTCATAAATCTCCTTGATGAAAAAAAAATCACAAGAAATCATGTAGTTTTTGGTTTAGGTCAATTTCCACTAGCACCTGGGGGTGCTATCATGGATTATAATTATCACTAGATCTTTGACCTGGTAGTTTACCCAATGGAACTACTAATCCTTTGATAAATGGCTCCAAATTATAGGGAAGGTTAGGTAAATCTACCCAAATAGGAGTTGGCTTCAGGCCTAATGGATCAAACTCTTCAATCCATTTAAAGAGCGATAGGGAGGCATTCCTTAGTAACAATTACCCACAACTTAAAAGGGCAAGCACCATTTTTTCATCTTGAATAGGAAAATCATGTAAGTATTCGGGAGATATTGCATTGACTAGATGCTAAAACCTATAGAGTCCCAATTAGTTTGAACCCAAGTTTTGAGAAATTCAATAGGTGGCCTTGACACAGGGATATTACAACATGAGAGTTAAATACCTAATTTCATGCTGAGTCTATCTATCTACTACAACAATCATAAGAATACCTAATTCTTAGCTATTGGGTTCATTATTCCTGGGTTGGGTTGGGGAGGGGGGAGCATGCATG
Source organism: Lygodium microphyllum (assembly GCF_053477565.2). NCBI lineage: Eukaryota > Viridiplantae > Streptophyta > Polypodiopsida > Schizaeales > Lygodiaceae > Lygodium > Lygodium microphyllum. The sequence continues at coordinate 5,341,305 of NC_141135.1, forward strand.
CCAATTTTGGCTTCTTCTTAGGAATTTTCGTCTCCTCTCTCTCCACTTTTGTTACCTCCTTGTTGTTGAGAATAATTGCTAGGAGCTTAATTTCTTCCACCAATCATTTGTGCAAGCCCAGGATAAGAAACTTTTCGTCTTTTGTTTGAGCTATTTTCTTCTGGACTTCCTTCAAAAGTTCTTCAATTCCCTTCAACAAAAGACCATGCTTGATGAGCACTCCATTCCTGTCCATATTTCCGCACCCAATGGAAATGGCTATTCATGTTGTGGAGGTTGGCTCCTATGCTCGTTCTGATATGTTGCAAACCTAGATTGTTGTTAATGTTGTAGAGGGGGTTCTTCAAAGTGGACCCATAGGATGTGTGCAATTTTTATAGCTAGAGAGTCAAGTCTCAAGGTACATATGCCCCTTCTTGGATCAATGTAGTAGTGAAGAAGGAACCAAACTCTAGCAGCACACCTACCTTTGTTGCATATAACTGATGACACCTTAACTCCCATGCTTAAGGAACCCATTTAATACCCTCAAATCTGTAGCAAAGAGGTGGGGATGATGTGACATCCTTGGGGGAGTCTTTCCCAAAGGGAAAGATGTGAGAGTGTGCAACAGAAGAAGGAACACAAACACAGAGAGGGACTGCAAGAAAAGAAGAAAGAAATCTGCATTGAATAAGGAAATAATATTGAATACAGGAGGATTGTTTAGTACCTACATGCAACCCACAATGTTAGTGAGGGAAACATATAAGAATAATGATGACGATAGCACCAAAGAGGAAGGAAGATGACAAAGTCAAAGTGTGCACCTGCCAAGAAATAAGGAAGATGAATGAATGAATAATTTGTCAACTGAGAGGGGAAGGCTATAAATAGCCAAATACCCTCAAATCTAGCCAACCTAAAATCAGGAGCTACAATATGACTGACCAGCATTTAATGTTGGTAAAATGGAAAAAAATCTTAGAAAAATACTAGAAAGGGTGGACAATGTCTAACATGTGAGACCATTGCTACATGCAGAAATCGCCCAAGAAATGCATACAAAATCCAGACTGGAGGAGAAAATACATTAAAAGGCAATAACTTGACTGCTCTAGAATGAGCTACCTCCTCTCTCAAAACAAGTGAAAAATGAGTTAGAGCAACTAGATTTCTTGTTTGACTTAAATTGAGGCTCATAGTGTAGGAGATGACAAGGCATGAAAAGCATGACTACTAGCACCCCCGCTTAAATTCTAGATATGGCAGAAGGAGAAGGAAAAAATAGATCTTGGGGTGGCAAGAGGAATGCCAATGTCAATGAAGTTTGTCGATTTAGACTACACATGAAGAAGCTTCTCATGATCTTGGGAAACCCCCTCTAAAACGTTAGGGGCTAGGGAATGCATAGTTGCATCATCGATATTGTCCCTCTCTAAAAGGGATGGGGGTATGAGGGAACAACCAAAGAAGAGAGTGGAGGATGGGAAGGAACTTGTGGAATAGATGGTGCAAAAGCAAGAACGGGTGTAGCAATAGATAATTGCCTCAAAGGACTCTACATAAGAGAAGAGGAATAGAGCCTATAAAGCCCGCTCTCTTGCCAACCTATCATAATAATGTTTGGAACATAAAGAGATTGTGAAAAGGAGCCTGAAGCACGGTCGAGAAACAAAGGAAAAGTGCCAACACTACTAATAAACATTGATACAATGTGACCAATAGTGACTAAACCCTTGGAAGGGCATAGATCCTGCAACAAATCACCTCGTGGAGTCATATGACTAGAAGCTCCACTATCAACCAGCCAAGGCCTCTCAGAAGATGAGGAAACCATAGAACAAGGCTTCTCCAACTATATGAAAGAAGAGTGACTCGTGGGTAATCCCTTGAGTAGAGGTAGAATGCTTGGATATTTTAGCTCCATCCTTCATTCTTGAACAAAGATGAGGGTACTTCCTCCAAAACTTCTCCTTTGGATGTGCCCCCTTCCCACAATATGGCATTTAGGCTTCTCCAAATTGGAGTAAAAGCCTGAAAAACTCTCGTATTGTTTAGCCTTTGACTTGACTTTCTTCTTCTTCCCCCTCCCAAACCTACAAGAGAAGCTATGCTGGGGGTAGATCTAGTGGCAACCTCTTTGACACACTCCTCATGCTCCAAAATAAGCGGGGCGAGATCCTCCCATAGAAGCTTCTCATGGGTCATTGATGTATAAAGGCTAGTGTAGAAGACATCAAACTGGGAAGATGGTAGTTGAGTAAAAAAACTCTCGTATCCTTTGAAGAGATCATCCTACAAAGGGATGCAAGCTGATTCCTCATATCCTCCAACCTGTTAATATGATCCTTCATGGAAGAAGAATCATCAACTATAAGCATCCAAAAGACCTCGCACTAGTGTGCACTAAAATACACTAACCTATCTTCACACACATGAATGTACACATACTTCTTGGTGCATGTATCCCATTGCGCATAGAGAGATATACACTCATGCATTGGTTTGTGTCTCTTTGTTCTTTCTCTCCATTAACACTTGCTATGCCCACAAGGGGGGTCAACGCTAGTAGGAAGAAGGAATAAGGCACATTATGGTGCCCTATGCACCACCCTACCATTCCATATATAGAACTTTTCAATTGGGATGCTCCCCCCTTGAATTCGGGAATTCGAAAGGGTGTTTTAGAATCTTTTATAACTAAGACCCATTCAAGCCATGGGGAAGGCTTAATGGCCTTTGTAAGCTTGCACGAACGGGAATAAAAAGGTGTGGAAAAGACACAAGGTGCAAAAGAAAACTCCAAGGAAATATAGTAATCGCAAGGATTATAAGTGAGGTCGAAAGACCTTGGGTTAACTTGGAGGTAAGGGGTTTCAATACACCATAAGGGAAGGGCTAGGGAAGGATCTAACACGGAGGTGTTGTAGGCTTAAGGGATAAGAGGGGTGATAATACATAGGGGAAAAAGTAATAAGACCCTTAAGGTCTTCATGCTTTTAGGGGGTGTGACTTCAAAGTAAAGGTAAGGGGTTTTAGCATGAGGGTGAAATGGGATTTAAAGGTTTTTAAAACCCGGGGGGGAAAAAGAGGGCTTAGAGGGATTAAACCGGGGGAAAAAGGGGGTTTAGAGGGATTAAAACTGGGGGGAAAAAGGGAGCTTAGGGGGATTAAAACCAGGGGGGGGAATAAGGGGGCTTAGGGGGGATTCACCGTGGGGGGAACAAGGGGGCTTAGGGGGCCTTAAGGGGAAATTTTTGGAGGGGGGAAAATAGGCAAAGGTGTGGAAAAGGGGGCTTAAGAAGGCCCCTTGGAAGCTTCGAAGGGCCTTCTAGAAGCCTTAAGAAGGGCACGTGGGGGGTGAAGGGGAGGGGGTTTCAGGGCCGTCTGTCGAGGGCGATGTCCAGGTGGCAAGAAATCGTGGCGGTTTCTCCCCAGTACGCGCGGCTATGTCCTTCGGCTTCTCCCTCCCTAAGGCCCTCTCTCTCTCTCACGTTGGCAGCACGACGTTATGGCGGCACTCCCTTCTTCACGACCACCCTCACGCATTCACGGCAGCTTCATCCTCTTTTTTTCGGCGGCCCCTCCTTCAGCCTACGGCCCCTCATTTAAATAGTGGAGAGGAGGGGGATCTTCCCTCCCCTGCGTGTCATCACGCATGTTTCCCTCCCTCATTCCAAGCTCCACCAAGGAGCTTAATTGCTCCTTCTATTTCCCTCCCCCTCCAGCTCGTCAGTCGGCTGGGGGGATAAGGGGGGATATTTTAAAAAAAAATCATTTATCCAATTTTTCATTTTCATTTGAGGCAGTTCACACGTGGATTCTTTTAGCAAATCGGAATATTACATTAAGGTAATATTAATCGTCTTTTCACGGTTTTGCTATCCTTGTGAGAATTTACTTTCCAATCAATACAGTTTAATTTAACTTCCATTTTCCTTAAAGATGAACTCATGCCAAATAACAACATTTGCCATGCTAAGATGTGCAATTAGAAAAGATAACTTCCTAGTAATTTGAGCATCGAAAGAAAGCTTTCATGAATTTAACCATTTACAATGATTCGTTGCCAAAGGAATAAGACTAATGGTGCAATATATAATTTCTACACCTTTAGGAATGAACTAAAATATACTACTATAGTAAATGGATAATCTCGCTTGTAATTTATAATGCTTGATGCAACTCGAAGGAAACTAAGTTCTATTCATTATCATTCATTCAAATAAGCTAAACTTCTTTATTACTAATAACTCGGACAAATATATCCTATCCCTAACAATTTCTCTTTGCATGATCGACTTAAAACCGAATTAAAGCCAATAAGAAAGACCTAGTTCTGGGGTGAGATATCCACATGGATACCGGGAGATGATCCTCCCGCAGCTACACCTTGGACTTACTTAGGAGGCATCGCAATTGTAGTCCTTTAGATGTAGAAGAAGCTTTACAACTTCTCCTTAGAATTCCAACGTCGCTCACATGCACCATTCGTCAAAGTAGTTTTTGGAAGGCTCCCCCCTTGAATTCGGGAATTCGAAAGGGTGTTTTAGAATCTTTTATAACTAAGACCCATTGAAGCCATGGGGAAGGCTTCATGGTCTTTGTAAGCTTGCACGAACGGGAATAAAAAGGTGTGGAAAAGACACAAGGTGCGGAAGCGAACTCCAAGGAAATATAGTAACTGCAAGGATTATAAGTGAGGTCGAAAGACCTTGGGTTAACTTGGAGGTACGGGGTTTCAATACACCATAAGGGAAGGGCTAGGGAAGGATCTAACACGGAGGTGTTGTAGGCTTAAGGGATAAGAGGGGTGATAAGACATGGGGGAAAAAGTAATAAGACCCTTAAGGTCTTCTTGCTTTTAGGGGGAGTGACTTCAAAGTAAAGGTAAGGGGTTTTAGCACGAGGGTGAAATGGGGTTTAAAGGTTTTTAAAACTCGGGGGGGGAAAAGAGGGCTTAGAGGGATTAAACCGGGGGAAAAAGGGGGTTTAGAGGGATTAAAACCGGGGGAAAAAGGGGCTTAGGGGGATTAAAACCGGGGAGGGGGAACAAGGGGGCTTAGTGGGGATTAAAACCGAGGGGGGGGGGGGGGGGGGGGGGGGGGGGGGGGGGGCGGGAACAAGGGGGCTTAGGGGGCCTTAAGGGAAAATTTTTAGAGGGGGGAAAATAGGCAAAGGTGTGGAAAAGGGGGCTTAAGAAGGCCCCTTGGAAGCTTCCAAGGGCCTTCTAGAAGCCTTACGAAGGGCACGTGGGGGGTGGAGGGGAGGGGGTTTCAGGGCCGTTTATCGACGGCGATGTCGAGGTGGCAAGAAACCGTGGCGGTTCCTCCTTAGCACGCGCAGCTATGTCCTTCGGCTTCTACCTCCCTCAAGCCCTCTCTCTCTCTCATGTTGATAGCACGACGTTATGGCGGCACTCCCTTCTTCATGACCACCCTCACGCATTCACGGCAGCTTCGTCCTCTTTTTTCGGCATCCCCTCGTTCAGCGTGCGGCCCGTCATTCAAATAGTGGAGAGAAGGGGGATATTCCCTCCCCTGCGTGTCAACACGCATGTTTCCCCCCCTCATTCCAAGCTCCACCAAGGAGCTTAATTGCTCCTTCTATTTCCCTCCCCCTCCAGCTCGTCAGTCGGCTAGGGGGATATTAAAAAAATAATAATTTATCCAATTTTTCATTTTCATTTGAGGCAGTTCACGCGTGGATTCTTTTAGCAAATCAGAATATTACATTCTCTCCCCCTTGGAGAAATTGAGATGTCCTCATCTCGAGATAAACGGGGGATATTGATGGTTGAGAGAGCTTTCATCTATCCAAGTGGCATCCTCTTCGGGATAATCTTTCCACTGGACGAGGCATTCTCTCAGGGTTCTGGATCTTAATTGTCTCTCCCTAACATCTAAGATCCTATCTGGCCTTAGTTCAAGGACTCCTTGACTAGGCATTACAATTTGTTGATCATCAAGTACATGATTAGGGTTGGGTACATATTTACTGAACGTGTTCCCTACTATCATCCAGGACACATCTTAGCAGTCCATCGAAAAGGATGTCTAGAAAACTTTGCCCAGCACTCCCATGGAATGTTACGGGTTTTGCGATCTAGGTCTTCCCGCATCTGCCACGTAGCGGAATATCCTGGCCGTTCCCCACTTAGGATCGATCGGAATTAGGGTTTTTTTGATTGGTCATTAGCTAACAGCAACTAGCGTCAGACCCGAGCGAACTACTTTACGCAGAAATGCCAGGTCCGAAGCGGATTCACGCTGCACTTGGTTCAAGGAGAATGGGAAATGAGAGGGATGCAAGGCTCAACCTCTCTTCCATAAGGCATAGTCCCATTCCGTTCCCCTAAAACACCGTAAATCGGGTAAGACGTAACTCTAGGTCATCGTTCTCGTTATTCGTTTTGATGATGATGATCATCCCGCTGTTCTTCGAGATTTTTTAGAAAAGTTCCCAGCTAACCGGGACCACCCAACCGTAGGACGGACCCATGGCCCATCCTCCGCACTTTCCTTAGTTTGTTTTAGTTAAGTAATTATCTATCACATTAATTTGACATATAACAATCAGCTTCTTTAATTAACCCTGTTAAGCACTGGTTCCTTCACGTAATCTTATCACGTGACATAGAAAAACAATATCAAGCAAGTTCTTTTAACTTTTCATCATTTTATCTTTGAAATACAAGGAGTTCTGCCCGTAGGCTTGTCCATAATCCGCCTGAAGGCTATCCAGTAATCCCCAGGGGATCACTATTCCAAGCTTCAATTTTTTTTTTTCATTTATTCAATTTTTCATTTTCATTTGAGGCAGTTCACGCGTGGATTCTTTTAGCAAATCAGAATATTACATTCTCTCCCCCTTGGAGGAATCGAGATGTCCTCATCTCGAGATAAACTAGGGATATTGATGGTTGAGAGAGCTTTCATCTATCCAAGTGGCATCCTCTTCGGGATAATCTTTCCACTGGACGAGGCATTCTCTCAGGGTTCTGGATCTTAATTGTCTCTCCCTAACATCTAAGATCCTATCCGGCCTTAGTTCAAGGACTCCTTGACTAGACATTACAATTCGTTGATCATCAAGTACATGATTAGGGTTGGGTACATATTTACTGAACGTGTCCCCTAGTATCATCCAGGACACATCTTAGCAGTCCATCAGAAAGGATGTCTAGAAAACTCTGCCCAGCACTCCCATGGAATGTTACGGGTTTTGCGATCTAGGTCTTCCCGCGTTTGCCACGTAGTGGAAGTATCGTGGCCGTTCCCCACTTAGGATCGATCGGAATTAGGGTTTTTCTGATTGGTCATTAGCTAACAGCAACTAGCGTCAGACCCGAGCGAACTACTTTACGCAAAAATGCCAGGTCCGAAGCGGATTCACGCTGCACTTGGTTCAAGGAGAATGGGAAACGAGAGGGATGCAAGGCTCAACCTCTCTTCCATAAGGCATAGTCCCATTCCGTTCCCCTAACACAGCTTAAATCGGGTAAGACGTAACTCTAGGTCATCGTTCTCGTTATTCGTTTTGATGATGATGATCATCCCGCTGTTCTTCGAGATTTTTCAGAAAAGTTCCCAGCTAACCGGGACCACCCAACCGTAGGATGGACCCATGGCCCATCCTCCGCACTTTCCTCGGTTTATTTTAGTTATGTAATTATCTATCACATTAATTTGACATATAACAATCAGCTTCTTTAATTAACCTTGTTAAGCACTGGTTCCTTCACGTAATCTTATCACGTGACATAGAAAAACAATATCAAGCAAGTTCTTTTAACTTTTCATCATTTTATCTTTGAAATACAAGGAGTTCCGCCGGTAAGCTTGTCCATAATCCGCCCGAAGGCTATCCAGTAATCCTGAGGGATCACTATTCCAAGCTTCAAAAAAAAAATTCATTTATCCAATTTTTCATTTTCATTTGAGGCAGTTCACGCATGGATTCTTTTAGCAAATCGGAATATTACATTCTCTCCCCCTTGGAGGAATCGAGATGTCCTCTTCTCGAGATAAACTGGGAATATTGATGGTTGAGAGAGCTTTCATCTATCCAAGTGGCATCCTCTTCGGGATAATCTTTCCACTGGATGAGGCATTCTCTGAGGGTTCTGGATCTTAATTGTCTCTCCCTAACATCTAAGATCCTATTCGGCCTTAGTTCAAGGACTCCTTGACTAGGCATTACAATTTGTTGATCATCAAGTACATGATTAGGGTTGGGTACATATTTTTTCAATAGGTTGATATGGAATACATTGTGAACCTTTAGGTTCTCAGGGAGTTGCAATCAATAAGCATTGGGTCCTAGGCATTTGAGGATTTTGTACGGTCCGCAATACCTTGGACTTAGCTTCTTGTATTCTCCTAGGGATAGAGAACTCTTTTTAGGGCGTACACGAATGAAGACCATGTCTCCTTCTACAAAGACTCTTTCTTGACGTTTCAAATCTGCGTATGCCTTTTGTCTATCCTTGGCTACTTGTATGTCTTGTCTTATTGACTTTATTTGATCATCCATATCTTCTAACATCTGTCTTGATGCTTCAACTCTTAGGGTTGGATCAGAAAAATTTAGGGGACTTCTGCAATCATGACCATATAATGCTTGAAAAGGGGTCATCTGAATGCTCTACTGGTAAGAAGCATTGTAGGCAAATTCAAGTAAAGGCAAGTATTGAATCCACCTCTTCGGCTCTTGACAGCAGTATGCCCTAAGCATATCCTCGATGACTTGATTTACTCGCTCTGTTTGGCCATCCGTTTGGGGATGGTAGGCGGTGCTAAAACAGAGTTGAGTCCCAATAGCTTCAAAGATAGCTCTCCATAAGTGTGATGTGAAGAGAGAGTCTCGATCACTAATTATTCTTCTAGGTAACCCATGTAGCTTGAATATCTCCTTGATAAACAATCTCACAATGTCGGAGGCTTTATAATTTGTCTTTACTGGAATCAGGTGTGCAACCTTGGTAAGCATGTCAATCACAACCATAATGGAATTGTATCCTCCTTGGACTTGGGGTAGGCCCACAACAAAATCCATACTGATGAACTCCCATTTCATTTAGGGAATGTCAAGCGGTTGTAGTTTCCCTGAGGTCATGACATGTTCGGCTTTGATACGTTGGCAAGATAAACACTCAATGACATATTTGAGAACGTCACCTTTAAGCCTCTCCCAATAAAAGCTCTTCCTAACTGCATTAAGAGTCTTAGCATAGCCAGGATGTCCTGTGAAAGGAGAATCATGAGCTTCCCATAGTATCTTCTGCTTAAGTGACTGGCTTGCTGGTATACACAGCCTTGTTCTGTAGTAGATAAGTCCATTATCAATGGAAAATTCCTGATACTTAGCTTGCAACTTCTGATTCTGCTCCTTGGTAGATATTTCCTTTATCATTGTTTGGTAGGCCAAATCATGGCATGCTTCTTTTCTAGCTAGTTCAAGTATAGGGTTGTTTGGCATAGATACTTTTGTAGCCAGAGATCTGGCCATTGATGGATTTTTTAAGATTAGGGAATTTAGGAATGCCTTGCGACTAAGTGCATCGGCAACTACACTCTCCTTCCCTGGTCGGTACTTGATTTCAAAATCATATTCCTCCAATACTTCAATCCACCGACGTTGCCTCATGTTGAGCTCGTTCTGGGTAAAAAATCCATTTGAGACTCTTATGATCGGTTACTAGAGTAAACTTGTTACCCAACAGGTAGTGTCTCCAAAGCTTTAGAGCATGGATGACAGCTAGTAATTCCAGATCATGCGTGGCATAATTCTTTTCATTACTCTTCAATTTCCTTGAAGAGTATGCTACTGGATGACCTTCCTGCATAAGTACACACCCCAAGGCAAGAATGCTAGCATCAGTTACTACCTTGAACTCCTTATTGAGGTCAGGAAGTTTTAGAATAGGTGCTGATACCAAACTTTGCTTCAATTTGTCGAAGCTATTTTGTTCGGAAGTTGACCATGTAATGGAAGTCTACGTCTTTAGTAAGTCTGTAAGAGGTGCTACAATCAAAGCATAGTTTTTGATAAAGACCCTATACCATCCTGTCAATCCAAGAAAGCTACGTATCTCCTTGACGGATACTGGTATTCACCATTCAAGCACATCTCTGATTTTGGCTGGGTCTACTGATATTCCTTTTGATGATACTATGAATCCCAGATATTCAATCTGACGCTTAAAGAATGCACACTTCTTCATTTTTGCATATGGCTTATGAGACCTCATTGTCTCAAGGACAATCTGAAGTTGAGGTTCATGATCTTCTTCCTGTTTAGAATAAACTAAAGTGTCATCGAAGAAGACAAGCATGAAATCATCAAGATATGGTCTAAAGATATCTTGCATTAATCTATTAAAGGTGGCAGGTGCATTTGTAAGCCCGAATGACATAACCAGGAACTCAAAGTGTCCATATCTTGTATTGAAGGTCGTCTTTGGCATATCTTCTTCCTTGATCCTTATGTGATAGTAACCTGACCTGAGATCAATCTTGGAGAAGATCTTTGCACCTTGAAGATGATCAAGAAGCTCATCTATTCTAGGAATAGGATACTTGTTCTTGACTATTGATTGATTCAACCCTCGGTAATCAATACATAGTCGAAGTGTCCCATCTTTCTTTTTCTAGAATAGTACTGGAGCTCCCCACGGTGAGTTGCTAGGCCGGATGTAACCTTGATCTAACAGTTGCTTGAGTTATTCTTTCAACTCAATTGCTTCCAGTATGGACATTTTATAAGGTCTCTTTACAATTGGTGCAGCTCCAGGCACTAGCCTAATCTCATGATCTACTTCTCTTGGAGGCGGAAGTTCAATCAATTCCTCAGGGAATATGTCAACGTATTCCTTTAGCCAAGAAGGTCCTTCATGAGACTCTTGCTTTTGATCTAACTTGTTGAGTTTGATCAGGTAAACGGGTAATCCTTTTCTGACTCCTTTTATGATCCGAGATACTTTGGCTAATTGGATTCTTGGCACTCCTGTCTCACCTTGAGTTGTGACAAATTTCCTTTCAGAGTTTCGAAAGGAAGCTTGACCCTTTCCACAGTGTATGTGGGCGTCGTTGGGCTTAAGCCAATCCATCCCGAGTAGACACTCACGGATACCTAAATTCATGACTCTGAATTTGACTGAAGTCTTCTTTCCTCCCAGAAAGAATTCCACCTTAGCAGTTTTCCTGGTACAAGTTACCTCACGACCGTTTGCCAACTCCACAAGCAGGGTAGGTGCTTCTACTGTGGTTATTCCTAATCTTTTTGCACATGCTGGTGAGATAAAGGAATGTGTACTGCCACAATCAATCAAGGTTTTGAAACCTTTACCTTGATAGTCTGACGGTATTTGAATTACCGAGAACTGGCGATTCGGCCCTTTCTTGTGTAAAGTGGCATGGACTATCGCTCTTTCAAATTCAGCTTCCATAGTCGGATCTTCCTCTTCTTCTTCTTCGCATCTTTGCCTATTGGCAATGCAAGTAGTTCTTCCTCTTCCATGGGTAACGCCTCCTTGACCGCGGCCTGCTCCTTGGAAAGGCGTTTGGCGATGTCCTCTGCTGAGCTTGGGACATTGCCTCTTGAAGTGACCGGGTTCGTTGCAATGGAAACAACGGAGGTTTCGGTCATTACTTTGAGTAGAAACAAAGTTGTTGACGTTATTTGTCCTTGCTTTCTTCCTTTGTCCCTGATTGTGACCTTGAACTCTCTTCATTTGAGGTCTAAATGCTCCTCTGTTCAGGTCACTATAGGACAAAGTTTTGTTACCCCTTGGTCTAGCTTGCACCTCCTGAATTATAGGCGCTGCTCGAATAAGTGCATCCTGAAGATCTGATGGACGCATAGATTCGAGACGGGTATTTACGGGTGGATTTAAGCCCGCACAAAATTTGGACACCTGCTGTGTCATGTCCATCTGTGGCGCATACTTTAAAAGTGAGACGAATTTAGAGTAGTATGCGTCAAGAGTGAGTCCTAGCTGTTTTAGCTCATAGAACTCATTCATTTTCTGTGTACGATATGCAGGTGGTAAATATCTTCCCTGCACAGCTTTCTTCAACTTCTCCCAGGTAACGGACCCCTCTGAAGTCCCTTGATCCTTGCACCATTGCTTCCACCAAAGTCTGGCTTCGCCGGTGAGTTTTAACTTGGTGAGCATGGCCTGATTGGTAGGTGCAGTACCAGCTGCTTCAAAGTAATCCTCCATGGATTCAATCCAAATTTCAGCATCAGCCTGGACGAATCTGCCTCTCCCATCAAACTCGGGTGGCTTTATCTGCTTGAGGAGGAACTTCTTCTCCTGGGTCACAGCAGTACTTGATGTAGGAGGTGAATTTGGAACCTGTATCTAGGGTTGTGTCTGGATAAAAGTTTTCTTAACGTTATTATATGATAATCGACGTTAGCTTGTCTTTCATTTTTAGTTCAGCTATCTCGTAAGCAATGTAGCTACTTAACTTTTTAACAACTCTTATGCACAGCCAGATATTGATAAAAAGAAGTCTTTATTTGTATTTACATGGGCATAGCCTTTTTGAATATAACATTTCGTGTGATGATAAGCCAATCATTACATTTAGTTTGGGGAGAACAACGTTGTATTGCATTTGTCTACAGGAACTGTGTACTACTAGGGTTTTGGGTCATGGATCTTTAGGAATCGATAATTCATTGGAAGTTCAGGATACCCTTTCCGTTGGAATCCATACTTCTCATGGCAGCCCAACACTTTAATCTTATCGGCTGGGATTACATGGGTTACTTCCTCATATACATATGAGTTCATTTCAACCCTCCGACCTTGAATATGTAAAGTCGAATTTACGTGAGCTTCCACAAAAATGAATAGCTTCACGACTTTCAAGTCTTCCAACCACTTGATCCTTTTTAGGTTGGTCTGTAGATAAGCAAACCGGTGGGCGGCTATATAGTAGATTCCTGAAGACCCCATCCATCTTCGTTCTATGTATAAAGGTGATGGATTATAAATCTGCTCCAGGATGTTCATCATCCCAATTCTTTGTCTATAAAGGGGAGAATGCATTGCAGTCATTAACATGACCCGAAATACCAAAAATTTGTTCCATGCTTCATAACTCTGCAAGACAGCATTGAAGGTAAGGAAATGTTTGGACAGTGGCAATTTCTTTACTTCATTTAATTGAGATTTTATAAAATCAATTCTGTTATTGGTCGGCTCTGATACTAGCTGAACGTGTCTCCTAGTATCATCCAGGACACGTCTTAGCAGTCCATCGGAAAGGATGTCTAGAAAACTCCACCCGGCACTCCCATGGAATGTTACAGGTTTTGTGATCAAGGTCTTCCCGCGTATGCCACGTAGCGGAAGTATCGTGGCCGTTCCCCACTTAGGATCGATCGGAATTAGGGTTTTCCTGATTGGTCATTAGCTAACAGCAACTAGTGTCAGACCCGAGCGAACTACTTTATGTAGAAACGCCAGGTCCGAAGCAGATTCACGCTGCACTTGGTTCAAGGAGAATGGGAAATGAGAGGGATGAAAGGCTTAACCTCTCTGCCATAAGGCATAGTCCCATTCCATTCCCCTAAAACAGCGTAAATCAGGTAAGACGTAACTCTAGGTTATCGTTCTCGTTATTCGTTTTGATGATGATGATCATCCCGCTATTCTTCGAGATTTTTGAGAAAAGTTTCCAGCTAACCGGGACCACCCAACCGTAGGATGGACCCATGGCCCATCCTCCGCACTTTCCTCGGTTTGTTTTAGTTATGTAATTATCTATCACATTAATTTGACAACAATCAGCTTCTTTAATTAACCTTGTTAAGCACTGGTTCCTTCACGTAATCTTATCACGTGACATAGAAAAACAATATCAAGAAAGTGCTTTTAACATTTCATCATTTTATCTTTGAAATACAAGGAGTTCCGCCCGTAGGCTTGTCCATAATCCGCCCGAAGGCTATCCAGTAATCCCCAAGGATCACTATTCCAAGCTTCTATTTACTGAACGTGTCCCCTAGTATCATCCAGGACACGTCTTAGTAGTCCATCGGAAAGGATGTCTAGAAAACTCCGCCCGACACTCCCATGGAATGTTACGGGTTTTGCGATCTAGGTCTTCCCGCGTCTGCCACCTAGCAAAACTATCCTGGCCATTCCCACTTAGGATTGACCGGAATTAGGGTTTTCCTGATTGGTCATTAGCTAACAATAACTAGCATCAGACCCGAGCGAACTACTTTATGCAGAAATGCCAGGTACGAAGCGGATTCACGCTGCACTTGGTTCAAGGAGAATGGGAAACAAGAGGAATGCAAGGCTCAACCTCTCTGCCATAAGGCATAGTCCCATTCCGTTCCCCTAAAACAGCGTAAATCGGGTAAGACATAACTCTAGGTTTTGGGGTGAGATATCCACATGGATACCAGGAGATGATCCTCCCGCAGCTACGCCTTGGACTTTCTTAGGAGGCATCACAATTGTAGTCCTTCAGACGTAGAAGAAGCTTTACAACTTCTCCTTAGAATTCCACTATCGCTCCCTTGCACCATTCGTCAAAGTAGTTTTTGGAAGGCTCCCCCCTTGAATTCGAGAATTCGAAAGGGTGTTTTAGAATCTTTTATAACTAAGACCCATTCAAGCCATGGGGAAGGCTTAATGGCCTTTGTAAGCTTGCACGAACAGAAATAAAAAGGTGTGGAATAGACACAAGGTGCGAAAGCGAACTCCAAGGAAATATAGTAACCGCAAGGATTATAAGTGAGGTCGAAAGACCTTGGATTAACTTGGAGGTAAGGGGTTTCAATACACCATAAGGGAAGGGCTAGGGAAGGATCTAACACGGAGGTGTTGTAGGCTTAAGGGATAAGAGGGGTGATAAGACACGGGGGAAAAAGTAATAAGACCCTTAAGGTCTTCGTGCTTTTAGGGGGAGTGACTTCAAAGTAAAGGTAAGGGGTTTTAGCACGAGGGTGAAATGGGGTTTAAAGGTTTTTAAAAACGGAGGGGAAGAGGGTTTAGAGGGATTAAACCAGGGGAAAAAGGGGGTTTAGAGGGATTATAATCAGGGGGAAAAAGGGGGCTTAGGGGGATTTAAACCGGGGGGGGAACAAGGGGGCTTAGGGAGGATTAAAACCGGGGGGGGGGGGCAACAAGGGGGCTTAGGGGGCCTTAAGTGGAAGTTTTTGGAGGGGGGAAAATAGGCAAAGGTGTGGAAAAGGGGGCTTAAAAAGGCCCCTTGGAAGCTTCCAAGGGCCTTCTAGAAGCCTTACGAAGGGCACGTGAGGGGTGGAGGGGAGGGGGTTTCAGGGCCGTCTGTCGACGGCGATGTCCAAGTGGCAAGAAATCGTGGCGGTTCCTCCCCAGCACGCGCGGCTATGTCCTTCGGCTTCTCCCTCCCTCAGGCCCTCTCTCTCTCTCGTTGACAGCACGACGTTATGGCGGCACTCCCTTCTTCACGACCACCCTCACGCATTCACGGAAGCTTTGTCCTCTTTTTTTCGACGGCCCCTCCTTCAGCCTGCAGCCCCTCATTTAAATAGTGGAGGGGAGGGGGATCTTCCCTCCCCTGCGTGTCATCACGCATGTTTTCCCCCCTCATTCCATGCTCCACCAAGGAGCTTAATTGCTCCTTCTATTTCTCTCCCCCTCCAGCTCGTCAGTCGGCTGGGGGGATAAGGGGGGATATTTAAAAAAAAATTCATTCATCCAATTTTTCATTTTCATTTGAGGCAGTTCACACGTGGATTCTTTTAGCAAATCGGAATATTACAGGAGCGCTCATGATGCCAGGAGGCATATTCCACGGTGGATTCCGTGAGGTTTTACGGTGGATTCCGTAAACTTAGATGACCGGGGCTCATACGCAAAGAGGATTCTTTGTGCGAGAAGTTGATGGGGACGCCTGTCCTTTTCGGGCGTTTCATTAATTTAGTGTGTACATGGGTGATTCCATAGCGGGTGATTCTGCAAAATGCATATTAAATTAATAAAAGTTTATGAGTTTAGAGTGCGCACTCGTAATAAATTAAGGTTAGGATTTATTTCTAACCAGTTGATTTATTTATGTAGCTGAAGACTGCTAGGTATTCACTTTTGTTGGTTTAATTGTGTTATTTTACTAACGATTGTGAATGCTTCAGTTGATGTGTAGAGATAGCAGCAGTGGCGGAGGAAAGCATTGGAGTCTAGCGGGTTTTCGACCTTTTGACTATATTTTGATAGGCGCTACGCCTATATTTTGTTATGTCTATAGAGACATCGATTATTTATTATTATTTTGTATGCGCTTATGCGCCTGGATATGTTATTTCTATTTGGACATTGAGATTGGGTGTGCCAGACACTATGGGCACCGTCCATTAGCTTTATTTTCCTATTTTTGGTAGAAAGCAAACTCAAAAGCTAAAAGCTTGTCATATTTTTGTAATTGGGCTATTATTGAGCATGAAGATTGGAAATATACATAAAATACATGCTTTGTGAAGCGCTCACACAAGGCATGGGGGAGATTGAACCCAATTTGTCTCTTGCCTCTTGTCGTGCTTGCTTTTACATGGGTTTTTGTGCTAAAAAGTAGAGTACTTTGTTCTTGGGGACCTTCCGGGATTCACCACGTGAGCTATCTGCGTTCGATCTGCGCACCAGTGGTATTAGAGCGGAGCAGAGATCAAGGGCTTCCAATCGCTACCAATCTCGGGCGAAGGCGGAGCTCCAGGAACAAACGACCTCTACAGTCAATCTCGTCGCGAACCGTCGATACAGGCAGACTTCTGGCGATCAAGAACCCCTGTTTCTACTGTCAGATCGCGAAGGACCGATCTCAGCAGGCGGAGGACCACTCCTTCATCTCCATGAACAAATCGTGGATAATACAGTAAGAAGCCATATCTTTTGCTTCAAAAAGCTTAGTATTGAAGTGTAAAGGCTTAAGAAATTGGAGAAGACCCACGAAATTTGTCAACGAGGTATCTGAATATGTCCGAAAATTCCGCGACGGCATCAAATCTATATTCAAGTCCTCCACGAATTGCGCCGTTTTGTGACGGATCTTTCTCCATAATAAGCTTAAGTTATTAAGCTTAAATCCTTAAGCTTTCATCAAGTCTGACAAGACACACAGATCTGACAAGTCTGCAAACTCCGGGTCACGCACTCCAGAAGACAAGTTTCACAAGTCGACACTAATCAAGTACTGCAAGTCCTGCAAATCAGCTAAGTTCAGCAAGTCAACAACCCTGCAAGTCTGTTAAGTCTGTAACTCTGCAAGTCAGACTAAATCAGAACTGACTAACGCTCGAAACTCCTAGAAGACTTGTTCGTTTGCAAAAACTCAGAACTGGAAAGTTGTTCGCAGCAAGCTGTTTTACCTATCTGCAAGTTCGTTGAAGTACTTTCAGCAAACGGAGACAGAAATATTTCAAAATTTCTGAAAATTGAAGAAGAAAATACCCAAAAATACATAGCCTTGTAACCCCAAATTTGAGCTACGCTCATCCCGCTAACTGATTTTGAGTGAGAAAGGTTTGTTGAGTTTTACAGGATGACTTCCCCACATATGGATGATCCTATGGCTGAAGACGACCTACCTGAGCCTACCATGGAACAAAAGCTGGATCTTATCATGTTGCAATTGGACGAAGAACGAAGAGCTAGGCAAGCCTTGCAAGCGCAATTGACAAAGCTACAAGGAGCGTCCACTAACAAAGAAGAACCTCAAGCTGAAGATTTGATACGCCGTACCATCGACGCCACTCTTGAAGCACAAACCATTCGCAAGGAATCCAAGATAAGTAAACGAAGTTTCAAGTTTCGCACTTTCAATGGCATAAGAGAAGGAAAGACTGTTTTATCATTCATTAGCCAGTTTGATGACTATTTCCATGAGGAAACTTATCCCGAGAAAGATAAAATCAAGTGTGTTACTAATCATCTGATAGACAGAGCATCACTTTGGTGGACTGTAGTCCGCAAGAGCATAGAATGTCCTGCTACATGGGAAGATTTTAAGAAGAAGTTCATGCAAAATTTCCTTCCACCGCAATTTCATGAGAAGGCAATCAAGCAATGGGATTTACTTCAACAGCGCGATCGTGAGCCTATTCCACAGTATACAGAGCGTTTTTGGAATGCACTCCTATAGCTACGCATGCTTGAAGACGTACCAGAGACGACCCATAAGCGGAAGTACATGTCTGGACTTCTTGGACATTACTACGCTGAGGTGAATATGTTCAAGCCTGCTACCCTTGAAGATGCTATCTCCTTAGCTCACGACACTGAAGATAAGTTACGTGGAAGAGATCGACGACCACAGCCATTCCAAGCAAACGGTAATTATGGATCTAAACAATTCAATTCAAATTTCAGAAGGTTCAATCCAGGTCGTTTTTCATCACCATCTTTCCGCAAGAATTGGCCTAAACCACCCGCATTACCATCCACTGTCAATCCAAATCCTAAGCCTATCCAACAAGCAAATCCAAATATACCCAGACTCCCAGCCATTGCAAATAATGTGACCAAAGCCAAGCCTATCGTATGCTACAAGTGCCACCAGCCAGGCCATCTCACAGCAAATTGTCATTCAAAGAAGCCATCAGCACATATCAACTACCTTGGAACTATGGACGAAGACGAGCATGAGGATATGCCGGACTTCACTGAAGAAGAAGATGATCCTACTACTACTTCCGACACTTTACCAGGTATGCCTACTTTACATTCATTGTTGACTATGAAATGTATGGTGCATGGAAAAGAAAGAACTGTATTGCATGATGACGGTAGTACCCATGACTTTATTTGAGCAAAATTGGTAAAGGAATTGAAATTGCATACTGTACCTACGCACTATCGCATAAAAGCTGCATTTTTAGGCACTAGGTACAATGGCACACAAGAAGTTCAAGATTTAGAAATTCAAATTGGTCCATACATTGAAAGAAGAAATTTCTTAGTTGTCCCATTACAATCTAGCGACATTATTCTAGGAATGCCATGGAGACACCAACATAATCCCAATATAGATTATTCCACACACACAATGAATATAAATTTTCAAGGAAAATCTATTACATTATTTGGTATGCATGCATCTCATATGTTTCCACTGCTTTCACATACTCAAGCAAAACGTGCACTACGCAAGAACACTAAATCATATCTCATTTGGGTGAATGAATTACACGCAAAAGAAACTCATTTACACCCTAGACATAAGGAATTTCTTGCATATTTTAAGGACTGTTTTGCAGAAGACCTACCACCAGGTCTACCTCCATCACATCCAGAAGACCATAAGATTGACCTAATACCTGGCACACAACCACCTTGCAAAGCCCCATATAGGCACAATCAAATAGAGCAAAAAGAAATCCAGAGTCAAGTTGAAGAATTACTAAATAGAGGTTTAATTCGACCTAGCAGTTCTCCATTCGGTGCACCTGTGCTCTTAGTCAAGAAAAAGAATAATACTTATCGGATGTGTATTGACTACCGAGCATTAAACAAGATCACTGTAAAGAATAGGTATCCTATACCTAGAGTTGATGACCTTATGGACAAACTGCAAGGATCTTCTATATTTAGTAAAATTGACCTTAAGTCTGGATATCATCAGGTGAGGTTAGATAGATCCGACATATTTAAGACTGCATTCAGGACACAGTTTGGCCATTACGAATTCTTAGTTATGCCATTCGGATTAACTAATGCACATGCCACTTTCAGTAGAATGATGAACCGTATTTTTCTAAAATATCAATATTGTGTGATTGTTTTCTTTGATGATATTTTAGTGTTCAGTCAAAGTGAAAAAGAGCATTATGAGCATTTATCATTAGTTTTTCAATTACTGAAAGAAAATCAATTGTTTGCAAATCCTGACAAGAGTGAATTCTTTAAGACAGAAATAGAATATCTAGGTCATATTGTATCAGAAGAAGGAATAAAAGTTGATCCTAAGAAAATTGACGCAATATTGCATTGGCCTATTCCTAAAAATGTACATGAATTACGTTCATTCCTTGGTCTTGCTAGTTTCTATAGGAAGTTTGTACGTAATTTCTCATTACTTGCTTTACCACTGACCAAACTTCTTAAGAAAGGCATTGTTTATCAATGGACTGAAAACCAGCAGAAATCCTTTGATTTACTTAAACGTGCATTGACCAATGCCCCTGTCCTACAATTGCCTGACTTTAATAGACCATTCTTTTTAGTCGTGACTGATGCTAGCGGATCAGGAATAGGAGCCGTGTTAATGCAAGATAATCATCCAATAGCATATTCTAGTTCTAAGCTGAAACCCTCTGAGCTTAAATATTCCACTTATGACAAGGAACTCTTAGCAGTTGTCCAAGCATTAAAACAATGGAAGCATTATTTAATGGGTTCAGAATTTATGATAAAGACCGACCAGCAAAGCATTAGACATCTACTTAGCCAACCCCAAATTTCTGACCGTCATATCAAATGGGCTTCATTCATTCAAAGTTTCCATCCTATCATTCAATACCAACCTGGAAAAGAAAATGTAGTTGCTGATGCATTGAGTAGAAGACCTGCAATTCATAATATTTCTATCATATCTTTTGATTCTTTGATTACTATGAAAGACACATATCACCAGGATATTACTTTTTATTCTGATTGGTAAAAATTAGTTCAAAATAATTTCATTCCTGTTGATTCATTGTCATATAATGATGGATTCATGTTCTTTGAAAAGAGACTGTGTGTTACTATTCCATTCCGATCTTTTGTTTTGAATGAAATTCATTGTCCCCCATATCAAGGTCATAGAGGTATCATTTCTACATTACGCATGTTAACTGAAGATTTTTATTGGCCGCATATGGATGCAGATGTGTCTAATTTTGTTTCTGAATGTCTGATTTGTCAAAGAATAAAAAGACATCATGGTAAACAGTATGGGTTATTAATGCCTTTATCTATTCCATCTAAACCTTGGGAACATATATCTATGGATTTCATTACTGGCTTACCAAATACTAAATCTAACCATGACATGATTTGGACAATTGTAGATAGATTTAGTAAGCAAGCATATTTCATTGCATGTAAGAAAACTTTAACAGCATCACAAGCAGCACAGTTATTTTTGAAAACTGTTTTTACTAACCATGGATTGCCGAAAGTGATTATTTCAGATAGAGATTCTAGATTTTGTAATAATTTTTGGATTACACTGTTTGCAAATCTAGGCACAAAGATTGATTTCTCATCTGCATTTCATCCAGAAACGAATGGACAAACAGAAGCCACAAATAGCACCATTCTAGATCTTTTACGTGCATACACTATCTCTAAACCTCAGACATGGGATACTCATTTACATTTATTACAGTTTGCATATAACAATACACCGCACACATCTACAAAGAAAGCACCTTTTGAAGTTATTTATGGATATAGATTATCTACACCTGTTGCATCTTTGTCTAATAGAATACAAAGTGCTGACGATATTGCTGTTATGCATAACACTATTTTTGATGAGGTCAAGGATATGATTGCTAAAGCCCAACAATCATATACCAAACAAGCCAACAAGAAAAGACAAGCCATGAATTTCAAAGTTGATGATTATGTTTGGCTTAGAATAGAAAAGCGTAGACTGCAAAGTGTAGATAGACATCCAGTTGTCAAATTAGCTCCTAGATTCTACTGACCATTTAGAATTATTCATAAGATTAATGACAATGCATTCAAGTTAGAACTGCCATCTCATTGGAAAATTCATAATACATTTCATATTAGTTTATTGAGACCATTTAGAGGCCAATTACCTATCCACCCTATCTATGAAAACCCACCTTTACTAGAAGAAGAGACTGAAATACTTGAACTCGAAGCCATCATAGACACTGACTACATGACCACTAGAACTGGCCGAAGGTATTCTAGATATCTAGTGAAATTTAAGAACCATCCTGTAGAGGAAGCACAATGGATGCACGCTAGAGACTTAAATGCTTTCCCCACTCTGTTAGCTCCACATTGAGCTAATAGCAATTGAGGTCAATTGCTATCCCACCCCGGGGGTATGATGCCAGGAGGCATATTCCACGGTGGATTCCGTGAGGTTTTACGGTGGATTCCGTAAACTTAGATGACCGGGGCTCATACGCAAAGAGGATTCTTTGTGCGAGAAGTTGATGGGGACGCCTGTCCTTTTCGGGCGTTTCATTAATTTAGTGTGTACATGGGTGATTCCATAGCGGGTGATTCCGCAAAATGCATATTAAATTAATAAAAGTTTATGAGTTTAGAGTGCGCACTCGTAATAAATTAAGGTTAGGATTTATTTCTAACCAGTTGATTTATTTATGTAGCTGAAGACTGCTAGGTATTCACTTTTGTTGGTTTAATTGTGTTATTTTACTAACGATTGTGAATGCTTCAGTTGATGTGTAGAGATAGCAGCAGTGGCGGAGGAAAGCATTGGAGTCTAGTGGGTTTTCGACCTTTTGACTATATTTTGATAGGCGCTACGCCTATATTTTGTTATGTCTATAGAGACATCGATTATTTATTATTATTTTGTATGCGCTTATGCGCCTGGATATGTTATTTCTATTTGGACATTGAGATTGGGCGTGCCAGACACTATGGGCACCGTCCATTAGCTTTATTTTCCTATTTTTGGTAGAAAGCAAACTCAAAAGCTAAAAGCTTGTCATATTTTTGTAATTGGGCTATTATTGAGCATGAAGATTGGAAATATACATAAAATACATGCTTTGTGAAGCGCTCACACAAGGCATGGGGGAGATTGAACCCAATTTGTCTCTTGCCTCTTGTCGTGCTTGCTTTTACATGGGTTTTTGTGCTAAAAAGTAGAGTACTTTGTTCTTGGGGACCTTCCGGGATTCACCACGTGAGCTATCTGCGTTCGATCTGCGCACCAGCTCACACAAGGCATGGGGGGAGATTGCACCCAATTAGTCTCTTGATTCATGTCGTGCAAGCTTTCTTCCTTATTTTTTGTGCAAAAGTAGAGTTCTTTTGTTCTTGGAGACCTTGTAACGCTCACTACGTGCGCATACGGCGTCCGATGTATGCACCAGTGGTATCAGAGTGAAGCTGAGATCGAGAGCTTCCAATCACTTACCATCTCGCGCGATGATGGAGCTCCTTGAATGATCGAGCTCTACAGTCAGTCTCGTGGCAAATGGTTGATACCAACGTGTTCCTGGCAGTCAAGAACCCCCTGCTGTACAATCAGATTGCGAGGGACCGGCTTCTGCAGAGGCGGAGGACCACGCGGGAAGATCCTTCATGAAGTCGTTGAGTACATATAGTAAAATCTTCACCATAGCTTTTAAAGCTTAAGGTTAAGCTTATTAAGCTTCAAAAGAAGCTTATAAAAAGCTTTATAACTCAATTTCACCCATCGGCGGCGGTAGCATGTACTGCCCGTCTGAATCGGGCGTTAATATACCCAGGTCCTAGAAGTCAACGATTAGTCTAAAAGACTAAAATTCCAAGTACTCCAAGTCACTCCAAGTCACTAAGGTCCTAAAGATCATCTTCAACAACTACTATAGTGACAGTTCATATTCAGCAGCTCATGAATCAGTTTACTACCCTCTGGAAGCCCTTGTTCACACCTGTGAACTAAGAGAAGCATATTATAGCAAACAATCATCAACACGCAATCTATATGCAGTCTATACGCAAAATTATTTTGTTGGAAGACGATTGTGACATCGAATTTTACAATCGTAAAGGAGAAATACTACAAAAGCCAAACTAAAAAAAATATACAAGCCTTGTAAACGTGCCTTTGAGCTACGCTCATCCCGCTAACAAGGTTTCGAGTGTGTGAGGTCTTTTGGAATTTTGCAGGATGACTGATCAAACCATGGAAGATTTTATGGCTGAAGGTGATCTACCCGAACCAACAATAGAGCAAAAATTGGATTTGATTATGATGCAGCTTCAAGAAGAACGAAGAGCACAACAAACTTTGCAAGCTCAATTGGCCAATCTGCAATGATCTACCACCGACCAAGATGTATTGCAACCTAAAGATCTTATACGACGTACCATCGATGCAACACTTGAAGCCCAATCCATTCGGAAAGAAACAAAGATAAGTAAAAGAAATTTCAAATTTCGTACTTTCAATGGATCACACGATGGAAAGACTGCCCTTGCTTTCATAAGTCAATTTGATGATTATTTCCATGAAGAATCATATGTTGAAAAATACAAAATTAAATGTTTCACTAACCATTTAGTTGACCGAGTATCCTTATGGTGGACTGTGGTCGCAAAAGCATTGATTGTCCCACTACCTGGGAGACTTTCCAAAAGAAATTTTTGTAGAATTTCCTTTCACCTCAATTCCACAAAAAAGCAATCAAACAATGGGATCTTCTACAACAAAGTGATGAACCCTTTATTTAGTGCAAAATTTATCAAAAACCATGTTATGTATTGTCTAATGTATTGCAATTGCAAGATCTTTTGGACATACAAAATTCATTTGTACTTGGGCTAATACATTTATGGTTGTGAACCTTAGTGTAAAGAACAAGAACAAAAACATTGTATTTGAAATTCTTTTATGAAATAAAAGATTGAGGGTTTGAGGAGTCGCATGAGGAGGTGGTTGTAGGAGGATTCCTATAACTACTACTTCTTGCATGTCTCATTTTCTCTCTCGTTCTGCGCAACTCTCATCCCCTCTCTAGTTCTTCATGTCTAATCTTGTGGGAGAGAGGGAATGAGGATGAATTCATGGCACTATTTCTTGTGCGCAGAGGTTCATGACTTTGTGTGAGAGAGGAGAGTGTTTAAGTATTTTGTTTGTTGCTTGGATCTGTGGGAGTACTCACAGCCTCCCTTTCTCGGGATTCTCTGTGCTTGGAAGGTAGTTATTCATTTGGTGCGTCTGCCGGGAGGGAGGTGATCCATGGATTTTCAGTAGCAAATAGAGAAGAACAAAGCTATCAAAATCTGAAAACTGCATATCCTATGCGCTTAAGCATGGGCGACTTAGCATGGATTTCGTACTCGATGGAAGCGGACAGGATAATATACGATCAGGGCGGTGTAGTAATCACAAAATGAACAACAAGATGCCTTGAAAGAAAGTAATTGTGGGTGGCTTTCTCATTAGAACCATGTCCAAATAGCCTCAAGAGATCGTTGACAAAAAGACAGCACAAAGAAAAGCATCAAAAGACCAGTGATGAATAGACAGATGAAAAGAAGGTATTTCTAGTGCATCATGATTCATGCTATAGCATGACAACAAAGTCTGGGTGCAACCTACGATCACAACATATATTTTGGGGCAGCTTGCAATCGCCTACAATCAAATATAAAAGATGTAGTATGCCATAAATAAATAGAGGGCATCCAATTGGTCTTCTCAATCACCATCAGTCAGGTCAAAGCCGTCAAAGCCATCGCCAATCCTGGAGAATGAAAAAAAAATGGAAGTCGGCCTAATCAACAGCATCACGAGATTAAAATCAAAGCAGCGCTACATTGCAACTATCGCCGCTGGAAAATCATGGAACGAAGCGACAGACAGTTTTCCAGTCATTGATTTGTTAAGAGCCATATATCTCTTCTCTCTTTCTTTCTTTAACAAATCTAAAGAAACCCTACCTCTTAAGCCCAGTTCATATGTCATTGCACATCTCTTCTCTATCACACACAAGCTAACCATAGTAAGGGTCAAGTTAAACATACCCAAAAGTCATGCATAAGATTCACAAGGCCGTGGGAGGAGATCTTCATTGACCAAATCTTAAGTGAGGGTGTGTTGCATTGCAAAATCTTTTTATGGGGCCTTTCTTGCACAAAGCTTCAAGGTGGCAAAGTCATTCTTCTTATGTTGTGGGAGATGTTCTTTTGTGGACCAAAGGCGGATGGGAGATCCTTCTTGTGTTCTATGTAACATGGAGTTTCAAGAATAAGTGTGGGAGTGTCTCAAGGTCAAAGAAGCCTTTTGATGAAGCAAAGTGATGAAGATTTGCGGGTCTTCACCAATCTTGGTTCACAGGAGCTCACCTCTCCAGTGTGGGAGAATGATGAACCCTTTATTTAGTGCAAAATTTATCAAAAACCATGTTATGTATTGTCTAATGTATTGCAATTGCAAGATCTTTTGGACATACAAAATTCATTTGTACTTGGGCTAATACATTTATGGCTATGAACCTGTGTAAAGAACAAGAACAAAAACATTGTATTTGAAATTTTTTAATGAAATAAAAGATTGAGGGTTTGAGGAGTCGCATGAGGAGGTGGTTGAAGGAGGATTCCTATAACTATTACTTCTTGCATGTCTCATTTTCTCTCTCGTTCTGCGCAACTCTCATCCCCTCTCTAGTTCTTCATGTCTAATCTTGTGGGAGAGAGGGAATGAGGATGAATTCATGGCACTATTTCTTGTGCGCAGAGGTTCATGACTTTGTGTGTGAGAGGAGAGTGTTTAAGTATTTTGTTTGTTGCTTGGATCTGTGGGAGTACTCACAGCCTCCCTTTCTCGGGATTCTCTGTGCTTGGAAGGTAGTTATTCACAAAGGGATCGCGGACCTATTTCACAATATACTAAACATTTCTGGAATTCTCTATTGCAATTAGGAATGCTTGAAGATGTACCTGAAGCAACTCATAAATGCAAGTTTATGTCTGGTCTACTTGCACATTTTTATGTGGAGGTCAATATGTTCAAGCCAACAACCCTTGAAGATGCAATTTCCTTGGCCCATGACACTGAAGACAAAATTCGCGGACAAGATAAATGACCACAACAATTTCCAACTAATGGTAACTTTGGTTCCAAACAATTCAATTCAAATTTTCGAAGATTCAATCAAAGTCGTTTTCTTCCATCTTCATTCCGTAAATCTTGGGCACGACCACCTGCTTTGCCATCAAACACAAATCCAAACCCTAAGCCATCTCTACAGTCAAATCCCAACATTCCTAAACTTCTTGCCATTACCAATAATGTATCTAAAGCAAAACCCATAGTTTGTTACAAATGTCATTAACCTGGACATCTAGCAGCCAATTATCAATCCAAAAAGCCATCTATTCATATCAATTATCTGGGAGCAGTAGAAGATGAAGAATGTGAAGAGATGTCGGATTTTACGGAAGAAGATGACGACATTGGCACTACTTTTGATACTTTGCTAGGTATGCCAACTCCCCATTCCTTATTAACAATGAAATGTTTTGTGCATGGTAAAGAAAAGAATATTTTACATGATGATGAAAGCACACTGACTTTATTTCGGCAAAATTAGTCAAAGAATTAAATTTACATACTATTTCTACACATTATCGCATCAAGGCTGCATTCCTAGGTATGAGATATAATGGAACACAAGGGGTGCATAATTTAGAAATTAAAATTGGTGATTATACTGAACGAAGAAATTTCTTAGTTGTACCTTTGCAGTCTAGTGACATTATCTTAGGAATGCCTTGGCATCATCAATACAATCTTGATATAGATTATTCTATGCATTCAATTAAATTTTATTTTCAAGGAAAACAAATCACACTGCATGGTATGCACGCTTCCAATAATTTTCCATTGCTTACTCATACTCAGGCTAAACGTGCATTACGTAAAAGTAGCAAATCCTATTTAATATGGGTGACTGAAATTCAAGCTAAGGAAAACCAGATGCATCCTAGGCACACATTATTTCTTTCCCAATTCCAAGATTGTTTTGCTGCTGCTGAATTACTACCTGAATTACCACCTAGATGTTCTGAAGATCATAAGATAGATTTAATTCCTGAAACACAACCACCATGTAAAGCACCATATAGACATAACCAAATTGAACAGAAAGAAACTCAAAACCAAATAGACTAATTGCTTAACAGAGGATTAATTAGACCTAGTAGTTCTCCATTTGGTGCACTTGTCTTATTAGTGAAAAAGAAAAATAATACCTATCGCATGTGCATTGATTATCGTGTCCTAAATAAAATTACTGTTAAGAATAGATATCTGATTCATAGGGTAGACGATCTTATGGACAAGCTACAAGGATCTGCCATATTTAGTAAGATAGATCTTAAATTTGGATATCATCAAGTAAGATTGGACAAATCCGATATATTCAAAACTACATTTAGAACACAATTTGGACACTATGAATTCCTAGTTATGCCTTTCGGTTTAACTAATGCACGAGCTACATTCAGTTGTATGATGAATCACATATTTTTGAAACATCAGCATTGTGTCATTGTTTTCTTTGATGACATATTAGTTTTTAATAAAAATGAGAATGAGCATTATGAATATTTGCCTTTATTTTTTAAGTTACTAAAAGACAATCAATTATATACTAATCCAAAAAAAAGTGAATTCTTCCAAACAGAAATAGAATATTTAGGACATATTATTTCATCAGAAGTTATTAAAGTTGACCCTGAAAAAATAGAAGCAATTTTAAATTGGCCGATACCCAAAAATGTGCATGAATTACGTTCTTTTCTAGGTCTTGCTAGTTTTTACAGAAAATTTGTGAGGAATTTCTCATTACTTGCATTACCTTTGACAAAACTCTTAAAAAAGGGTATCGTGTATAATTGGTTTGACAATCAACAAAAGTCCTTTGAATTGCTGAAACATGCTTTAACTCATGCTCCTGTATTGCAATTACCTGACTTCAATAGACCATTCTTCTTAGTAGTTACTGATGCTAGTGGATCTGGAATAGGAGCAGTCCTTATGCAAGATTCTCATCCCATAGCTTACTCTAGCTGTAAACTCAAACCATCTGAACTTAAATATTCTACCTATGACAAGGAATTGCTAGCCGTAGTACAAGCCTTACATCAATGGAAACATTATTTAATGGGATCTGAATTCATGATCAAAACTGACCAACAAAGCATTAGACATCTTCGTAGTCAACCACAAATATCTAACGGACACATTAAATGGGCTGCTTTTATTCAAATTTTTCATCCCCTTATACAATATTAACCTGGAAAAGAGAATGTTGTTGCTGATGCTTTGAGTAGAAGACCGACAATTCAAAATATTTCTGTGATATCATTTGATTCCCTTATTCCTATGAAAGATACTTATCACCAAGATCCTACTTTTCAAGCTGATTGGAATAAACTAGTTGCAAATAATTGGATTCCTATTGATTCATTGTCTTACACTAACGGATTTATGTTTTATGAAAAAAGATTATGTGTGATTGTTCCATTTCGATCATTTGTTTTGCATGAAATTCATTGTCCCCGATATCAAGGTCATAGAGGAATTATATCTACTTTACGTACATTGATTAAAGATTTTTATTGACCACACATGGACACTGATGTATCTAACTTTGTATCTGAATGCCTAATTTTTCAACGAGTAAAAAGACTCCATGGTAAACAATATGGTTTACTAATGCCATTATCCATTTCATCACGACCATGGGAACAGATTTCAATGGATTTTATCACACGTCTACCTAACATTAAAGCTAATCACCATATGATTTGGACTATTGTAGACAAGTTTAGCAAACAAGCATATTTTATTCCATGCAAGAAAACCATAACTGCATCTCAAGCTACTCAATTGTTTTTGAAAACTGTTTTTACTAACCATGGTTTACCAAAAGTCATTATTTTTTATCATAATACTAGATTCTGCAATAATTTTTGGATTACTTTGTTTGCTAACATAGTAACAAAGATTGATTTTTCATCTGCATTTCATCCTGAAACAAATGGTCAAACAGAAGCTATAATAGTACCATTTTAGATCTTTTGCGTGCCTACACAATTTCAAAACCACATACATGGGATACATATCTATATTTACTTCAATTTTCATTTAATAATATACCACATACAGCTACAAAGAAAGCACCATTTGAAATTATTTATGGATATCGATTGCCTACACCTGTTACATCATTATCAAACAAAATTCAAACTGCTGATGATATTGCTAACATGCATGCTACTATTTTTTATGAAGTTAAAGATATGATTGCCAAAGCCTAGAAATCATACACAAAACAAGCAAACAAGAAAAGAAAAGCTATGACTTTTAAAGTTGATGATTATCTTTGGTTACGAATTGAAAAACGAAGATTACAAAGTGTAGATAAACACCCCATTGTCAAATTAGCATCTAGATTTTATGGACCGTTCAAGATCATACACAAAATCAATGACAATGCATTTAAACTAGAATTACCACAACATTGGAAAATCCACAACACCTTCCATATCAGTTTATTACGACCTTTTAGAGGACAACTACACGTACACCCTATCTATGAAAACCCTCCTTTGCTAGACGAATAAACTGAAATCCTTGAGCCTGAAACTATTATAGATACTGACTTTATGACCACTAGAACTGGCCGTAGATATTCTAGATATTTGGTCAAGTTAAAAATCATCCTGTTGAAGAGGCCCAATGGATGCATGCTAGAGACCTAACTGCTTTCCCCACACTGTTAGCTCCACATTGAGCTAATAGCAATTGAGGACAATTGCTATCCTCCCCCGGGAGTATGATGCCAGGAGGCATGTTCCATGGTGGATTCTGTAAGGTTTTGCTGTGGATTCCGTAAAATTTTATTTATCGGGACTCATACACAAGGTGGATTCTTTGTGCGAAAAGTCGATGGGGATGCCTATCCTTTTCGGGCATTTTGTTAATTTAATGTGTAAGTGGGTGATTCCGCAAAATACATATTTAAATTAATAAACGTTTATGAGTTTAGAGTGCGCACTCATAATAAATTAAGGTTAGGATTGAGTTTTAACCAATTTATTTTTGTAGCTGAAGACTGCTAGGTATTCACTTTTATGGGTTTAATTGTATTATTTTTCTAACAATTGTGGATGCTTCAGTTGATGTGTAGATCAAGCAGTGGTGGCATTGGGAAGCATTGGAGGAAAGCGTGTATTCAAATTATCATCAATTTTTTATGGGTACGTATCTTAGGCATGGCACCCATATTTTGTTGCACTTATTTACTAAAGTGGTTGATATTTATTTATTACTCTTGTATGCGCATAGGCGCATGATTTAAATATTTGTATTGGACATTGTATTTGGGTACCGCCTGACTACTTGGGCGCCCAATAGCTTTAATTCTTTAGTGGCACAAAATCAAACACAAAAGTTAAAGCATGCTAATTGTAAATTGGGCTATTTTTTGAGCTTGAAGATAACTAATATATAAAATACATGCTTGGTGGAGCACTCACACAAGGCATGGGGGGAGATTGCACCCAATTAGTCTCTTGCTTCATATCTTGCAAGCTTTCTTTCTTATTTTTTGTGCAAAAGTAGAGTTCTTTTGTTCTTGAGGACCTTCTGACGCTTACTACGCGCGTATACGGCATCCAATCTGTGCACCAATCATGGTCGACTCCATGTCTGTGGGGATAGGGTATGTAGATGGGGTCGTTCAACCCTTCAAGCAACAAGCTATAGAAAGTAACGCCCAAGCATCATAGTTGGTATCCCAAATCCTCCTCCTCCACTTCGGCTATGCCTTCTAGCCTTGGACGATCTTGGAAGCCCGGTTCACTTTGTCCTGCCATTAATCTATTGGTTCGTGCCTCCATCTAGTAATCGTAATGATTCTCTCCTCTATCCATTTGTTGGCGAGGTCATTTGCCATTCTGTTGATCCTTGCCACTATCTCTAGGGGTAGGACACGATCCAAAGCTTGTGGATAGGAAAAGGATAGCTCAAAGGGTCATGTCTAGAACTCTGGTTGTTGCCATATAGCCAAGTCTTAAGACTAGTTGACGGGATGGGGATCCTCGCACAGCATCGGCATAGGCTCGTCAGGGAGTTGCTGTGGTCCTACTTTCACTCTCCTCAAGGCTTGCTCCGCAAGCTCTTCCCTTCTTCTTTGGGCTGCTATTACGTGTTGAGGAATTTGTGCCCCTTCTGGGGCTCTTTCGATGCCAATTCAGGCAGGGGTGGACTGGGCTCTCTATGTTATTCCTCCTCGTATTCCTGCTCAAATTCTAGCCCCTCTTCCATGGCTTGCTCTTCCGCTGGTTGGTCTTCAGGAGGTGGCTGTTGCACTTGTTTTTCAAACCCAGCACCAATGAACGCCCAAAGATGGTACGAGTTGAAAATGGTCCTCATGGAGTCACATCCAAACGGAATGTGATGATTCTCGATTTTCTACGAATTTCTGCATTGGATCCACTTACAGATCAACCACTTCTTGGATCCCATTCATATTTTAGAGAATGTGGGCAGCTTACTATGGGACCACATCACAGGAAAGAGAGACACTACAGGGGCACAAACAGATTTGGAGGTAGGCAAGATGGAGGCGCTTTGGCCACAATCGAATATTGGTGGTCGCTTGCAACTACCTCGCACTCCATGGGTTTTTTCCACTAAAGAGGAGTACATTTTGAAGCAAATTATTATGTCTGTCTACACCTCGGCGGGTATGATGCATGCTCTTAGATCTTCGTTTTCTAAATTTGACCAACTATTAGGGCGAAAACCCCATGATTGACATAAGATATGTTAGGTAGCTTCTGGCCTCGATTGTAAGTAGCTTGCATATTTTGTTATTTAGTGTCTAGTCGGTGTTCGTAATGTGCCTTCATTTGTGGCAATTTGTACTATCGATTACGATCGCATGATGCCTCACTCCAGAAAATATGTGAGGTGATTTACAAGTTGTTAAATTTAGTGCAATGGATCTCACAGAAGAAGATTAAGACATCCTTTATTGAATCTACAAGGCAAGAAGCAATGGTGGAGACAGTCTATCTCTTTGAGAAGTACCTATCCACCAGCATCCTTACGATATAAATCCACCTCCTAGTGCATCTTGTAGATGAAGTGGAGATTGCGGGACCTTTCCATATGCGATGGATGTTCTTCTTTGAGTATTTCATGAAAACCCTGAAAGGCTTTGTGTGACAATGAACTCGGTCAGAAGGTAGCATGGTTGAAGTTTGGCTGCTGTCGGAGGTGTTAGTGCATATTTCACAGTAGCTACCAACGGTGGATTTAGAAAACACTATGCTATGGTTACTAAAGGACAATGATAGATTGATCAAAGATGTGGTGGTTGGAAATGGGGTAGAAAAAAAAGATGGATGCTTTATTGCAAGGAGAAAGTGAATTGTTTTTGTATATTATACAATGCATCCATTGAGACATGGCTTGCTAGGTACGAGCAAGCCATGAAAGATAAGGAAGAAGTGCGATCGGAATTTTGACACAATATGTACCATCAACTGATTCGATATCCTGAGAGCATGGAGGAGATGTCGTGGTTTATGTCAATGCGATGATTACATGGAGTTTTGATCACAGTCTCTCGCGAAGGAGTGGAGATCTCTACTAAGGAGTGTGAATTATCGAGGGGATGTAGTCCAAAGGCAACCACATGTTTTATAAGCTATCGTATCTAGATTTTATATGTGATAAATAATATAATAGCTTCAATGTATACTACAAAATAAACAGTGGGGCATGGTCGTGTGGGTGACATTTTCACATCAAGCGCATGGACAAAATTCACTCCACAATAGATTGTGGTATCATGGCAAAGTTTGAGCAAGAGAGCCGACGGCAAGCCATGAATCCAAACACTCGCTGCAACTATATGCAATAAATATTAGTTGCATCCACACATGAGAGAGCACATGCCATTGAGCACGCACATTTCTTACACACATAATATTTGGGATGCTCATCACAAAGTTAGGAACCTCTGGTTGAGTGTGTAAGGTGGTTGGGAGAGATAGAGTGTCATCAAGGACACCATCAATTGTGAGATGGGTTATTCTTATCTGTTCAACATCTTGAGGACCATCATTTTGAGAGAGATTGTGAGATTTTGGATGGGTGGAGCGTAGTTCGATATTTTTTTCTTCCTGCTGAGCTTTGAGAGGTGAGGTTAAGGATTTAAATAATCAAGGAACTTTGTTTGCACTTTGCATGACACATGAGCACATGTAGATAGGCTAGATGCGTTTCTTCAATGCATACATTATTTTTGTGTGTAGCATTGATTGATTGGTTGCATACCATGATCCAATATTGCATATTTTTCAAATCATGTGGATGATTGGCCACAGAGTTCATTTCAGAGAGCATATTTCTACTAGGTCACTTTGCATAAAATTGATTGTGGGAGGAAAATTATCAAAAGAGTATTGGTAAGTATTATGAAGGACATTAAGATGATTATTCACTTTTTTCTAAAGCCAAGATCCAAGACTCGAGCAAACAATTCCAAGACAAATTCTTCATGTGTTCTCACTTATTTATCGAAGGTAGACAAGGTTGGTACATGTTGAAACTATCAATATTCAAGGTTTGACACTTGACAAGTTTTAGAGTGGCAAAGTGCTCATAATGTTTGTAAAAAAGGATGTACTGGTAAACAAGTATGAGTCATGAATACATCATGGATGCAAATCTATACCAGTATGGGTCTTCTCAAATAAAGCTAGCTGTGTAATTTCCAAATATTGATTTTGGAAGAAATTGAAGATTTGTGGTTTGGACTACAAATTAAATGGGAATGAAGATTTATTTGCTAGTAAGGTTTGTTAGAGGAATTTTTTGCAATAAAATTTGTTCACTGATCAAATTTACTTAGCGTCCAGGGTGTTAACGACAACCGCTTTCAAGGGGAGACAGCGTGTTGTAGTAGGGAAATTCATCATGGTGGTTAGGAGTTTCTTGCATGAGTCTTTCAATTTTAGGGGTGGATCCCTTGAGATAGGGTGATACTAGCATTGAGGTCCATGTCGATGCTATCTTGAAGGATTCAAGGCTACGTGAAGAGATGGCGGAGGCCTGGAAGAAGATCACAACCAAGGAGGTCAAGGAGGGGATAATTATGGTTATTTGAAGATATGTCGAGCTATTTGAGGTAGATCTGAGATAGTGAAAGTGCCTAGGTGCTCGATGATGGATAGTGGGATTTTAATATCTATAGTATGAGGTTCATGAAGGTGTTATTTATGAGACACAATTGAATGGACATAGTCATAGTGGTAAGAAGATTGTCATGAATATGATGAGCCAAAGGGAGTTTCCGCTATGTAGAACATAAATATCAGTATGGGCCCCAGATTTTTGCGGATGTGTCGGTTCTCTCCTAGTGACTTGCGGGTCGCTTGATTTTTTATATTTATTTGGATAATTAATTTGGATGATGCAGGCCTGTCATCATCTTCTCATGCAGGCGTATGGTTCTTAGTGTCTCCCTCTGACGATAGACACGGTGCAAGGTTCAAAACCTGGGAAGTCAGTCGAGGAGAGACCAAACCTCATCTTAGGGGCCTTTTTAATTTGTGGGACCCATAATTACCTGGTACGGGCTGAATCCGTCAAAATCTATGGGGCTCGTGTTGATATATATCCACAGCCTTTCCACTATTATCATGGTTTTTAGAAAGTTGGGTATTTGTACGAAGTACTTAGGAGGCAGTCATTGTCGAGGAAGCTACATCGACGACGTGTTTGAAGCAGGAAGATGTAGGGTTGACTCAATGTTGAAGGAGGCCATGTCTTGTTAGCCATTTTTTGGAGATCCAATTAATATGAAAAAATGAAGCATATTGATATATTCAACGATTTTGGGATAGTCAATTCGAGTACCGAGCTAGTGAAGTTCATCGAGTGCAGATAAGACCACTATAGCGACATCACACTTGATAGGAGTTGGTAATATTCACTAAAGCAGGATTCTTAAGCTAACGTGAAAGCATCTTTGACGACGTGAGGATGACGATTAAGGAGAATCAAAAGTCTAAAAATCTTTATGAAAAGATTTTCAAATCCTTAAGGGTTTTAAGTTTTGATAAAAGAAGTGAATAGGTTTTTTAAGGCAATTGAGAAAAGCCTAAGGCTGTTAGAAAAACGAAAAGCCAAATGCCAAAAGCATAAGAGCCATATGGATGTCAAGAAAACTATATAAGGAGAGGAAAACGGAGAGTTAGGGGCCTTCCCCTTGAATGAGAATTTGATGTCTTGTGAGAGGGGGGTCCCATGCGAGAGGATACTCTTGGCGTGCTAATTCTGAAGATGAAGAATTTAAACTTTGTGGTGCCGAGTGTCGACTCAAGATTGTCAAGGTACAAGAATATAATTCACTCCCAATTGCAAGATTTGACAAGTCTAGATGGCTATGCTTCATTGCAATATAACTCTGACTCCTTCGAGTGGTTTAATCCTCAACTAAGTGACCCAGAATCTAATTTATCTCCTGATGTTTCCCTAGTGCAACCCACTCTTTCATCTAAGAATGAAAGCAAAAGCGACTTGCCCATGACCTTCTCTCACATAGCTACCATAGAAAAGAGGAATCATCCCACATATCTAGGCCAAAAATCTATACCTCCTAAAGAAACCCTTAAGAGAGCCTCTAAAAGGAATGAATCACGATCTATAAAGACACATCCAGAAGGAAACAGAGGCACACATGAGTCCCTTAAACCCTAGTCCTTCCACAAAGGACTAAAACAACAATTTTACCATCAGGCGCTACCAATACCAAACCCACTAGTTTAGCAATTACTACTTCCTATCATGAAGTAGAATCACAATAGTCGCACTCCCTAAACCGACTGATTTCCCCAAGGAAAATACTCCCAATTCCTTAGAAAAGAAGGATACTACCACAAAACCAATGAGTCCAAGTGAGTTAGCAACTTTCAAGTCAAGGTCAACTTGACCAAAATCTCTAGCTCACTTGAAACCTAAGTTACAGAGCAGTTAGAAACTTAAAGGACATTATAACAAAAAATTCCCATAATGAAAAATCAACCAATGACTACTTGCTTAAGAAATTGAGTGATAGAATCACATTCATTGCTCGTGTTTATGCATAGTCTAATGTTGGAATCCTAGTTAAGGAATTTGAGGATTACTTAGTATACCCACTATCTTAGGAAGAGAAAAAACATCTCAGCTAGCAATATGGTGATCACCTAGATGACCTTCTAAGACTCATCCTTGAGGATGAAGCTGAAGAATGCCATTCGGTCCCAGCATTTTGTAATGCATTGTGCCTTCCAACCATCAAGGAATAATTAGCATTAGAAGAGGGTAGAGAGTGGTAGCTCATTTGAGAAGTCACGATGTTGGCCATTGTATGAGGAGTCACGATAGTTCTCGCGATAGTTGCACCTCTCTTAGATCTTCATTTACCCAAAAAAATCCTTACAGAAGACGAGCTTCATGTTGTGAGTCAATTAAATCAAGGACGTGTGGTACATGATGTTGTTGCATATCTAATCCTAATGGCAAAATCACCACGCCTTCCTGACACATGTTGCACTCCAATACAATTCTAATTTTTATCAATGGGTCACATCGTGGAAAAGTAATCCTACACCATAATCCACCACACTTGTACATTACAATTTTATATACAAGAAAATTTCTTAAACTAAAAGATAAAAAAATCTCAAAAAATGCATACACACCACAATATTAGTATCCATGCAATGTTTGGAAGCATTGTAACATTTCTTCGTATAGGGAGGGAGCAAGCAAAAGCAACTAATTGTTAGCACCACGAACAAGTGATATAAATAAAAATTGATATTAACAATAATTTTTAAAAAAATTCTTTAAATCCTTGTTAAACTCAACTGCATATGCTCTCAATTTTTATCAAGTGAATGCAAAAAACCAAGTGGCCAATGATATGCTTAAAGCAATAAAAGAGAAGTAGCAAGTCAATGAGCTATAGAAAACCTGAATGACATAAGCAAGACTGAAGACTCAAACTTGTAGGATTCTCAACTAACTCTAAGGGAACACAAGAAGAAAGATAACACTAAGGAGCCAATTTCGTCAAGAAAAACTTACCTACTACATTAAGCTCTCTACCATTCTAGCACGAAGAGCAATAGCTACCCAAGAATTTCAACCATCTCTAAAACTTCTAAGTTTTCCTAAAAAATAAGTTATTCACAATTTTAAATAAAGATTGAACAAATCTACTTTCTCAAACAGCAATCATGCCTTCTGAGTCTTTAAAAAATCTATTATCCCTTTTGCAAAGTTGAAAGCCTCATTTTATAGCATTAATTATATTATTCAAAAAAATCAAGATAAAAATATGTACCCATGACTACTATACCATTCATATAGATTATCAAATTAGGTATACACAGTGGCCTTGGTTGGCTCCATCCCTAATCCCCTAGCCCTTTTGTTCATTTTCCCCACTCTCACTCAAGGCACATCAAGGGTAGGATATACCTAGGAAGCATATCTTGCCTATGGTTGGACCTATCACCTTGGGTCACTCACACATTTCCTTCTTTGTACCACATTGATTCCCTAACAAAGCAAGGTAGAAAAGAACTAGAAGAAGAGGTGATTTCACCTACAATACATCTTATCCAATATACTACACTCACATCTTCAATGTTTCCTTCAAGTGCAATTTCAATCAGAAACAATGTTTATTTCCTTCTCTTCATCAAGAACACTACCACGAGTAACCAAGATTGTTATCTTTTAACTAATTAATACCTAGCTATTCACATTGAGAGCTGAAAAGATAAGTGGGTTGCCTCTTACGCACCCAACCTCCAATCGTCACTAAAAGAGATAAAGAAGGGCACCACCTAGCCAAAGGGAGGATGGGCTAGGACATTCCTTTCCTCCAAGAGAATGGAAAGAACCAAAACACAACTTCACAAGAGAGAATTTGTAGCCCATCTTAAGGGAAATGAAGATGATGGAAGGTTAAGAGAGGTGATGGTTCCTAATTTCTCCCATGAACATATATATAACATGAGGAAATAAGGATTCCCCACCAATAGAGCATAAGGCAAGTCTTAGTTACTAAGTTTAAGTATGAATATAGAGGGAGAATTAGAAGAGAGTACATATGATCTGGACACCATATGATCTAGACATCATATTAAAATATGAAAGAGAGGGAGAGAGATAAGAATACGGTGTCTGGGAGATAAGAGGAGAAGAGGTAGAGAAAGCTTGTGATTATGTATTCATGGAATGCTATATAAGAAAAGAGACTCACTCATAGCTTATCTCAAAGAGATGGACTAGCATGAGGGTGTTGCATAATGTGCTTTTAGTGGCTCCCCTTTGGACTTGGTGATCTCTTGAGTGTCCTAATGTGCTTGTGATTGTGTGTTTCTTTACATCTCCATGGGTAGCTTGTATAGCCTCTATGAGGGATTATATTAAGTTAATCTTCTTGATCAACATAATCCTAGATGATGTACGACATCTTTGAAAATATGAAGAATAGTGGATGAGACAAGTCCCCACCTTGATCATTATGCAAGAAGGCAAGGGTGGTGGTAGA
Source organism: Lygodium microphyllum (assembly GCF_053477565.2). Taxonomy (NCBI): domain Eukaryota; kingdom Viridiplantae; phylum Streptophyta; class Polypodiopsida; order Schizaeales; family Lygodiaceae; genus Lygodium; species Lygodium microphyllum. The sequence continues at coordinate 5,380,638 of NC_141135.1, forward strand.
CAAGATAGAGAAAATGAGCTAGATTACAAGAGGTGGGTGCCAAAAGCACATTATTATAATATGTTTACAAGAAGGATAAAATGGAAAGTTGATGTGATAAGGGTAAAAGAGAGAAGAAAATTGCGTGTAGCTAGCAGTCTGTGCCTTCGTAACTTCAAATCGATGAAAAATCTGAAGAAAATTTCTTCTGCAACTTTGTACATCATGTTGAAACCGGTCAGGCAGCGCGGGAATTTTCTTGAAATTTGCTTTCCCCTAGGATTTATTGAAATGATAAAAAACAGCTTCAAAAAGCTACTTTGACTTTAGTTCCTTATATATATATATATATATATAAGAAAATTGAATTGTGTATAAGGGTGAGGTGTCCTCTAATGATGGTGATAGATCCCAAATCTTGGTGATAGAGGTGGAGCCCAAGTGTAGTTAGAGGCTAGTCCTTTGAAAACATCTATGTACTCACTCAACCCCTAGGTGTAATCCATTTCCATCTTTACTAATATAACCCATTCCTTTTATCCTTTACATTGACATCCCTCCTAAGAACTTATTCCCCCAACTTGCTAGAGTTACCATAACCGAGAAGCAATGTAACATACCTAGTGCTTAAAGAGTAAACCCAAAGCAATAAGATGTAGGGTTTAAGCTATGGATAAGGCTCTTGATAGGGGTTTTGGCCAAATTTTGTGATAGAAATCTGGTTTGTAAAAAACCTGAATCATTAGCCCATTATCATTTATATCGATATCCCTTCTAAGAACTTATTCCCCCCACTTGCTAGAGTTACCATAACCGAGAAGCAATGTAGCATACCTAGTGCTTGAAGAGTAAACCCAAAGTGATAAGATGTAGATTTTAAGCTATGGGTAAGGCTCTTGATAGGGGTTTTGACCAAATTTTGTGGTAGAAATATGGTTTGTTAAAAACTTGAATCATTAGCCCTCCCCTTGGGCTAGAGGCATTCATGCCTCTAGCTTGCTAATGATGGTCCAATAGAGCAGGGAGGACTGCATCCCCTCATTGATGACTCTTTGTCGAATGGTTGCTCTAAAGTTTCCCTAATTCTTTGAAAATAATGCTTGAATCGCCATCCATTTTCCCTTGTCTAGTGAACCCTCCCATCCATGTCACCTAGCTTATAGCTGCCATTTAGATATCTCCTTATGACCATGAATGGCCCTTCCACTTGAACACAAGTTTAGAATCCTTTCTGTTATCATATCGTAGCACAAGTGATCCTTCTCTTATGTGCTTGCTAGCCAGCTTTTTATGAAGTGTCTTCCTCCTCTCTTTAGCGTGTATAGAATAGTGTTGGACTACTGCTTCTTTGTCTAACTCTGGCCTCTCTAGATCGAAGACCCTTTCCTCTAACTTCTTATCTTGATTCTTCTCTCTACTGGCTACTAAAACATGTAAGTTGGCCAGTTCCACCTCTATAGGAAGCAAAGCTTCTTGGCCATAAAGGAGGGCATCTTCAAAGACTCCCTATTGAGCCGAGAAGATAGTTCACCTTGCGGGTGGACATTGAATGCTCAATGCCTAACCCTCATAAGGTGCCACCAATAATCCATGGTGCTCCAAGATGTAAGGCTCCCATTATGAGTAGAAGCCATATGTGAGCCCAAATATTGGTTGAGTCCTGACTTGTATGTCAGAAGAGGTCTATGTGATCGGATGGCAAAAAGGTGATAATTGTGGGTCTAATCTTTGAGTTAGATGGAGTAGTTGAGCTGGTACCAACTCAAGGCACATTGCATCGAGTTGTGGGGTAATGGAGTTAAAAGGGGCCCCTATTTTAGGATCCGGGGCCTATGGAAGCGGCCCTTGGCTATTCCTTGAAATATTCCCTAGCCGACTAGTGGAGGCTCATATGGTAGATCAGTTAGGCCGACCTAACCACCTTCGTCGGCTATAAAAGCTAAACCCCTTCACAGCCATCAATAATCTATCTTTCACCTAGTTAGAGTTGTTACAGCTATCCTTAAGCTGTTTACCTATCTTCTATCTAGATTGCCATCTAAGCTTCACTGTGGAAGCGCATGGATGGACAGAGCCATCTTTGTTTCAATTATTTGAAGCTAAAAAAATTTATTCTACTCTTATCTATTGTGTACTCTCTATCTCTTTCTGAGATTCTGTTCGTTGCCTCGTGTAATTTTTTTACAAAGGGAATATCAAAGTAGTAGAGGTTGAAGCAATGCTGGTGAAGAAATCCTATAGAATTGAGAGGATGGAGCATACACCACTAGAGGAGGTTGAAAATATGGAAGAAGAGGAAGAGTCTTCTAAGACTCCAAAGATACGCGGAAATAAAAAGAGGAGGGCTCACTCACACCGACGTATTGAGCTAGATGGTTTTTCCATGGGTAAAGGTAATAGAGCTTATGATTTGCTTGCTCATGTGAGGGATCAAGGGCCAAAAATTTCATGGATACAATTACTACATCTATCTCCAATAGTGCGGTGACAATTGTCAAAGATGGTAAGCATTAGACCCATGAAGAATAGACACATGAATGTAATCAAGGCTAGAAAGACGAAACATATTGTGCCTCTAGTGAAATGTAAAATCAATGGGCAGAGTGTATCAAAGACATATGTGGATGGGGGTGCAAAAATTTATGTCATGACAAAAAATTTGATGTATCGTTTAGAATGAGAGGTAAGTGAAACTACTGAATTTGGGGTCAAAATGGCTAACAATGTAGTAGAAAATTGTTTGGGAGTTATAAAGAAAGTCAAGGTAAAGGTGTGTGGAGTGCAATTGGAGCTTGACATGTATCTGAAGCCAGTAAAGGGAGACGATTATCCACTCATTCTTGGGCGACCATGGCTAATGGGAATGAGAGCCAAACAAGATTGGGAGACAGGGGCTTTAGAGCCAAGGCCATAAAAGGGGTTGCAGAAAAAATGGAAGAGCACTATCTACAACATGAAGGAGGACCAATAGGAGACTCTTGTGTCAGAGACCACTGTTGATGAATGGAGTTCCAGCGAGGATTTGTTATCTAAGACGGAGGGCAAGTATTCTAATGAGAAGGAAGAAAGCTCTCTAGAAGTGATGGGGATTACATTGAAAGGGCCTTCTAGTAGTGAAATTCTGTAGCAGCTTTCAAAGGTTGAGAAAGGGGGGTTAGAAAAAATGTTGGCTAAGGATCTATCAGCTGAGGAGAAGGAAACCTACACGGAAATGGTGATAAAACACTCTATACTTTTGATTTCTGATTATGAACATATCATAGGTGTGATGGAAGTACAACATCACATTAATCTAAAAGATAAAGTAAGGCCAATGGTGCAACGACTACGACGGTTGGGAGTAGTTCAACAAAGCGCTTTACTCACTGAGGTGCAATGACATTTGAAGGCGGGCTTCATCTATCCAGTAGGGGACTGAGAATGGGTTTCACATGTAGTGGTGACACCCAAGAAGAACGGCAAATTGCGGATTTGTTTGGACTACAAGCCGCTAAATGCTATAACAAAGAGAAATCACTTCCCTCTTCCATTCCAGGATGAAATACTCAAGGAGGTGGTCCTGCATGAGAGATACACTCTTTGTGATGGGTATTCAAGTTATTTCCTGATTTGAATAGCCGAGGAGGATCAACATAAGACCACCTTTATCATGCCTTCAAGCTATTTTCCTTACAAGATAATGCCATTTGGATTAATAAATGCCCTAGATACCTTCCAACGATTCATGAATTATGTCTTCTAGCCATATTCTGGTAAGTCCATCAGGGTCTTTATTGATGATTTTTGTATTTATAGTTCCAAGGCTTTACATCTAGAAAAGGTGGATGAACTTTTCAACCGCCTTGCACAAATTTGGGGGCAACTAAACCATGAGAAGTGTCGCATTGGCGAAGCAGTGTAACTTTGTTAGGGCATGTCCTAAGTGAGAGGGGCATTGAAGCAGATCCAAACAAAGTTAAGGCCCTATTAGCGGTGCCGTCACCATTTTCTATGAAGAAACTAACCCCTTTTATCCAGAAGGTGTGATATATGGGGCGGTTCATTCATCTCCTCTCCCAATTAGTGTTTCCACTGCAATAGTTGAGCCACTCTAAAGAGATCCTGAGGAACACCCTTCCCATAATTTTATAGCCTTGCGGGGATCAAGAGTTTTTTTTCAACCCGAGTTTTGGGAAAGATGTTGTAGGGGCAGCACTAATACAGAATGATGCTAAAACTGGCCTGATGAAGTGGGTTTACTTTTCTATTAGAGTAATGATATCATCAAAACGAGGGTAAAAGATGGTGAGGTGATGGTTTTGTCTCTAATGTTTGCTATAAGAAAGTTTCGTCCTTACCTTCTCCCTAGGCCGTTCACAGTGATCACAATAGAAGAGCATTTTCCCTATGCCTTATAGCACATGGATGTTTCATCCAAAATTGCTAAGTGGCTAATACAGCTCCAAGAGTTTGATTACACCTTCAAGGTGGAGGATTCTACTCAAGCTTGCCTAGCTGATTTGTTGATCCATAGATGCCATCAAAAGAAGGAAAAAGAGAAGGGAAAGGTAAAAGAGGAGACACCTCCTCTTGAGGACACGACATAGGTGGAGAATGCCCATGCCCACTACTTTGATGGGTCCTACAAGCGTATTAAAGACAAAGCAACAACAGGAATAGTGGTGTTCAGCCTGGAAGGCAGAAAACTTTATGGAGAAGGTATCAGCTTGGAGGATGTCCATTCTAACAATGAGGCAGAATATCACGCGTTGCTTTTAGGTTTGAGGTGGTGTCACTTGACTTAATGTTTTTGGGGATTCTATGCTAATTGTTAAGTAAATGAAAGGAATCTAGGCTTGAAAAAAATGATAACTTAGGTGTGAAAATGAAAAAAGCTAAAACTCTCATAAGGAAGCTACAGAAAGCCCAAATCTATTTTGTGCCAAGGCGCACAAACGACGGCGCAAATGCTCTAGCAGTTGAAAAATTGAAAGAGATAATGCCTACACATATGAATAAGAGTGAGAAAAGGTGGTTAGCTACTAAGACCACTGAATATCACTTGATAAATGATATATTGTATTACAAAGGAAAGGATGTAGTGCTTCGAAGGGTGCCAACAGCAAAGGAGATTATGGATGTGATTAAGAGCTGCCATGAGGGGGTTTGTGATAGAATTTAGCTCAAGAAATAACCAATAGAAAGATTCTCCAAGCAGGTTTTGTGTGGCCTAGTGTGCATTGAGATGTGCAACATGAGTGCCACACTTGTGATGCTTGCCAAAAGGCCCGACCAAGAAGTAGATCCTTCGTAAGTACTTTGGTGAAGATATCCGCTCCATTCTCCTCTGTTTGACAGTAAACAAGTTTCACTATCCCATCCTCAATCAAATCACACACATAGTGATACTGGATCTCTATATGTTTGGTGTGTACATGAAACACTGGATTTTTGGCAATGGGGATGCAACTCTGATTGTCACATCTTAGCAGAGTTGGTTTTTCATCCTGCACTCCCATATGCCACAGGATCCTTCTCAACCATACTACTTCACATGTAGCAAAACAAGCTACCTTGTACTCTTCTTCGATAGAAGACAATGCCACTGTTGGCTCCTTCTTACTAATCCAAGAGAAAATTCCTGAACCTAAAGAGAAACAATAACCAAAAACTGACTTCTTGGAATTACTGTCTCCTCCCCAATCTAAGTCACAGTTTCCCATAAGAGAATTTTCGGAGTTGTATGTGATACCATAGTCAAGAGTTTCCTTCAAAGATCTAAGAACCTGCATCCCATCGTTCCAATGACTCTCATCAGGTTTTTTTTGTTGGAAGAGAGAGGGAGAGAGACAGTGTAATGGAGCAGCAACCTGATCTTCAGGTCGTTCATCATCTTTCATTATTTCATAGACTAGTAACGTAACATAAGTGTATACAATAGTACTAAGTTCCGTAGGACCATTCACACTGGGTCTAAGACCACCAACTTATTTAATGTCCCACACTTGCTGATATAGCTGGACACAGCTAATGTTGGTCATACATAGTGACAGGAGAGTAATGGGAGCTTGATATTCTAACACTCCCCCTCAAGCTCAAATCATCTAATGAACTCCAAGTAGCTGTCTAAAACTACTAAACTTATCTTTACCCAAAGACTTGGTAAAGATATCTGCAACTTGTTCATCAGTTTTCACATGCATAAGATCTACTATCCCTGCAAGAACCATCTCTCTAATAAAATGGCAGTGTAGCTCTATGTGTTTTGTCCTGGCTTGGTAAACTGGATTTGTTGCCAGGAGTACACTACTGAGATTGTCACATAACAAGGTCATTGGAGCATCCACCTGAATATCCAAATCAGCCATAAGCTTGAGCAGCCATGAAATCTTGCATGCTGCCAATGCAGCACCCCTGTACTCTGCCTTAGTACTAGACAATGCAACCGTTGGTTGCTTCTTGCTGCTCCAACTGATCATGCCACTTCAAAAGCCAAAAGCATAACCACTCATAGATCTGTGATCATATGAGCATCCTGCCCAATCCGCATCTGTGTATCCAACCAATTTCAAGGTCTTATTTCTCACATAGAACAGCCCATAATCTACAGTGGACTTAATATATCTCATAATCCGCCTAACAGCATCCAAATGTGGCTTCCTAGGCTTCTGCATAAACTGACTTATGAGTCCAACTGCATAACTCAAATCTGGCCTAGTGATGGTCAAGTAGATCAGACTTCCAAACATCTGCCTGTACATAGTCACATCCTGAATTTCAGCTCGAGTGCTGATGTCCAACTTGACATTCCGATCAAGGGATATATCCAATGGTTTGCATTCAGCCATGCCATACTTTTTCAGCATTTCCATGGCATAATGTTTCTGCATCAGCCATAAACCATTTTCAACCTTGATTACCTCAATACCCAAAAATTACTTCAATTCACCTAGATCTTTCATGTCAAATTCAGATTTCAGCATCTTCATTACATGTTGTATGCCCAAGTCATCATCACCAGTGATTATCAAGTCATCAACATATATGACCAGCACTACCAAGCCACTGTCGGTCTTCTTTGTAAATAGGCTGTGATCAGCCCTACCAACAGTAAAACCCAACCTGTGCAAGTAGTTACTGATCCTAGCATGCCAAGCTCTTGGAGCCTGCTTCAGCCCATAGAGTGCCTTTTTCAGCTTGCATATATAATGCTGAAAATCAGGGTGAACATACCCTTCTGGCTAAACCATATAGACATCCTCTACCAAGTCACTGTTAAGAAATGCATTCTTAACGTCCATTTGCTATAATTTCCATCCTCTAGCAGCAGCCAAAGCAATCACAGTGCGTATGGTTGCCATTTTGGCAACAGGTCTGAATGTTTCCTCATAATCAAGTCCATATTGTTGGGCATACCCCTTAGCAACCAGCCTGGCTTTGTACCTTTCCACACTGCCATTAGACTTACATTTGATTTTGTAGACCCATTTGCAGCCAATGGTCTTTTTTTCTTCAGGTAGTGGCACAAGATCCCATGTCCTATTTTCAGCCAAGGCATTCATTTCTTCATCCATAGTTGCACACCAGTTCTCATTTTCCACTACTTTAGCATATGTACCTAGTTCTTTGATCTCCATCACTTTTGTCATGTAAGCATAATGCTTTGCAGTGTAGCTACTATATGTCAACCTGTCAACAGGGTATCTAGCCCTCTGTGAGCATCTAAGCTGTGATGCATTGCTCGATTCCTCTCATTCATGAGGCGGAATGTATCTGCTCTGCCTAGAGCCAGGCATATAGACAGTCGGAATACCAAGTTCACTGTCTAAAGTGTCAGTAGACTCATATCCAGAAGTCATCCTACCACGTGTCATCATCCCAGATACATCCTCAGTAACTTTCTCTTTTCCTTTTTCCATGACATCATATCTCCCCCTCAATGACATACTGGTGTCAATGGACGGTGAGCTCCTCAATCTCCCTATCCATGGAGATACTATCTGACTACTAGGTCCTGTCATAGTAGTGCTCTGCTGCATATCAACTATAGATACATGAGTGGAAGGCATATCCGATGGCACATCAAGTATAGATACATGAGTGGAAGGCATATCCGATGGCACATCAAGTATAGATACATGAGTGGAAGGCATATCCGATGGCACTGTAGCCAGTGATACATACCAAGAACCCATCTCATAAAAAATAACATCCCTGCTCACCAAGGTCTCCCTGGTAGAGGGATCATAGCATTTGTATGCCTTCTTCTCCTGTGAATATCCAATGAAGACACACTTATGCGCTTTTGGATCCAGCTTCTTCCTTTTTTCATCTGGAATATGCACATAAGCAAGACAACCAAAGACTTTCATGTGACTTACATCCGGCTTATAGCCATACAGCTTCTCAAATGGTGTCATCTCATGAATACCTACAGTGGGAGTCCTATTCAAGATATACATGGCTGTCATAATAGCCTCAGCCCAATAATAGAGCGGCATCTTCTTCTCATTCATCATGGCAGGAGCAGCTTCCATCAAGACCTTGTTCTTCCTTTTAGCTACCCCATTTTGCTGAGGAGTGTAGCTGCAGGTAAACTGCCTGTGTATGCCATTTTTAGCCAGAAAGTTGTCAAACTCATTTGACACATACTCCCTACCACTATCTGACCTCAAGCAAGAGATATAACAGTCAAATTCCTTTTCAACCTAATTTTTAAACTGCTGAAAAATAGCAAACACCTCATCCTTTGTCTTCAGAATGTAAACCCAAGTATAGCGACTGTAATCATCAATGAATGTAACATAATACTTCGAGCCTCCCATGGATGCATTATGGGCTAGCCCCCAAACATCAGAGTGCACTAACTGCAACGAACGTGTACTTTGCCTTAAATGCTTGACAAATGGCAACCTTGACTGCTTACCAAACTGCCAAGCATCACATACATGACCAATATCTAAATATTGAAACTTGGGTAAACCTGTAACGAGCTGTTTTTTCTACATCATTTGTAGCCTTTGCAAATTTACATGCCCCACTCTCTTGTGCCAAATTTCCAAGTCTCTGATAGTGCCAGAACTATGGACAAACATAGCTGAATTTAGCTCTGACAAGGTGGCATCAAGAGTAAACATTTTGCCATTCCTGTGACCACAAGCTATCAACTTGCATCCATTACCAAACTCTTTAATAAAGCAACCATGCTTGTTGAATCTAACCTGCAAGTTCTGCTCCGTCCTCTAACCAACAGACAGTAGGTTCTTCGTAATTGAAGGAACATGCAATACATCATGCAAATTTTTCTTTTTGCCATCATGAACCACAAGAGGCACTTTGCCTTTATGCTCAATGCTATGCTATGTGTCATCACCTATACAGACATAGCCATTTTTTTCAGCCACCATATCAGTGAACCAATCACCATGAGGAGTCATATGGTTCGATGCCCTTGAGTAAATATACCAAATTACATCATCAGTGGATTTTTCAGCAACTCTATCTTTTACATACTGCATGGCAAACAATCTATCTCCTGAAGTATCATCTGCGTGACTAGATGTAGCAAAATGCCCATGTTGTTTGCCTTTCTGATTGCCTTGCTTCTTCCAGCAGTCCTTGGCAATATGCCCATACATTTCGTAGTAATGACAATCCTTATCCTTGTTCGGATTGTCAGATGGACACTACTGTTGCCAAGAGCCTCCACCTCTAGGGCTAGATCTCCCCCTGTCTCTAAAGTTTCCACCACCTCTTGCATTCAATATCTGTTGATTGTTATTTCCATAGGATGCATTTTTCTCGCCTCCTTTGCCAAATCCATAGCCTCTACCATAGTTTCCACGGCCACATTGATTGGAATAGAAAACTACATCCTTGTTTTTAGAACTGCTAGATCCTGCAACCAAACCAAGCTTAACCTCTTCATGGATAAGCAATGCAACCAACTCATTGAAATCAGGCATTTCAGCTCGCACAGACACAGAAGTGTCAAAAGCCTTATACTCAGGCCCCAAGCCGTTCAAGGTCATAGCAACCATATCTTCATCTTCAACCTATGAACCAACAGATGCCAACTGATCTGCAATGGTATTAACCTTGGAGCCCCGAGAGGAACACCAAGGAAAAGGGAATTCTCTTGCAAGAAAATCTATCTTGTAACATCAACAAGCTTGTTTATCATGTTTCATATGATCACAATGAAGAAAAGAACACCAGGCACAACAAATCTTCATGCAACATCATGTAAATCTCCCACGGTTTTTAATAGAATCAACCATATTCTTCAACATCTTCACAAAATCCATCAATAGAACAAAGAAAGCAAAGAAATACACCATCTTTGAATGGAAATACATCACATAGTATTCATCTTCAATATCTTCATAGTCTTCTCTCTCAATCTCTCATATACAATCACTCTGTTTTAATAGAATTGGCTATCTCTGACTCTCTCTCACACACTCCATCAATAATACATCATATCCTCACTACAATCTCTCAAAAATTACTCTCAATAATCACTCTTAGGTCGTGGATACCCCTCCCAAGAGGTATGTCTGATATGAAGGGTCACCAGAGCCACTACAGTGTCTCTTCACAGCTCACTACTGTCACTTCACTCTAGTCTTCTCGAGTCTTCAGCAGCTACTTCTTCCACTTCTTTCAGCTCTTTTGCACTTGTATTCACCTCTTTCCAAGGCTAGAAAACTTTTCCAAAATCACACATACATTCCACAGAACACTTACAGAACAGTCTACAGAACAGTACCAGAACAGTTACAGTACAGAAGCAGAACAGAAACAGTACAGTACCAGAACAGAAACAGTACAAAAACAGAAGCTCTACAGAAGACCTACAGAAGGTCACAGAAGGTCAACAAAACCTCATAACTCACTCTCAAACTATTCAAAACTCTCACAAACCATTCACTAAGCTTTCACAATATCTCATTCTTCATCAATCAATACTCCATCCCTCCTTACAGACGACAATCAGAACAAAACAGACCAAAACAGAGCAAAACAGAAGGTATACATAACCATTCAGAACCTATCAGAACATCACAAAACCACCAACAAACATCATGATCTTCCAAAACACAATCATTATCATCCAAAACACTCTCAATCCACTTCCAAATCAATCAATCATCCCATAAAATCAACCATTCAGCTCTCAAAAACAACAAAAATCAGCCAAAAAACAAGTCATTTCAACACTCAACATATCCCCACACTTAATAAGGAAGCGTCCTCGCGACCCAAGAAAAAGGGAATACATGTTCATTGAAAAGCTTCACTTTGATCTTCAATATCTTTTCAAAAAGAATCGATCCACCACGACCCCAACTTATAACCTGTTTCTGATATAAAAATACAAAGAAAGGAAAACTCTATTTTGAAATTAACACCTCTTATCAAACTAAAAATCACCACAAATTTGTAAAGGATATAAGAGTTTGCTTCTTCTTCATCATCTTCATCTGCTTCAACTCTCCAACCACGGCCCCATCTCGAGAAATCTCCAAAACATAGCTCGTACACAAAATCCAAGAGGAAACCACCACGTTCGTTTGACATAAATGAACTCACAACACAAACACTAATACACAACACAACCATCTGAATGACTTCTTCAAAAAGAAGAGTTTGGCATTAAAAAGCTTGCACCATACATTGGAAAGGCATCAATGAAGATGATCCCTCTTAAAAGATTGATGTTGTCGGAATCGATCCATAGATAAGGATTCATCTACAAAGTTTTTAGGAGGATTTTGAAAAAATTGGAGACAACACATCCTTTCCAACAGGACCAAGTATCTGCTAGGCAAACAGAGGGCATGAAAATACAGTATCTCCAACTGTTGGGAATCAATGCTAACATTGACATTCATGCACAACTTTGGAATAGGCTTTGAATCAGTATGAGAGTGCCTATGCATATACGCCAGGTACCAAGCAAAGTGAGCAGTTAATCTCACTGAGGGATCTGCAGACTGTGAATATTGTTGGGCAAAATGAACATAGTTTTGATAAGCTTGACTGGAAACTGTCCATTCCCCTGGAATTACTGGCCAATTAATCTGTGGTCCTGTAAGGCAATCATCCGAACTCCATCCCCTTTTTCTGGAAATCTGAGTATCAAAACCGTCACAGTCACTAACCAACTGAGGTGGTTGAGATATGGAAGTGTTAGGAGAGGGTAATGGAATAAGAGAAAGTGGATGTAGGAAAGGATAGGAAAAATCATAAAAGGAAGAAAAGATTAAAGAAGGAGTGGCAGAAATTTGTAAGGAATCACTAAGGAACGGTGTTAACTGATAAATAGGAAACGTGGAGGGTACATTTATGAGGGGTGAAGGACAGGGTGGAGAAGGCGAAAATACCCTATCCTCAATAAAGGAACAGTAAGTAAAAATGGGAATTTGAGGGAAATTGGAAGGTTGGAAAAGAAGTGGTAAAATTACTGTGGAATTTGTTTGACAAAGGGAAATATATATAGCATAGCGGTGAGCCAATTGTTGGTAATAGAGGAGGGTAGGAACAGAAGGTCCTAAAAGAGATCGTCTATGATAGGCATCAAAGAAAATAGCATCAAACGGATTATGTTTGGAAAGATAGGTTAAGAGATCCATCCTCAGTTGGTTAGTACTCTGTACAAAGGTAGGAGCTGTGTTTTGTCTTTGATTGAGGACCACCGAATCAATCATAGGATGCCACGAATTATCCTGACAATCAGCCACTTTGGAGGAATAACTCTGAAACATATTAGCTATGCGCAACTCCAAATGATTGACATATAGAACAGCCTGTAAGACCACATCCCCCACATACCATGCCATATCTACCTCATCTGGAATTAACAAATCTCCACGGAGATACATATATGACATCAACATGGTGTCTGGCGTCACAGAATCTTCAAAGACCATTCTGACTACCTCTGTCAACAACTCAGCAGACCAAGCCCCACTCCAGCCATCCTCTGGAAAAGGTAAATCCATCGTGGAAAGCTTCATATAGAAGACCAACTTCTGCAAGTGGTAGTGGACAAAGAAAGAATGGTCAGGTAAGACATAGTCCTGAAACTGTTCAAAGGTAGACCATAACAAGTCCATTCTGGACTGCAATCTTTCCACTTTGTCTTGGAATAGAGGGCACAAAGTAGCCTGTCTCTGTAGGGCAGCCAAATCCTGCTGTGAAAGAGAAGGAATTAATGGAACAGGAGGGCTTGGAGGAACAGAGCGGGACTTTGCAAGCTGATCTTGCAACTGCTGGATTTGGGAGGCTTGGTTGGCCACTGTGTCATTAGCCATCTGTAAAGCTGAAAGCTTGTCATCTAAGAGAACTTGGAATTCGTTCGCTTCACTGGACATCCTCTCCTTCTCTGCTGAAAGGCTAGTAACCTGTGACTGAGCCTCGAATAACTGGGTCTTCAATGAAGAAATCTCATCACTTTGAGTGGCAACCAGTTGGGTTTGCTGGTCCATTTGCTTAAATAGATCTGCTAGGGTATCCTTAGCAGAAGCTAACTCAGATGTTGCCTTATGCAACTGGTCTTTGGACTGCATGAGCTCCTCATAGAAAGATGCATACAGCTGTTGAACACAGGCTGTCACTGACAACTCAATGGAACTTTGAATATCCTTGCAAAGGAAAGGAATGGCATCTCCTGAGACGAGACTGTTCAGGGAGGGAACTGAGATCTCCAAGGATCCTTCTCTATGTGCTCTAAATAGGTTATTGCAAGTGAGATACCCAGGGAGTTCACTGCCAGAAGTAGCAAGGATAGACACTGAGGGAAGTACAGCAGGGGCTTTATCCGCTACCCTCTTCAAGCGTTTGCGCTGTATGACCAGGGGAGGCGGAGAATCATCATCCTCAATGTCAATAGATGCTGACTCTTCTGAAGGTGGAGGAGGAGGTACTGGATCTGATGGAGGAGGTGGAGGCACAGTCTTCTGTAAACCTGAATAGGTCAAGAAGGCAGACAAATATGATCCGTAGGTAACATTGGTAACATTACCCCTCGTGACTTTAACAAAATGCTGATCCATCTTAGTAAGGAGGTATGTGCTCCAATCAATGGCAACTCCTTTTAGCACCATCCTGGAAGCTGTGAAAAGCTCTTTGGACAAATAGTGGGATGGCGTTTTGGCAGGCATGAACCTGTCCTGAAGGAACTGACACATCGTCTTCCAGATGGGATCAGTAATCATAGAAAATGAAACTCCTGAAGAGTTTATCACTTTCTTAACATCAAGGACTTCCCTTGTCTGCTTCTGCAACAGCTTGAGAATCTCTTCATTAGAGAAGAGCTGACGAGTGGTTACAAAAGGTTCTCCTTTGGAGGGTAAAGACAGAGCCTTCCCTAAGCCGCGAGACGTCAATGTCATAGACATGCCTTGGACTACTCCTGTCTTCTTGCTGTAAGAGGCCAGGAACTCATCACATACGGACGGATCCTCTGGAAGTAATGGAAAAGGAGTGGCCACAAAAGCAGCAAGTCCGGCCTTCGTGAGGGGATCAAAAGTAAGTAGGGACGAGTAATCCCTACTAACTAGTGGGACGTACTGGATAGGGGGAGGAGCATGAGAAGGCGCCATTCAGATGGTTACACACACACCACAAACACAGACAATCTAGGTGAATGCCTACAAACCAACAGACAAAAACCAAGGATAAGAGAATTACCAATCAAAACGTGACACGACCTACTAACCCCAAGCAAACCACATTCGAGAAAAAATTTGACATGACCTCGAGACAAATGCGACCGAAAGCTTCATGCGATGCATCAAACAAACACCCTGAACCCCGTATCAGGCAATAAAAGAAAAAACTACATACCGTACCCGTAACCGTAACTAAAACAGGAAACCAAAACCAGACCATATCCAACATATATCAATACAACATCTGTGATAGAACCAAGACTGGACCATGGAAAAGAACACTAATGACTGCGTATACCCATCCCACGAAACGCTTCATTAAAAAGGGGATTAAGTGCAGTGAGGGGGGATTTAATTTAATGAAGGGTTGATTTTAATCAATTATTAAAAATGGGTGAATTTTTATTAGGTGATAAACCTTAATAAGAAAACGGCGGTTCCTTATTATAAATTTATTTACCAATTATTATGTTAAACGGTGCTTTTATACGATTCCCGGACTTCGATTCCCGACTGGGTCTCTAAATGCAATTCATTAATTATAAATTAAGGTGATGTGGAGCGCTTTTTTGCCAGCGCGTGCTCATGTGACGGCTGGTTGATTTTAATTAAAAAATTTAAAGTGCCTCTTTAGCACACGTAGCGCGTGCTAAGTGAACGGCTGGTTGATTTTAATTTAAAAAAAATGTGTGTTTAGCGCGAATGCGCGTGCCATGGTGGGTGAATTAAAGAATTTATTTTAACAATTATTTGTGATTAAGGGGGAAAATAAATAAATAACATAACATAAAATAAATACCTGGAAGGGTGTGTATGGAATGCAGGAATGCGCACGGAAGAGTCCCAGTAAAGGAAAAGCAAAAAGCACTGATGAAACAACAAACAACACCTTAGTAGATGTGTTAATTTGATTTATGTTGGGTTTTTTTTATTTTTATTTATTTTATTTTATTTTTAGTTGTGATTTTTTATGGTGGAATAAATGGAAAATGAGCAAGGGAGGTGAGGGAAATTGTTTTGAATGTTTTTAGAATTTTTTAGAATTTTTTACAATTTTTAAAATGAATTTTCTAAATTTTTTGGCAATTTATGGGTAATTTAGGAAAGATGGATTTGTCTAAAATTATAGGAAAGGCAAGTCCTAGCAGAAAAAGTTCCAAAAATTGGCAACTGGCAGAAGGGATTTTTAGAATTTTTTTTGAAATTTTTTTATGTAAAAATTAATGGAGTGATTAATTAAGTCACATGAAGCACATTAGTCACATTAGTCATATTAGTCCTATTAGTCATAAGTCAAGTTAGTCAGGTAAGTTAAGTTAATCAGGTAAGTCTACCTAGGTTAGTCTGGTAAGTCAACCTAGGTTAGTTAAGTTAGGTCTACCTAGGTTAGTTAAGTTAGGTCTACCTAGGTCAGTTAGGTAAAGTCTAACTAGGTTAGTTAGTTAATGTTTAACTAGGTTAGTTAAGTTAAGTGTTAACTTAGGTTAGTTAAGTTAAGTTTTAACTTAGGTTAGTTTCTAACCTAAGGAGGAGGTGGGGTAGGAGGTGGAGGTGGCACCGGTGGCGGGTGGCGGACTGGACGGCGACGGCGGCGCGATCGTGGCGGCGGCGACTGGCGGTCTGAAGGCGGCGGACGCGAGGGCGGCGACGAGGGCGCGGCGGCCAGGCAGAGACCAGGCAGAGGCTGGCGAGGAGGCGCGAGGGGGCGCGGGCGGCGAGCCGTTGACAGCGTCCAGGGCGGGGGCCCAGGCGACAGAATGGCGGGCAGATAGGGGAGAGTAGGGAGGGAGGAGAAGAGGAGGAGGAGGAGAGGAGGAGGAGAAGGAGGAGGAGGAGAAGGAGGAGGAGGAAGAGTGGGAGGAGAAGGAGGAGTGGGTGGATGAGAGAGGAGAAGGAAGGGAGGAGAGGGAGAAGGCGCAGAGAGAGAGAGAGAGAGAGAGAGAGTGGAGATGGAGGGAGTCATGGGCAGGAGAGAAGGAAGAGGAGGAAGAGAGGGAGAGGAGGAAGAGTGGGAGGAGAGGGAGAAGACAAGGAGGGGAAGTGGAGATGGAGAAGGCACAGAGAGAGAGAGAGAGAGAGAGTGGAGATGGAGGGAGAAGAGGGAGAGGGAGAAGAAGGGAGAGGATACGCAGAGAGAAAGAGAGAGAGAGAGAAGAGAGAAAGAAAGAGAAAGAGAGAGAAGAGAGAGAGAGAAGGGACGGTTGGCGGGAGGGGGTGGCCGTTTGTTTTTTTTTTTAATTATTATTATTATTATTTTTTTAAAAAATAAAAGGTGGGCGGGCAGGGGAAAGGGAGGATGGGCGGGGGCAATGGCGGACGTATCCCCGTCCCGCGCACGTGCGCGGGGCGGGGTAAAAAAATTTGCCGTGACGGGATTGAAACGACGCTGGGATGACGGTACGGGTTACGCGGACACGACCGGGGCGCGTGGAGACGCGTTAAATCGAAAACGGGCGCGTTCACGCGCAAAACGGGCGCGAGAAAAAAATGAAAAAATAAAGAAAAATTAATAACTCCCAATCCGGATGTCAAAACGAAATATCGTAAAAACGAAAAGTGGGCAGGACGACAGGGGGGAAACAAAAAAAATATGGGACGGGGGTTCCGGGAGGGGTAAAGGGCGTTCACGTGCAAAAAACACAAAAAACGAACCAAAAACGTAATTTAAAAATTAATATCGAAAGATCCGTGCATCGGAATGAAGTGTGGAAAAAAGGAAAACTGTGCAAAAAGATGTGCCCGACAATCCTATCACGTCAAAACATAATTCCGACTGAGATAAGACGTGTTCTCATGGGAAAAACCCAAAAAACAAACCCGAAAATGGGATCGGAAATTAATATCGGACGAACCGTTCATCGGAATAACATGCAGTAAGAAGGAAAAATGTCCATAGAAAGGAGTGGCACAGGGTTATCACGTTAAACCACAGTTCCGGCAGAAGAAGGAGGGGTTCACATGTGAAAAACTCCAAAAATACTCCCGAAAACTCATTTAAAAATTAATAAGTAAAAATCCAGAAGTCGAAAAAGGGTAGAGGAAAAAGGAAAAAGGTAGGGGAAGGCACAGGGGACACGGTTGTCAAGTCAAATTGGAATTCCGATACAAATAGGGCAGGTTCACATGGAAAAATGTCAAAAATACGCACGAAAAAGTCTTAAAAACCCGAAAATTTAATATTGGACAAACCGTGTATCGGAATGATGCGGAGGAAAAAGGAAAAATGTCAGGGGAAAAGCTGTGGGCAGGGCTATGATGTCAAATCATGGTGTTGAAGCAAGAAAGGCGTGTTCACATGGGAAACCGTCTAAATTGCGTAAAATGCTTCAAAAATTAATAACTCAAAAACCGTGCACCGGAACAGGGGTAGGTAAAAGGGAAAAATTGTCAGTTCAAAGGGAGGAACAGGGCTATAAGGTTGGATTTGGACCTTGGCGAACGTAGGGTGCATTCACATAGCAGGACCTCAAAATCAGGGAATGAAGGAAAACTGCAAGGGAACAGCCCCAAGGGTGGGTGGAACATAACCGGGTGGGTGGGAAGGGATTCCATGAAGGCAAAATCAAGTCATGGTATACATGCATGAGCAGGTTGAGGCATATGCAAAGGATATGCACGGTAGACACGCAGGGACGCGTCCCCACACTTAAGACCTTAACGGATAGGGTTAACCGATCAACAGGGACCTAGGACCATGCCACAGACCATCCACTAACTTCCCCACACTTAAAACATGACCAGCACGAAAAAAACCAAAGTGTAGGGTTAGAAGAACTTGGCCCATTTCTTCCAGAATCAAGGTTGAGTGTCGATGGCACGTCCAGTGTTGTTGTCGGCGCTAGAGGGACCAAGGCATCTTTACAGCACATGTCCGTCATGGCAGGGACCACGCCGCAGTACCCAGGGAGGTAGCTGATGGAAGGAATCACAAGAAATCCGTCGATGATGGAGGATATTGCACTCAACTCACAGTCACTCAATTGGAATGAAAGAACAGTCACTCACCCCATTACTAATATCACTTGAGGAAGAATGATTAAAACCCATAACTCATACCCGGTTGAGGAATCAACAAGGGGGGAATGGTGCAGAAGGAGTATGCCAAGGTGCACAGTTGATGGTGCATTAGTGCGTCCAACCCGTCTGGCATAGGTGCAAGGAGGAAGGCAAGGGAGCCTTAGGGTGCAGTGTACAGAACAGGGTGATGTGTCTTGTGTTGACGGTAAAGACCCATCCCGTGGGTGCATAGGGAAACAGGAACATACCTGACTCCAAGTGTCGTAACGTCCCTCAATCTCACCTCTCGGTAATTGATTGAAGAAACTCCTGTCACACTCAACCCACCCTCTGTCTCACGCTCGGTTGATAAATACAGAAGGGCAGCCTTTTCCTGAAACCCATTGATGTAATCCTCACAGTCACTTGTGCAAAGATTGTATGCCTTGTGCGCATTTGATGGTGCAACGGTGCATCCCGCCCTGTGCCGGCATACGGTGCGAGAAGGAAGGCCAGGGAGCCTTATGGTGCAGTGTACAGAAACAAATTGTGCCTTGTACTTTGAGAGGCCCATCCCGTGCGTGCAACACTTCATTCACACTTCTCACCTCTCATTCGATTTGAAGGGAAAAGACTGGTCTCTCGACCCACCCTCTGTCTCACTCTCGGTTGATAGATACAGAGGGCAACCATACTCACTTCCCCATCCGGTTAGGATGAAAGCTCACATCACTCAAGGGGTTGTCGATGAAGATCGCATCAGCAGTTGTGGAAGAGGCGTACCCAGGGAGGTAGCCATCAAATTCGAACATTGTGTTGGATAGGAACATGTCATCTGCTAGAGGACAGTTAGTCACTTTGCAAAGAGACCCATGACACAGCGAACCAAGGGAGGCAGCTTCGGAATTGGATCCTAGGGATATCAATTAATGAATCCACTTTCTGGACTGCTGGGTGTTACCACCTTTTCCACAGCCAGCTTCTCGCCCAAGGGTGTTTATCACCTTTTCTTGGAACGAGGCCTGCTATGACAGGGAATTGCTTCCTTTTCTCTCATAACAGATTTGTTTTGTTTTTTTTTTTTCTTCTTTGTTTTTTTTTTCTTTTTCTGATTTTTCCCTATTCCCGAGGGTGTTTCCACCTTTTCTCGAAGGATAGGTCGGCATGACAGGGACCTAAGTCCTTTTCTCCCATGACCGATATGTTTTGTTTCTTCTTTTTTTTTCAATATTGAGCAAGGGAATGGTAGAAAAACCATGTGTCAAAACCAACCTTTGTACTGTCGCTGGTGAAAAATAGAAGATAAGAGATCAAGGCTGGAAGGGGGTTTGGAGGGGACAGAGGGTTGCGTCCACCTCATCAGAAGTGGCTGAAGAATGGCTATCAAAAGTAGCATCATAACAAGTACAGTGCCGCGCCAACGAGGGAAAGGATCAAGTGACCGTAATTGTCAAGATCCCCAAGGAGGGAAGTACTTCTTCAGGCGATATCCATTAATTAGAAAGGGATCATCAGAGGCATCAATGGTCTGTACTTGGACAGAACCATTAGGGTTAACTGCAAGTACCTTATAGGGGCCCATCCACCGCTGTTGGAGCTTGCCAGGAAACTTGCCAAAGCGTGAATCATAGGCTAGGACCAAATCACCTTCTTTGAACTCCTTGCGCTTGATGAAGCTGTCATGGTAAGCCTTGCGTCGAGCTTGCGTGGCTTCCATGCACTGTAGAGCCATCCTACGAATTTCGTCCAAACATTCCAAGTGCAGGAGACGGCGTTGCAGTGAATCGTCATCCCCCAAACGCTCTTTGATCGCCACTCTTAAAGAGGGTAATTCCAGTTCAACAGGAAAAACAGCTTCTGTTCCATACACCAGCTGGAAGGGTGTTTGTCCTGTTGCTGCTTTATGGGAGGTTCTGTACGCCCAAAGGGCCTCTGTAAGTCGATCATCCCAATCACGACGATGTGCGGCGATCGTTCTTGTCAGAATCGAGCAGAGGATGCGATTCGTGACTTCGACTTGGCCGTTGGCTCTGGGGTAATAAGGAGTGGACTTGCGATGGCGGATCTTATACAACTCTGTCAACTCTTCCATGACTTTGTTGAGGAAATGAGTGCCTCTGTCACTTATCAGCTCTAAGGGACTGCCAAAACGGGTGATGATATTCTCGTACATGAACAGGGCCACGCTGTTACCATCGTCCCGCTTGAGGGCTTTAGCTTCACACCACTTTGTGACATAATCCGTACATACGAGGATGTATCGGTTCTGTTTCCTTCTGGTAGGAGGATCGATTGGACCTACGAAGTCGATGCCCCACTTCTCAAACGGCTTCAAGGGAAGGATAGGTTGTAATGGCATGGCACTTGTCTTGGTGGGTTTCCCCATTCTTTGACAAGCATCACATCTTTTATAGTAATCATAGGAATCTTTATGAATGGTAGGCCACCAATATCCTGCTAGCAGAGCCTTCCTGGCTGTAGCTTCTCCTACAAAGTGACCTCCACATGGCTCGTCGTGGCAAGCCTTCAAAACAATCCCAATCTCATCTCTTGCAACACATCTTCTGAGTACTTCATCTTTGCCTTTCTTGTACAGTGCACCGCCTAGCAGGGTGTATGGGGCTGATTCTAGCATGAGCTTCTTCCTTTCCCGACTAGAGATACCAGGAGGGTATTGTTGGGTTGCCAGCAGATTGGCAATATCCGCATACCAGGGAGTGACAGTTTCCACCAAGAATAGGGAAGCATCAGGGAGGTCTGGATCATCCTGCTCCTCGTCTGCAGTTTGTGGGATACGCGACAGATGATCAGCCAGAACATGGGAACGACCAGGCTTAGTAATCACCTCAAAGTTGAACTCCTGGAATAGAAGGAGCCATCTCATCATTCGTCCTTTCACATCTGCTTTGTTCATCAAGAAGGACAGGGCCTCATGATCCACATAAAATTTAAAGTGGGTGGATAGGAGGTAGTGGCAAAACTTCTCCAGGGCAAACACCATTGCCAAGCACTCCAGCTCTGTCACTGTATAGTTCCGTTCCCTATCAGTGACTTTTTGGCTTGCGTAATAGATCGGTTGATCCAACTTTGAGGAGCCCTTTTGGTAGAGGACAGCACCTAAGCCTTCAATTGATGCATCAGTGTGTACGTGGAACTCTTTCGTCCAATCAGGAGGTTGCAGGATGGGTGCCTCTATCAGACACTGCTTCAGAGTGTGGAAGGCTTTATCACATTCTTCCGTCCAAGTAAACTCTGCATCTTTCCTCAGGAGCTTGTGCAAGGAGGTTGCCTTTGTCGCAAAATGGGCTATGAACCTTCTGTAGTAACCCACATGGCCTAGGAATCCCCTCAACTGTTTGAGGTTGGTGGGTGCTTGCAGAGCTGCAATCTTTTCGATCTTTGCAGGGTCTGTTGATATCCCTTGTGCAGAGACAATGTGGCCCAACAGGACTCTAGAAGAGACCCCAAAGATGCATTTGTCGGGGTTGAGGGAAATCCCATACTCCCGGCATCGGTCAAAGCATTGTTCCAGGTGGTCCCAGTGTTCACTGATCAAACTATAGACACAGAAGTCATCCAAATATACTTCAATAAAGTCATGCAGATGATTTTGAAAGGCAGCCATCATGACTCGTTGGAAAGTAGCAAGGGCATTGCAGAGCCCAAATGGCATCACTCGGTAAGCGTAGGTCCCCCATTCTGTGGTGAAGGTTGTTTTGGACTGGTCTTCTTCTGCGATTTGGACTTGGTTGTATCCACTGAATCCATCCAGAAGAGAATAAAGTTCTTGTCCTGCCACTGTGTCCAATAGTTGATCTGTGAAAGGGATAGGAAAGTGATCCTTCTTTGTCTTGGAATTAAGTTTTCGGAAATCCACACATATTCGCAATTCGCCATTCTTCTTGGGTACAATCACGATGGGTGAAACCCATTCACTATTTGCCACTGGATAGATGAACTCGGCTTCTAGAAGCTTCAACAGCTCCGCTTTCACCAATGTGGAATAATTCGGGTTCATTCGCCTCTGTCGTTGCCGTACTGGCTTGGCATCAGGCTCCAAGTCAATATGATGTTGACATATTGTGGGATCAATCCCCTTTAGGTCTTTGTAAGACCATGCAAACACATCCAAATTTTCTTTCAACAAGTTGTACAAGGTTGACAACTCCTCTTCTGGGAGACTGCTACCCACCTTCAAGTGGTGTTCAGTGCCTTCTGAATCTACAAAGGTTAATTGCCTTTCACCTTCTACTTCACGGATGAAGGTCCCGCGGACTGCTTCTGGATACAGATCCGACTCCTTCAAGGGAGTGATGTCCTCTTTTGATGTCCCACTAGAACTCACTTCTTCTTTTGGTGGAGACTTAGGTTGCTCCTTAAGTCGTTGGAATGGGATTAGAGCTGTTTCGGGTTTGGTTTCAAAATTAATTACCTCTTGGCTTGAAGACTCATCTTCTGAAGATACATCCAGGAACGTCACATAACAGGGACCCTCTGATGCCTGTTGGGTTGGTGGGACTGGTGCTTGTTGGCACGGTGCATCATCATCATCTTTCTTTGACAAAAATAGGTTAGGACGGCAGGAGCCACACTTGAAAGATGGCTTGTTCTTCTTAATCCATTTCTTATAAAGGTTTTGCATATGAGAAGATCCATTTACCAGACCAAACGGTACCATTATCATTCTGTCCCATAGCATGAGCTCATCGGCTTCTGATACTTCTGGAACTTCTGGAACTTCTTCTTCAATTGTATCCTCTTCAGGTGGGATAGACTCTTCTGGCTCACCTTCATCATTCTCTTCGTCCATATCATATCCATCCTCTTCTGTCTCTGTCTCTGTCTCTGCTTCTGCTTCTGCTTCTGCTTCTGCTTCTACTTCTACTTCTGCTTCTGCTTCTGCTTCTGCTTCTGCTTTTGCTTCTGTCTCTGTAGGAGCTCTGTAACAGAAGAACAGATTCCCTGGTTCCTCTCCTGCCTCTGTCTCTGCGTCTGCTTCTGCTGCTGCTGTGACCATGTAACAGGGAGAGCAGTACATCCATGCTTCTATCTCACTGTCAGAAGTGATTTCAGAAGTCATTCTTGATTCAGGCAGGAAGTATTCACCCATTGATAATGGCTTTGCATCCTTTGGAAGTCGGCTTACTGTATCCACTGTTAAGGAATGTGCCACTGTTTTCTTAGGAAGGATCTGTTTGACAGCATCTTCGTCTGCTGATGTTCCATCTGTAGCCTCGTTAGGGGAATCAGAAGATAATTCCAAGGAGGTGGATCCATGTCCTTTTTGAGAACCATACAGTTTCAGCACCACTTTGTTGGGTCCTCTACCCAAGGTCAAGGTTCCTTTGAACCAATCCGTCCTTGCTCTAGCTTCAAAAAGCCAAGGTCTACCCAGTAACAGAGGATAGGATGTACCATAAGAGTTTGGCTTCACCACCAGATAGGTTAGCCAATAATCTTTTCCAGCCACAGTAGTCTTCACATATGGAAGAATGCCCAAAGGCTTGATTCTACTCTGATCCGCCAGTCTGATGAGCCATTGGGTTGGTTTCACACCTTGTAGGCCTAGATCCTTCATTGTCACATCCGTCATAATGTTCACTGATGAACCTCCATCAATTAATGCATTTGCGATGAAGCAACCTTCTATCCATACGCCAGTCTCTGGAGTACCTGGATCTAGGAAAGCATTAGCCACATCCACTTCTTTTACAGGCTCTGGAGCCTTGTTGGACTTTGTTGCTGTTGCCGGAGCAATCCTTAAACCATGTCTTCTTGTCAGTATACTTTTGAATCTTTTCTGGCAACTGGGAGACAACAACAATAATTGTCGGAATGTGAGGTTTGGTTTAAAGGTATCTAGATCTCTGACCAGATCGTATTCCTTAATAGGATCCACTGGCTTTTCTAATCGGTTAGGGAATGGGGCAATACCCATTTTCATTTTCCCTCTTTCTTCCAACAGAGGAATTAGAGGAACTTCTTCTGCCACTTCTGGCACGTCCTCCTCTTCTGTATCCTGGACCTCTGGTCCTGTCTCTGTAACTCTCTGTGGCACTGTAGGGCTCTGTACGGCACTGTTAGGCTCTGTTCTGTTCTGTTCTTCTGGTGGAAGATTGAACTTCACTGTTCTGGCAGGAGGGTTATTTTCTTTCTGGATAGGTGGTTCCTTCTGCTTTGCACGCGTGATGGCAGCAACTTCCAATTCCACTAAATTGGAGGTAGGCTCTTGGGCCTTGGACGGACTATCAGTAGCACTGTTTTTCACTGGGGCTGGGCTTGGACAGTCTTTTGCAGTGTGGCCTTCTCCTTTGCATCGACTGCATAAGGGCTTGTAATCCACTGACCTTCGAGGATTTGGACAATTTGGTGAAATGTGTCCCTTTTCTCCGCATCTGTAACATTCCACTTCTGATCTCTGACCACCGCCAGACTGTCTTCCTCTGTAACTTTGAGAAGGAAATCTTCTGGGTCTGAAATTAGGACCAAACTCTCTAGGCTTGGGTCCAATATCTTGTGTTGTCATTTTGGATTCCAGCAAGTTAAATCTTGCGTCTTCTTCCTTTCTTCTCCTATCATGCATCTCCTTCAGGGAGCAAATGTCCTCTGTATGGTTCTTCCGCAAATAGTAGGAACAGAAGGCCCCAGGAATGGTTGGTTTCCGTGTACATTCAATGGCTAAATGGCCTGCTTGATGACACTTACCACACCAAGTATTTGACCGCATCACATCCCTTCCTGCTCCTGCAACGTTGGATATGCTAGCGGTGTTCACTTTCAGCGTCTGTAGTTGCTCTGTAATCACATCCATCAACTCCTTTTTGATGTTTGCAACTGACTTGGATAAATAATCCTTCAAGCTTTCTCCTCCGGACGTACTGGTAGGAGGGTTTTGAGGAGTCTCTGTAATTACTGCATAAACTGGTTGGGTTGGTACAGAGGGGTCTCTGTTCTGGTTCTGATTTAGAGCTCCTGTTTGAACTGTTGGCTGTTGGCTCCAATTGGTAGGGTTCCACGGTTGCTGCTGATTTTGCATTGAGGAGATTGGTTGGGACCATTGTTGTTGTGGTTGAACCATCATTTGAGGCATGGATTGTGGCCACTGTTGATTTGGTGCACTGTACTGTGATACCGGGGGCATCTGTTGGTAGGAGTAGGGAACAGTCCTTGGGACTGCATTTGGTAGGTACATCATTCCTGGCATCAGAGGAGGTAGGACTCCTCTTCCTGTATTCATTGCTAATCTAGCTTCCACTTCATCGTACAGTCTTGCACCTTCTGTTGCAGCTTGCAGGGTGGCTGGTCTTTGCAGCTCCACAAACTTACAGACTTCTGGTTGTAATCCTCTGAGAAACACTCCCTTCTGAATGCCATCATCTAGATTATGGTTAGTCCATCTCTTCAGGATGGATTCCATTCGTGAGACATAAGCTTCTACTCTTTCTCCAGAGGACTGACTTAGGTTCATAAATTCCTCTCTCATCCGCTCTTCAAAGCCTTCACGCTTGAATTTAGTGAGGAAGGCCAACTTCAGGTCGTCCCATGTGCCAAAAGTTCCTGCTGCTTGTCTCTCATACCACTGAAACGCCGCGCCCTTGAAAGTGGCGGGGAATATCGCTAACCAATGCTCAGGGGTTCTGGCATTGTTAGCCACACATGCTACCATAAACTCTGCTACATGAAGATCGGGGTCTTCATTGTACTCTCCCTTAAATACTGGCAATGGGACTACGTTCACTGGTTTGTCATCAATATTTCCAGGACGGATCTGGCTTGGAAGTGGGCCTCCAGCAGGAGGAGGAAGGGCTTGATGTGCCATTGGGACTTCTGTAAAGAGTTCCGCAAGGGCGTCAAAGGCGGCTTCTGCTGCGAGCTCGCTCTCGGCTCTGATTTTTGCTTTCTCTCTTCTCACGTACCTCTAGACTCGTTCTAATGCTTGCCTTTTTATTGCGTCATTCATCAGGGGGTTGGCTCCACTATGTTGTTAGTGCTCCACAGAGAGTTAACAGAAGGCTTCAGTCTCTGGAGGACTCTCTTGCCAACATTTCTTCTACTTTTTTCTTCTCAACGTCCCTAAATTCTGCTTTCATGCCACTGCACAGAGGAAGGTATTCATTCGGTTCTGAAGGTGTCAAAATGCATACGTCTGAGCATTGTGGTGGTGCCATCATTATAGTAATGCCAGCTTCTGATGGTTTCAATAGTGTATGTTGTGAAAAACACTCTGTCTACCAACTTCCAGTGGGTTGCTAATTGAACAAACAGAAGATTATCAGTACACCAAGCATCCCATGTATCTTGTTGTTGAGCATCCACGAACAAATTCCAACTCTTTTCCTTGTCCCTGTGAACCTCTACAGACCAAGACTCCTGAAGCTTCTTCACAATCTCCCACTTGATGATGTCTGGAAACTTCTCAATGAATGCCAAATCTTCCATGGATGTTCATTCTCTCTATTTCTGCTCTTCAGTTTGTTCCCAAACAATTTGCCACCAAGATGCAAGTTTCTGCTGCTTCAATAGGAAGAGGAAACTGTCCACCACATAGAGCATGCATCATGATGGTGATGTGTTTCCGCCATTGTGGGATGAACTTCTTATGAAAAGTGGCTTTGATTATGAGAAATTCCAACTCTTCAGTGGAAGAAGGAATTTTACAAACATCCATTGAATTCTTCTCTTCTTGGCAATGCCAATTCCTTCATTTTCAGCCTCTTTTGGTGCTTGTTGATGGCAAGTTTCCCCGGCTGCGCACCAAAAACATGGAGCCCCGAGAGGAACACCAAGGAAAAGGGAATTCTCTTGCAAGAAAATCTATCTTGTAACATCAACAAGCTTGTTTATCATGTTTCATATGATCACAATGAAGAAAAGAACACCAGGCACAACAAATCTTCATGCAGCATCATGTAAATCTCCCACGGTTTTTAATAGAATCAACCATATTCTTCAACATCTTCACAAAATCCATCAATAGAACAAAGAAAGCAAAGAAATACACCATCTTTGAATGGAAATACATCACATAGTATTCATCTTCAATATCTTCATAGTCTTCTCTCTCAATCTCTCATATACAATCACTCTGTTTTAATAGAATTGGCTATCTCTGACTCTCTCTCACACACTCCATCAATAATACATCATATCCTCACTACAATCTCTCAAAAATTACTCTCAATAATCACTCTTAGGTCGTGGATACCCCTCCCAAGAGGTATGTCTGATATGAAGGGTCACCAGAGCCACTACAGTGTCTCTTCACAGCTCACTACTGTCACTTCACTCTAGTCTTCTCTTGAGTCTTCAGCAGCTACTTCTTCCACTTCTTTCAGCTCTTTTGCACTTGTATTCACCTCTTTCCAAGGCTAGAAAACTTTCCCAAAATCACACATACATTCCACAGAACACTTACAGAACAGTCTACAGAACAGTACCAGAACAGTTACAGTACAAAAGCAGAACAGAAATAGTACAGTACCAGAACAGAAACAGTACAGAAACAGAAGCTCTACAGAAGACCTACAGAAGGTCACAGAAGGTCAACAAAACCTCATAACTCACTCTCAAACTATTCAAAACTCTCACAAACCATTCACTAAGCTTTCACAATATCTCATTCTTCATCAATCAATACTCCATCCCTCCTTACAGAAGACAATCAGAACAAAACAGACCAAAACAGAGCAAAACAGAAGGTATAGAGAACCATTCAGAACCTATCAGAACATCACAAAACCACCAACAAACATCATGATCTTCCAAAACACAATCATTATCATCCAAAACACTCTCAATCCACTTCCAAATCAATCAATCATCCCATAAAATCAACCATTCAACACTCTCAAAAACAACAAAAATCAGCCAAAAAACAAGTCATTTCAACACTCAACAAACCTCCGTGAAATAATCCTGTATAGATCTGCTCTTCCTCTCCATGTTGTTTAACTTGTGCTTCAACTGTATCTTCCTGGCACTTGTGTTTGTGCCATAATACTTGACCAAAATGTCCCATGCATCCTTAGGAGAGCTGTAGTTCATTATCTGCATTACCATAGCATCTGAGATACATAAAAAGAGCCAGTGCAAGACTCTATGAGCTCTTTCCATCCAAGCTCGGTGTAATCGTCTCTGATCAGATCTGGGAGCTCAGGTTCAGCTTCCACTCCAGTCACTAACTCCCAATAGCCTTTCCCTATTAAGAAGTTCTCCATGCGGAACTTCCATATGGCATAATTGTTACTGTCAAGCTTTTCCCCCACTATCTAGGTTATGTTGTTAGTCCTTTCTGCATTTGCCATGTTGTACCAGACACTCTTTAGTCACTGCCTCACTTCTTGCAAGCCAACAAGTCACTCTGACCAACCTCAGTCCTTCACTGTTTATGATAGTTTTCTACAACTATTCTCTGCAAAAAACTAGGGTATTTCAGCCCTTTACAACCTCAAAAACATCCACAAACATGTGGTATAACCCGAAGGTACATCAGTCAGTACATAGACTTTGCAAGTATTGTAACTTTGTGTCATGCAAGCTTATTGCAGTAAAGAGAATACGTAGTCTAAAACTTGCAATTTTTCAGTAAACCAGCAGTGAATTTACTGTCAAAAACCACTTTAAAAACATGTCATACATGCTCCAAACTTTCCCATACATTTGCTAGTATATGTAGGCAAGTAGACATAGTCATACGGGCACAAAACAATGCAGATCCAACAAGTACAAGTGACATAAATCTGCTCACAGATTGTATACAGCCAATAAACTATCAAACCAAGATGTATTTCAGCCCAAGAGATCCTCAAGACACTTCATACATATGCCATTGTGTGTAGGGATCAATACATAACCATACAGGCATTCGCAGACTCTCTATCTTCAAGAAGTAATGTCAAAAAGTACATGGACTGTTTATGACCAGCCAATACATTGTCAAAGCATTTGTTCTCTTATTCAAATTTCAGTTTTTAAGAGCCTTCAATGCTCATCTCAATGCTCATAGAATTCAATAATCATATCCCGTACCATACAACTCCCTATAGGAAACAAAAGGCATGTATTTCTTCAAGTCAATGAGTGTATGATGATGACAGCTTTTATGACAGCTTTCAGCCTGTCATAAAATTTTAGATCTGAATATTTTATCAGTAAAATGCAACCCAAATGCATCAAACTCAGTACATATGCTTCCTGAATGAACCCTCACTTTCGTAGAGCTAAAAAATGCTCATCAAATGGCTTCAAAACTTCAGGAGGACTCTAGTGTATGCTGCCCTATTCAATGACAGTTTCTAGCCATTAACAATTTCCAGATTTGAATATTTTTGCCACCAAACTTCAACTCATAAGCATACCAACCAATACATATGCCTGCATAAGCATATCTATGCTCAAATCTCATGTCGGAGATACATACATGCTGTGTATTCCCTGTTTGTAATAGACCTGGACTGTATTTCAGATCTGAAGCTCACTGTTTCAGCTCACATATTAGCTCCAATCAAGGCATCAAAGGACCTTCCAAGAAGCATTTTCAAGCTGGAGATCAACTAGGTAGTGATTGATATCTTCATTAGTAGTAGAAAATGACAATTCAAGATCAGGCACAAACACGACAATAGCCCTGGGGGTTTTAGCAGCAGGTATACTCCACAAGGATAGTTGATGCTTGCTCTTGAGTGCTCAATGAAGCCTCTACAATGCTTCAAACAGGCCAGGACAACCCTCTTGTATAATGACAACCCAAAATGACAAAATGCACACCTTCAGAGATACAATGACAGCCTGCACATTGTCAGCCTGCTTCTCTTCAAGCACTGCCCTCAGTCTCCATGTTGTAGGTCTTTCTCACAGCTTCATGCCTTCAAGAGCCCATCCATGATGGCTCTAATACCATGTTGGAAGAGAGAGGGAAAGAGACAATGTAATGGAGCAGCAACCTGACCTTCAGGTTGTTCATCATCTTTCATTATTTCATAGACTACTAGCATAACATAAGTGTATACAATAGTACTAAGGTCCATAGGACCATTCACACTGGGTCTAAGACCACTGACTTATTTAATGTCCCACACTTGGTGATATAGTTGGACACAACTAATGTCGGTCATGTTGAGATATCGAGCTCTACTCGTGATATGCCAGGGTGACCGTTGTGCATTTATGTCACCGACTTGTCAGTTACAGATGCGGTTGGTACACCGCCCATGAATAATAGCTAGATGACAGCTATCTTTATCTACTCTAGTTCGTGGTTCAGTTAGTATGCCATCTTAGTTAGTTGAGTTTGGTTTGAGACCCATATATAGGGTTCTTCTATTTCTATGTACTAGAGTTCTTTTTGGCTTACAAAACTAAGAAGAGGAAAATTGTTTTCAGCCTCCACCTGTGTGTGTATTCCCTCATTGTGCAAGCAAGAAAGCTACAAGTGAGACTCCTTCCTTCTCTCCCACAATCTTGACATGGTATCAGAGCCTTGTTTATGGTAAGGAGCTCAAGAAAGCAAACCAAGTTCGCGGTGTTCTGGTAAGAGGACCAGTGTTGCTTTCATTTTTCGGGGCCTGTTTTGGAGGCGGAAGTTTTCTACACGCACTCAGGAAAAGGCCCTGTTTTATGCTGTGCGACCACTGTTCTACAGGTCGGTGAAAAGTTACTGTAGAAATTGCATCCTATGCCTGTGCACAGAGACATTGGGAGTTACAGAATCACCCTTGTTGCCTGTTGATGCAAAATCCTCACTAGGAAGTGACAGTGTGGTCAAATACCACTTTCGTCAGTTTTGCAGATTTGCCCTTGTGAGGCTGAAGCTGTGTTCTTTGCAGTGACATAATTTTTTGCAGTGTTCTGTAATGGCGTTTGATTCTCTTTCAGAGATTGTCACTAAAAAGCTTGACAAGAACAACTTCCAAGCATGGAAGTTTAGAATGACGAATTTCCTTATGGGAAAAGGATATTGGGAATTCATTGTAGGAAATGAAGAAGAACCAGTTCTTCCTGATGTTCCCAATCAATAGCAAATGCAAAAATTTAAAGCATGGCATGAGAGAGCCAAGAAAGTTATGTAGTGGCTGTCTATCAGCATTTCAGACTCTACGATTGTGCATATTCAAGATGCAAGTATGCCAAAGGAGGCATGGGATACTTTGTTAAAAATATATAGCACAAATAGGCAAGCCAGGAAAATGCAGCTCAAGCAAGAGTTGCACAATGTGCAAAGAGAAAGTATGAGCATCAATGACTACCACATGAAGGTGAAGAAGATTGCAGATGCACTTGCATCCATTGGGTCGCCAGTGGAAGATGATGATTTAGTTTCTTGACCTTGAATGGTCTAGGAAAGGATTATGCATAGTTCCAAACATCCATTTCCATCTGTGAAAGATTTCCTAATTTTGAGGAGTTGATTGCTCTTCTAATTTTTGAGGAGTAGAGAAATGGTGGTGCATCTTCTTCAGGAGGAACTTCAAAAGAAGTTGTCTTCTACTCAAATGTTGGAAGAGGTAGAGGCAGAGGTAGAGGAGGCCGATCTAGAGGCCGTGGTAGAAATCGGAATATGCAGCAAACTCAAGAAAACCAGTCCTATGGAGGAGGACATGGTAACTCTAGAGGTAGGGGGAGCCAAAGAGGCCAAAATGCAAACAGCAATGTTGAATGCTACTACTGTGGTAAAATGGGTCATATGGCTAAAGACTACTATAAAAAGCAGAATGACATCATGAATGGACAATTGTAACAAGGGAATTATGCATCTTCTAGTAGACAGGGTGATGACAGAAATGAGCATTTGTTTATGGTGCAGCACATGACCAATTCTGTGACAAGTGCAGAAGAAAGAAACGATGTGTGGTATGTTGACTCAGGTGCATCAAACCACATGACAGGTCATGCAGAATGGATGCAGGATGCAAGGAAAATGGAAAAACCAGGATTTGTGGAGACTGGTGATGATACTGCACATCCTATTGTGTAGATTGGAAAAATTCATTTGTCTATGCAGGATGGAAAAAAGAAATACTTGTTGGATGTATTTCATGTCCCGAATATCACCAAGAACCTGGTTTGATCTGTTGGTCAAATGGTTGAGCAGGGCTTGCAGATCAGATTTAATTCTCATGGATGCTTTGTTGAGGATATGAAAAATAAAGGTTGCTTGATAGCAAAAGGAAAGAAGAAAGGCA
Organism: Lygodium microphyllum; assembly: GCF_053477565.2. NCBI lineage: Eukaryota > Viridiplantae > Streptophyta > Polypodiopsida > Schizaeales > Lygodiaceae > Lygodium > Lygodium microphyllum. The sequence continues at coordinate 5,413,450 of NC_141135.1, forward strand.
GAATGTTTACGTTGGAAGCAGACATGCGTGAATTGAGTGTAGCAATGTTTGCACATGGAACCGGTGTAGTTGCAGATATTGATATATGGCATAAACGCATTGGTCATGTTAATGTACATCGACTTAAATCAATGCAAGTCCAAAATATTATTGCAGGATTACCTAAATTCAAGGTTGCATAAATGCATAAGGTATGTAAAGCCTGTTAGTTTGGAAAACAGGCAAGGAAACCATTTCCTAGACATGTTCAAGAGAGTAAGAAGCCATTGGAATTAATCCACTCTGATGTGTGGACTACTAAAGCTGCATCTCTTGGAGGCTGTCATTATTTTGTCACTTTTATTAATGACTATAGCAGAAAAGTTTGGGTGTATTTTATGAAAAAGAAAAGTGAAGTTTTGGGGCATTTCAAAACTCTTCAAGCTATAGTTGAAAAAGAAACAGGCCTGCAAATAAAATGCCTAAGGTCAGATGGAGGGGGAGAGTACCTCTCAAATGAGTTTGCAAGGTTCCTGCAGGAGCATGGCATAAAGCAGCAATATTCATGTAGTCATACCCCACAACAAAATGGAATTGCAGAAAGAAAAAATAGGCATATTGGAGATGTATCTCGTGCCATGCTCAATGAAAAAGACTTGCCAAATTTTTACTGGGCTGAGGCAGTTGCTACAGCAGTCTACATAATGAACAGGACTCCCACTGCAGCATTACATGGCATGACTCCAGAGAAGAGGTATACTGGTAGGAAACCAGATATTTCTCATTTGAAAATTTTTGGTTGCATTGCCTATGTTCATGTGCCAGATGAGTTGAGATCCAAGTTAGATCCAAAAGCTGAGAAATGCATCTTTATTGGTTACTCTCTGCAGCAAAAAGGGTATAGATGCTATAACCCTTCTACTCGTAAGTTTATAGTGAGCAGAGATGTTGTTTTTAATGAGATGAGTAGCTGGTATAAACCAACAAATGTGATTGATAATGTAGATGCACAAAATGGTAATGCTGCACAGAATTCACAACAGTAGTCACAAGATATTAGTGGACCTGGAGCGTCCTCTAGCAGTGGTTCACATTCTTTGCCATGGACAGGCAGATTGAGATCATGATGCCAGGAGGCATATTCCACGGTGGATTCCGTGAGATTTTACGGTAGATTCCGTAAACTTTAATGACTGGGGCTCATACACAAAGTGGATTCTTTGTGCGAGAAGTTGATGGGGACGCTTGTCCTTTTCGGGCGTTTCATTAATTTAGTGTGCACATGGGTGATTCCATAGCGGGTGATTCCACAAAATACATATTAAATTAATAAACGTTTATGAGTTTAGAGTGCGCACTCGTAATAAATTAAGGTTAGGATTTATTTCTAACCAGTTGATTTATTTATGTAGCTGAAGACTGCTAGGTATTCACTTTTGTCGGTTTAATTGTATTATTTTACTAACGATTGTGAATGCTTCAGTTGATGGGTAGAGATAGCAGTAGTGGCAGAGGAAAGCATTGGAGTCTAGCGAGTATTCGACCTATGGATTATATTTTGATAGGTGCCACGCCTATATTTTGTTATGTCTATTGAGGCATCGATTATTTTTTATTATTTTGTATGCGCCTATGCGCATGGATATGTTATTTCTATTTGGACATTGTGTTGGGCGTGCCAGACTCTATGGGCACCGTCCATTAGCTTTATTTCTATTTTTGTAAAAGCAAACTCAAAAGCTAAAGGCTTGTCATATTTTTGTAAATTGGGCTATTATTGAGCATGAAGATGAAAATATACATAAAATACATGGTTTGTGAAGCTCTCACACAAGGCGTGGGGGGAGATTGAACCCAATTGGTCTCTTGCTCTTGTCGTTCATGCTTTTTACATTGTAATTTGTGGAAAAAGGTAGAGTTCATTGTTCTCGAGGACCTTCCGGGATTCACCACGTGAGCATACAGCGACCGATCTGCGCATCAGTGGTATCAGAGCGGAGCTGAGATCAAGAGCTTCCAATCGCTATCCATCTCATGTGAAGGTGGAGCTCCTGGAACGATCGGGCTCTACAGTCAATCTCGTCGTGAACTGTCGATACAGGTAGACTTCTGGCGATCAAGAACCCCTGTTTCTGTCATCAGATTGCGAAGGACCAGGCAATATAGGCGGAGGACCACTCATTCATCTCTATCAACAAGTCGTGGACAAACTGTGAGAAATTCCATATCTCCTCTCTTCCAAAGTTTAATCTTCAAGTTTATAAGCTTAGTGAGAAGCTTACAGCTTCACAAATCAAATCGTTTGGTCTCGGAGTATCTCCAAAAATTCCGCGAGGCAGAAAAAACAGCCCCCCCCACGACTGCGCCGTTTTTCATCACTTAAGCCCCCCATAAGCTAAAGCTACCAAGCTTAATTCATTAAGATTTAAACAAGTCAGACAAATCATCTCTGGTCAACAACTCCAAGTCTCGCACTTCAGAAATCAAGTTCTGCAAGTCATCTGTGATCAAGTTCTGCAAGTTCACTAAGTCGGCTAAGTTCTGCAAGTCTGCAACTCTTCAAGTCACCTAAGTCTGCAACTCTGCAAGTCAGACTAGTCAACTGGAGTCAGAACTGACTTGTGCTCAAAACTCCTAGAAGGGTTGTTCCTGTGCAGAAACTTCGAACTGCAAAGTTGTTCGTTGGAAGGTATTCTACCCATAAGCAGGTTTGCTGAAGTATTTTCAGCATATGAAGAAGGAAAAATCGCAGATTTTTTGAAGATTGAGAAAGAAATACCCAAAAACACATAAGCCTTGTAACCCCGAATTTGAGCTACGCTCATCCCGCTAACCTGATTTTGAGTGAGAAAGGTCTTTTGAGTTTTACAGGATGATGGAACCACATATGGATGATCTTATGGCTGAAGACGACCTACCTGAGCCTACGATGGAGCAAAAGCTGAACTTAATCATGATGCAATTGGAAGAAGAACGAAGGGCTAGGCAAGCATTGCAAGCGCAATTGGCAAAATTACAAAGCGCGTCTACCGACAAAGAAGAACCTCAAGCTAAAGATTTGATTCGACGTACCATCAACGCCACTCTTGAAGCTCAAACCATTCGCAAGGAATCAAAGATAAGTAAACGAAGTTTCAAATTTCGCACTTTCAACGGCATACGAGAAGGAAAGACAGTTCTAGCATTCATTAGTCAGTTTGATGACTATTTCCATGAGGAAACTTATCCAGAAAAAGATAAAATCAAGTGTATTACTAATCATTTGGTAGACAGAGCATCACTTTGGTGGACTATAGTACGCAAGAGCATAGAATGTCCTGCTACTTGGGAAGATTTCAAGAAGAAGTTCATCTAGAATTTCCTTCCACCGCAATTTCATGAGAAGGCTATTAAGCAATGGGATCTACTTCAACAACGGGATCGTGAGCCTATTCCTCAGTATACAGAGCGTTTTGGGAATGCACTTCTCCAGCACGCATGCTTGAAGACGTACCAGAGACGACACATAAGCGAAAACATATGTCTGGACTTCTTGGGCATTACTACGCTGAAGTGAACATGTTCAAGCCTGCTACTCTTGAAGACGCCATTTCACTAGCTCATGACACTGAAGATAAGCTACGCGGTAGAGACAGACGACCACAGCAATTCCAAGCCAATAGTAATTATGGATCTAAACAATTCAATTTCAATTTTAGAAGATTTAATCCAAGTCGTTTCTCTTCATCATCTTTCCGCAAGAATTGGGCTAATCCATCTGTATTACCATCCAATGTCAATCCAAATCCTAAGCCTATTCCACAACCAAATCCAAATATACCTAGACTTCCTGCCATTGCAAATAATGTAACCAAAGCCAAGCCAATAGTATGCTATAAATGCCACCAGCCTGGACACCTCGCAACAAATTGTCATTCAAAGAAGCCACCAACTCATATCAACTATCTTGGAGCCATGGACAAAGACGAACATGAGGATATGCCTGATTTCACCGAAGATGAGGACGACACTACTACTACTTCCGACACTTTACCAGGTATGCCTACTCCGCATTCTTTATTGACTATGAAATGTTTGGTGCATAGAAAGGAAAAGACTATTTTGCATGATGACGGTAGTACTCATGATTTTATTTCAGCAAAATCGGTAAAGGAATTGAAATTACAGACTGTACCTACGCATTATCGCATAAAAGCTGCATTTTTAGGCACTAGGTATAATGGTACACAGGAAGTGCAAGATTTAGAGATTCAAATTGGTTCATACACTGAAAGAAGAAATTTCTTAGTTGTTCCATTACAGTCGAGTGACATTATTTTAGGAATGCCTTGGTGACACCAGCATAATCCAGATATAGATTATTCCACACACACAATGAATATTAATTTTCAAGGAAAATCTATTACATTATATGGTACGCATGCATCTAATGTTTTTCCACTGCTTTCGCATACTCAAGCTAAACGTGCATTACGCAAGAGTAGTAAATCATATCTCATTTGGGTGAATGAATTGCAAGTAAAGGAAAATCATATGCACCGTAGGCATAAGGAATTTCTTGCATATTTTAAGGACTATTTTGCAGAAGACCTACCACCAGGTTTACCTCCTTCACGTCCAGAAGACCATAAGATAGATTTGATCCTTGGCACATAACCACCTTGCAAAGCACCATATAGGCACAACCAGATAGAGCAAAAAGAAATCCAGAGTCAAGTTGAGGAATTACTAAATAGAGGTTTCATTAGACCTAGCAGTTCTTCATTCGGTGCACGTGTATTGTTAGTCAAGAAAAAGAATAATACCTATCGTATGTGTATTGACTATCGAGCTTTAAATAAGATCACTGTAAAGAATAGGTATCCTATTCCTAGAGTTGATGACCTTATGGACAAACTGCAAGGATCTTCTATATTTAGTAAAATTGACCTTAAGTCTGGTTATCATCAGGTGAGGCTAGATAAATCTGACATATTCAAGACTGCATTTAGAACAGAGTTTGGTCATTACGAATTTTTAGTCATGCCATTCAAATTGACTAATGCACCTGCTACCTTTAGTAGAATGATGAACCATATCTTTCTGAAATATCCGTATTGTGTAATTGTTTTCTTTGATGATATTTTGGTGTTATAGTCAAAATGAGAAAGAACATTATGAGCATTTGTCATTAGTTTTTCAGTTATTAAAAGAAAATCAACTGTATGCAAATCCTGAAAAGAGTGAATTCTTTAAGATAGAAATTGAGTATTTAGGTCATATTGTATTATCTGAAGGAATTAAAGTTAATCCTAGGAAAATTGATGCAATATTGAATTGGCCTGTTCCTAAAAACGTGCATGAGTTACGCTCATTCCTTGGTCTTGCTAGTTTCTATAGGAAGTTTGTACGTAATTTTTCATTACTTTCTTTACCATTAACCAAACTTCTCAAGAAAGGAATTGTTTATCAATGGACCGAAAATCAACAGAAATCCTTTGACTTACTGAAACATGCATTAACCAATGCCCCTGTTCTATAGTTGCCTGACTTTAATAGACCATTCTTTCTAGTAGTGACCGATGCTAGTGGATCAGGAATAGGAGCCGTACTTATGCAAGACAATCATCCTATAGCATATTCTAGTTGTAAGCTAAAACCCTCTGAGTTGAAATATTCCACATATGACAAAGAACTATTAGCAATTGTACAAGCATTAAGACAGTGGAAACATTACTTAATGGGTTCAGAATTTATGATAAAGATCGATCAGCAAAGTATTAGACATTTACTTAGCCAACCCCAAATCTCTGACCGTCATATCAAATGGGCCTCCTTCATTCAAAGTTTTCATCCTATCATTCAATACCAACTTGGAAAAGAAAATGTAGTGGCTGATGCATTGAGTAGAAGACCTGCAATTCATAATATTTCTGTCATATCTTTTGATTCTTTGATTACTATGAAAGATACATATCACCAGGATATTACTTTTCATTCTGATTGGAATAAATTAGTTCAAAATAATTTCATTCCTGTTGATTCATTGCCATATAATGATGGATTTATGTTTTATGAAAAGAGATTGTGTGTTACTATTCCATTCGGATCTTTTGTTTTGAATGAAATTCATTGTCCCCCATATCAAGGTTATAGAGGTATCATATTTACATTACGTATGTTAACTGAAGATTTTTATTGGTCCCATATGGATGCAGATGTATCTAACTTCGTTTCTGAACGTTTGATTTGTCAAAGAGTTAAGAGACATCATGGTAAATAGTATGGATTACTTATGCCTTTGTCTATTCCATCTAAACCTTGGGAACAAATCTCTATGGATTTCATTACTGGTTTACCAAATACTAAATCTAACCATGATATGATTTGGACATTTGTAGATAGATTTAGTAAACAAGCATATTTCATTCCATGTAAGAAAACTTTAACAGCATCACAAGAAGCACATTTATTTTTGAAAACTGTTTTTACTAACCATGGATTGCCAAAAGTTATCATTTCAGATCGTGATTCTAGATTTTGTAACAATTTTTGGATTACCCTATTTGCTAATCTAGGCACAAAGATTGATTTCTCATCTGCATTTCATCTAGAAACTAATGGACAAACAGAAGCCACAAACAGTACCATTCTAGATCTTTTACGTGCATATACTATCTCTAAACCTCAGACATGGGACACTCATTTGCATATATTACAATTTGCATATAACAATACACCGCACACATCTACAAAGAAAGCACCGTTTGAAGTCATTTATGGATATAGATTATCTACACCTGTTGCATCTTTGTCTAATAGAATTCAAAGTGCTAATGATATTGCTAGTATGTATAACAGTATATTTGATGAAGTTAAAGATATGATTGCTAAAGCCCAGCAATCATATACCAAACAAGTCAACAAGAAAAGACAAGCCATGAATTTCAAAGTTGATGATTATGTTTGGCTCAGAATAGAAAAACGCAGACTGCAAAGTGTAGATAGACATCCAGTTGTCAAATTAGCTCCTAGATTCTATGGACCATTTAGAATCATTCATAAAATTAATGATAATGCATTCAAGTTAGAATTACCATCTCATTGGAAAATTCACAATACATTTCACATTAGTTTATTGAGACCATTTAGAGGCCAATTACCTGTCCATCCTGTTTATGAAAACCCACCTTTATTAAAGGAAGAGACTGAAATACTTGAACCAGAAGCTATCTGATGCGAGGAGGCATATTCCACGGTGGATTCCGTGAGGTTTTACAGTGGATTCCGTAAACTTAGATGACCGGGGCTCATACACAAAGAGGATTCTTTGTGCGAGAACTTGATGGGGACGCCTGTCCTTTTCGGGCGTTTCATTAATTTAGTGTGTACGTGGGTGATTCCATAGCGGGTGATTCCGCAAAATGCATATTAAATTAATAAACGTTTATGAGTTTAGAGTGCGCACTTGTAATAAATTAAGGTTAGGATTTATTTCTAACCAGTTAATTTATTTATGTAGCTGAAGACTACTAGGTATTCACTTTTGTCGGTTTAATTGTATTATTTTACTAATGATTGTGAATGCTTCAGTTGATGTGTAGAGATAGCAGCAGTGGCGGAGGAAAGCATTGGAGTCTAGCGAGTATTCAACCTTTGGACTATATTTTGATAGGCGCCACGCCTATATTTTGTTATGTCTATTGAGACATTGATTATTGATTATTATTTTATATGCGCCTATGCGCACGGATATGTTATTTCTATTTGGACATTGAGATTGGGCATGCCAGACTCTATGGGCACCGTCCATTAGCTTTATTTTCCTATTTTTGTAGAAAGCAAACTCAAAAGCTAAAAGCTTGTCATATTTTTCTAAATTGGGCTATTATTGAGCATGAAGATTGAAATATACATAAAATACATGCTTTGTGAAGCGCTCACACAAGGCATGGGGGGAGATTGAACCCAATTGGTGTTCTTTCTTCTTTTGACCTAGTCCCCCTTACAACAACAGGACCCCGCATTTGACTTGGGGCATCAATTGCTCAAGGTCCCATGTAGAAGAAGCCCGCCTTCTAGAAGAAGTCCATGGAGGATTCCAAAGATCCCCAACACTCAACACCAAAGCCCTTTGAGCTCGGTATGAAGTTACACACCAAGTTGGAGCAACTCAAAGGGACGTTGATGCAAGCACATGCCATATCTTCAAAGTGTGTCATGCACATTTACTCCTTAGAGGATACTGCTATCTACTAAGTAGTACAAGTCAAACATTTGGAGTAGTATCTAATGATGGGAAGAATACAGTAGGATCATCTTCAACAAGTTTTTCTAATGGGTGACTACTACTTGCATTTCCCAATCGCTGCACTAGAACCACATGGACCTCTGTCTCCATAGCAGGATCTAAACTACAACTCACTCTTGACCTTACCACAAGCACCTCTATGATAGTGCCTAGCTTGCTTGGCCCCTCCCCCTCCCACTCTTCCCATCTCTCCAAATTTTCCACTACTAGTTTTTCACAATTTTAGTCTAGCTAGCACTAGAAGGGTAGAGTTCATTGTTCTTGGGGACCTTCCGGGATTCACTACGTGAGCATTCTGCGTCTGATCTGCGCACCAGTGGTATCAGAGCGGAGCTGAGATCAAGAGCTTCCAATCGCTACCAATCTCGGGCGAAGGTGGAGCTCCAGGAACGATCGGGCTCTACAGTCAATCTCATCGAGAACCGTCGATACAGGCAGACTTCTGGCGATCAAGAACCCCTGTTTCTACTGTCAGATCGCGAAGGACCAGGCTCTGTAGGCGGAGGACCACGCATCCATCTCCTTCATCAAGTCGTGGTTATACTGTGAGCAAACTCCTTAATCTATCTTTATCAAAGCTTAATTGTTAAGCTTATAAGCTTAAGAAGAAGCTTAGTGCTTCAAATTTTCAATCGTGAGGTCTCTAAGGACCTCCGATTTTTCCGCGTGGCGGAAAAAATGGCCCCCCCCCCCCTCACGATTTGACGACGACTGTTGATTAAGCTATTAAGCTTAATCTCTTAAATCAAGCTAAGCTATTCAAGTCACACAGAACAAGCAAGTCGACAAACTTCAGGTCCTACACCTCCGAAGTCAAGTTCTGCAAGTCAAGTGGAATCAAGTCCTGCAAGTTCCTCAAGTCGGCCTAAGTTCTACAAGTCAGCAACTCTGCAAGTCAGCTAAGTCTGCAACTCTGCAAGTCAGACTAGTCAATTGGAGTCAGGACTGACTAGTGCTTAAAACTCTTAGAAGACTTGTTCCTATGCAAAAACTTTGAACTGGAAAGTTGTTCGTGGCAATGTGTTCTACCTATCTACAAGTTCGTTGAAGTACTTTCAGCAAACGAAGACGGAAATATTGCAGATTTTCTGAAAATTGAGAAAGAAATACCCAAAAATACATAGCCTTGTAACCCCGAATTTGAGCTACGCTCATCCCGCTAACCTGATTTTGAGTGAGAAAGGTTTATTGAGTTTTACACGACCCCACATATGGATGATCCTATGGCTGAAGACAACTTACCTGAGCCTACCATGGAGCAAAAGCTGGATCTAATCATGTTACAATTGGAAGAAGAGCGAAGGGCTAGGCAAGCATTGCAAGCGCAATTGACAAAACTACAAAGAGCGTCCACCGACAAAGAAGAACCTCAAGCTGAAGATTTGATTCGCCGTACCATCGACGCCACTCTTAAAGCTCAAACCATTCGCAAGGAATCCAAGATAAGTAAACGAAGTTTCAAATTTTGCACTTTCAATGGCATACGAGAAGGAAAGACTGTTTTATCATTCACTAGTCAGTTTGATAACTATTTCCATGAGGAAACTTATCCAGAAAAAGATAAAATCAAGTGTGTTACTAATCATCTGATAGATAGAGCATCACTTTGGTGGACTGTAGTACGCAAGAGCATAGAATGTCCTGCAACTTGGGAAGATTTCAAGAAGAAGTTCATGCAGAATTTCCTTCCACCGCAATTTCATGAGAAGGCTATCAAGCAATGGGATTTACTTCAATAACGAGATCGTGAGCCTATTCCACAGTATACAGAGTGTTTTTGAAATGCACTCCTACAGCTACGCATGCTTGAAGACGTACCAGAGACGACACATAAGCGGAAGTATATGTCTGGACTCCTTGGACATTACTACGCTGAAGTGAACATGTTCAAGCCTGCTACCCTTGAAGACGTCATCTCACTAGCTCACGACACTGAAGATAAGTTACGCGGAAGAGACAGACGACCACAGCAATTCCAAGCCAACGGTAATTATGGATCTAAACAATTCAATTCCAATTTTAGAAGGTTTAATCTAGGTCGTTTCTCATCACCATCTTTCCGCAAGAATTGGGCTAAACCACCTGCATTACCATCCACTGTCAATCCAAATTCTAAGCCTATTCCACAAGCAAATCCAAATGTACCCAGACTTCCAGCCATTGCAAATAATGTAACCAAAGCCAAGCCAATAGTATGCTATAAGTGTCACCAGCCAGGGCATCTCGCAGCAAATTGTCATTCAAAGAAGCCACCAGCACATATCAACTATCTTCGAGCCATGGACGAAGACGAGGATGAGGATATGCCGGATTTCACTGAAGATGAGGATGATACTACTACTACTTCCGACACTTTACCAGGTATGCCTACTCCACATTCATTGTTGACTATGAAATGTATGGTGCATGGAAATGAAAGAACTATTTTGCATGATGACGGTAGTACTCATGACTTTATTTAAGCAAAATTGGTAAAGGAATTGAAATTACAGACTGTACCTACGCATTATCGCATCAAAGCTGCATTTTTAGGCACTAGGTACAATGGCATACAAGAAGTACAAAATTTAGAGATTCAAATTGGTGCATACATTGAAAGAAGAAATTTCTTAGTTGTTCCATTATAGTCAAGCGACATTATTTTAGGAATGCCTTGGAGACACCAGCATAATCCAAATATAGATTATTCCACGCACACAATGAATATTAATTTTCAAGGAAAACCTATTACATTATATGGTATGCATGCATCTAATATTTTTCCACTACTTTCGCATACTCAAGCAAAATGTGCACTACGCAAGAATACTAAATCATATCTCATTTGGGTGAATGAATTGCAAGCAAAGGAAAATCATATGCACCCTAGGCATAAGGAATTTCTTGCATACTTTAAGGACTGTTTTGCAAAAGGCCTACCACTAGGTTTACCACCTTCACGACCAGAAGACCATAAGATTGATTTAATTCCTAGCACACAACCACCTTGCAAAGCACCATATAGGCACAATCAAATAGAGCAAAAAGAAATCCAGAGTCAAGTTGAAGAATTACTAAATAGAGGCTTAATTCGACCTAGCAGTTCTCCATTCGGTGCACCTGTACTCTTAGTCAAGAAAAAGAATAATACCTATCGTATGTGTATTGACTACCGAGCATTAAATAAGATCACTGTAAAGAATAGGTATCCTATACCTAGAGTTGATGACCTTATGGACAAACTGCAAGGATCTTCTATATTTAGTAAAATTGACCTTAAGTCTGGATATCATCAGGTGAGGTTAGATAGAACTGACATATTTAAGACTGCATTCAGAACACAGTTTGGCCATTACAAATTCTTAGTCATGCCATTCGGATTAACTAATGCACCTGCTACTTTCAGTAGAATGATGAACAGTATCTTTCTGAAATATCAGTATTGTGTGATTGTTTTCTTTGATGATATTTTGGTGTTTAGTCAAAGTGAAAAAGAGCATTATGAGCATTTATCATTAGTTTTTCAATTACTGAAAGAAAATCAATTGTTTGCAAATCCTGAAAAGAGTGAATTCTTTAAGACAGAAATAGAATATTTAGGACATATTGTATCAAAAGAAGGAATTAAAGTTGATCCTAAGAAAATTGATGCAATATTGCATTGGCCTGTTCCTAAAAATGTACATGAATTACGCTCATTCCTTGGTCTTGCTAGTTTCTATAGGAAGTTTGTACGTAATTTTTCATTACTTGCTTTACCACTAACCAAACTTCTTAAGAAAGGAATTGTTTATCAATGGACTGAAACTCAGCAGAAATCCTTTGACTTACTGAAACGTACATTAACCAATGCTCCTGTTCTACAGTTGCCTGACTTTAATAACAGACCATTCTTTCTAGTTGTGACCGATGCTAGCGGATCAGGAATAGGAGCCGTACTAATGCAAGACAATCATCCAATAGCATATTCTATTTCTAAGCTGAAACCCTCTGAGCTCAAATATTCCACTTATGACAAAGAACTATTAGCAGTTGTACAAGCATTAAAACAGTGGAAGCACTACTTAATGGGTTCAGAATTCATGATAAAGACCGACCAGCAAAGCATTAGACATCTACTTAGCCAACCCCAAATTTCTGACCGTCATATCAAATGGGCTTCCTTCATTCAAAGTTTTCATCCTATCATTCAATACCAACCTGGAAAAGAAAATGTAGTTGTTGATGCATTGAGTAGAAGACCTGCAATTCATAATATTTCTATCATATCTTTTGATTCTTTGATTGCTATGAAAGATACATATCATCAGGATATTACTTTTCATTCTGATTGGCAAAAATTCGTTCAAAATAATTTCATTCCTATTGATTCATTGTCATACAATGATGGATTTATGTTTTTTGAAAAGAGACTGTGTGTTACTATTCCATTCCGATCTTTTGTTTTGAATGAAATTCATTGTCCCCCATATCAAGGTCATAGAGGTATCATATCTACATTACGCATGTTAACTGAAGATTTTTATTGGCCACATATGGATGCAAATGTATCTAATTTCGTTTCTGAATGTTTGATTTGTCAAAGAATAAAGAGACATCATGGTAAACAGTATGGATTACTAATGCCTTTGTCTATTCCATCTAAACCTTGGGAACATATTTCTATGGATTTCATTACTGGTTTACCAAATACTAAATCTAACCATGACATGATTTGGACAATTGTAGATAGATTTAGTAAGAAAGCATATTTCATTGCATGTAAGAAAACTTTAACAGCCTCACAAGCAGCACAGTTATTTTTGAAAACTGTTTTTACTAACCATGGATTGCCAAAAGTGATTATTTCAGATCGAGATTCTAGATTTTGTAATAATTTTTGGATTACACTGTTTGCAAATCTAGGCACAAAGATTGATTTCTCATCTGCATTCCATCCAGAAACTAATCCATACAAACAGAAGCCACAAATAGCACCATTTTAGATCTTTTATATGCTTATACTATCTCTAAACCTCAAACATGAGACACTCATTTGCATTTATTACAGTTTGCATACAACAATACACCGCACACATCTACAAAGAAAGCACCTTTTGAAGTCATTTATGGATATAGATTATCTACACTTGTTGCATCTTTGTCTAATAAAATTCAGAGTGCTGATGATATTGCTACTATGCATAACAGTATTTTTGATGAGGTTAAGGATATAATTGCTAAAGCCCAACAATCATATACCAAACAAGCCAACAAGAAAAGACAAGCCATGAATTTCAAAGTTGACGATTATGTTTGGCTTAGAATAGAAAAGCGTAGACTACAAAGTGTAGATAGACATCTAGTTGTCAAATTAGCTCCTAGATTCTATGGACCATTTAGAATCATTCATAAGATTAATGATAATGCATTCAAGTTAGAATTGCTATCTTATTGGAAAATTCATAATACATTTCATATTAGTTTATTGAGACCATTTAGAGGCCAATTACCTATCCACCCTGTTTATGAAAACCCACCTTTATTAGAAGAAGAGACTGAAATACTTGAACCAGAAGCCATCATAGACACTGACTACATGACCACTAGAACTGGCCGAAGGTATTCTAGATATCTAGTCAAATTTAAGAACCATCCTATAGAGGAAGCACAATGGATGCACGCTAGAGACTTAAATGCTTTCCCCACTCTGTTAGCTCCACATTGAGCTAATAGCAATTGAGGTCAATTGCTATCCCACCCCGGGGGTATGATGCCAGGAGGTATATTCCACGGTGGATTCCGTGAGGTTTTACGGTGGATTCCGTAAACTTAGATGACCGGGGCTCATACACAAAGAGGATTCTTTGTGCGAGAAGTTGATGGGGACGCCTGTCCTTTTCGGGCATTTCATTAATTTAGTGTGTACGTGGGTGATTCCATAGCGGGTGATTCTGCAAAATGCATATTAAATTAATAAATATTTATGAGTTTAGAGTGCGCACTCGTAATAAATTAAGGTTAGGATTTATTTCTAACCAGTTGATTTATTTATGTAGCTAAAGACTACTAGGTACTCACTTTTGTCGGTTTAATTGTATTATTTTACTAACGATTGTGAATGCTTCAGTTGATGTGTAGAGATAGCAGCAGTGGTGGAGGAAAGCATTGGAGTCTAGTGAGTATTCGACCTTTGGACTATATTTTGATAGGCGCCACGCCTATATTTTGTTATGTCTATTGAGACATTGATTATTGATTATTATTTTGTATGCCCCTATGCGCACGGATATGTTATTTCTATTTGGACATTGAGATTGGGCGTGCCAGACTCTATGGGCACCGTCCATTAGCTTTATTTTCCTATTTTTGTAGAAAGCAAACTCAAAAGCTAAAAGCTTGTCATATTTTTCTAAATTGGGCTATTATTGAGCATGAAGATTGAAATATACATAAAATACATGCTTTGTGAAGCGCTCACACAAGGCATGGGGGGAGATTGAACCCAAATTGTCTCTTGCTTCTTGTCGTGCATGCTTTTACATGGTTTTTTGTGCAAAAAGGTAGAGTTCATTGTTCTTGGGGACCTTCCGGGATTCACTACGTGAGCATTCTGCATCCGATTTGCACACCACTATCATAGACACTGGCTTTATGACCATTAAAACTGGCCGAAGGTATTCTAGATATCTAGTTAAATTTAAGAACCATCCTGTTGAGGAAGCACAATGGATGTACGCTAGAGACTTACATGCTTTCCCCACTCTGTTAGCTCCAAATTGAGCTAATAGCAATTGAGGTCAATTGCTATCCCACCCCGGGGGTATGATGCTAGGAGGCATATTCCACGGTGGATTCCGTGAGGTTTAAAGGTGGATTCCGTAAACTTTAATGACCGGGGCTCATACACAAAGTGGATTCTTTGTGCGAGAAGTTGATGGGGACGCCTGTCCTTTTCGGGTGTTTCATTAATTTAATGTGTACATGGGTGATTCCATAGCGGGTGATTCCGCAAAATACATATTAAATTAATAAACGTTTATGAGTTTAGAGTGCGCACTCGTAATAAATTAAGGTTAGGATTTATTTCTAACCAGTTGATTTATTTATGTAGCTAAAGACTACTAGGTATTCACTTTTGTCGGTTTAATTGTATTATTTTACTAACGATTGTGAATGCTTCAGTTGATATGTAGAGATAGCAGCAGTGGTGGACGAAAGCATTGGAGTCTAGCAAGTATTCGAACTATGGATTATATTTTGATAGGCGCCACGTCTATATTTTGTTATGTCTATTGAGGCATCGATTATTTATTATTATTTTGTATGCGTCTATGCGCACGGATATGTTATTTCTATTTGGACATTGTGTTGGGCCTGCCAAACTCTATGGGCACCGTCCATTAGCTTTATTTCTATTTTTGTAAAAGCAAACTCAAAAGCTAAAAGCTTGTTATATTTTTGTAAATTGGGCTATTATTGAGCATGAAGATGGAAATATACATAAAATACATGCTTTGTGAAGTGCTTACACAAGGCATGGGGGGAGATTGAACCCAATTAGTCTCTTGCTCTTGTCGTTCATGCTTTTTACATTGTAATTTGTGCAAAAAGGTAGAGTTCATTGTTCTTGGGGACCTTCCGGGATTCACTACGTGAGCATACAGCGACCGATCTGCGCACCAGATCAGGAGAATCTTCTCAAAGCAATGCAGATAGTGGTATTCAGGTATCACGAAAAGATGTCCAATGTGAGTCAAAGAAACTTATAACAAAACCTTTGAAATTGTTTATGATATCATAGCGAAGGGTTTTCTTCAAGTATTGTTGAAAACTTGCATTCTAGTTTTGGTGTGACTTTGACATGGCTTATTTGAGGACCTACTCAAAACACCAATCATACAATTGATATGTAACATGGTGTTGCACAAGTGGATGAGAGTACCAACCAATATCTGGTACCTCCCAATGTCTACTAATGCTAATGTATCCTCAATAGATAACTTCGCATTGACCTCCATAGGTGTAACTATCTCCTTCCACTTAGTCATGAAAAATGCTTTCCAAATCTCCTATCCATACTTCTTCTTAGAGATAAAAAAATTTCCTAGCTCTTTTCACGTATCAATCCCCAAACAATGGTGCATCAAGTAGAATTCTACCATTTCAAACTCAAGGCTTAAATCCTTTTCAGTCTAATGGATCATGTCTTCATAGTCACCTATAGTTAGAAGATCTTCCACATATAGAAAAAACACTATAGACTTTTCACCTATAGTGAAGGCTTTCCTTCAAGTATTTGACAACTGGCATTCTAGTTTTCGTGTGACTTTGACATGGGTTATTTGAGGACCTACTCAAAACACCAATCATAAAATTGATATGTAACATGGTGCTACACAAGTAGATGAGAGTACCAAAAAATCTTTGGTACCTCCCAATATCAACTAATGTTCATGTATCCTCAATGGATAACTTCCCATTGACCTCCATAGGTGTAACGATCTCCTTGCACTTAGTCATGAAAAATGCTTTCCAAATCTCCTATCCATACTTCTTCTTAGAGATAACAATTTTCCTAGCTCTTTTCACACATGAATCCCCAAACAATAGTGCATCAAGTAGAATTAAACCATTTCAAACTCAAGGCTTAAATCCTTTTGAGTCAAATGGATCATGTATTCATAGTCACCTATAGTGAGAAGATCTTCCACATATAGAAAAGACACTATAGACTTTTCACCATCCTTGTAACCATACAAGTTAGTATCTAAGGCACATCTATTGAAGTTTACACTTAAAAAGAACTTATTTATTGATTGATACCATAGTCTAGGGGTGTCTTTCCATACAATGCCTTTTTCAACTTATAAACTTTGTTCTTAGAATGGGGGGCCTCAAACATGGATGGCTAAGCCATGTACACCTCCTCTTTGAGTTTATCATTCAAAAATCTTGATTTGAGATCCATTTGGTGAAGTTACACCTTCTTGTGAGAAAGCACTATAAGTATTCTAGAATTTGGAGACAATGATGTGTCAAAACTTCAAACCCTTCAACTTTTGAAAATTCTTTTCTCAATCAATCTAACTATGTACTTTTATAGGCTTTGGTTGGCCTTTTACTTTACCTTCCAAACCCACTTTGTACCAATAATGTTCTTTTTTTAAACTGATCCACTAGCTCACAAGTGTCATTCTTTAATGTACTATTATATTCAACCTACATAGTTTCTTACCCTACTAGATTTACAAATGCTTCTTGCATGTTAGCAGACTCATTTACTTCTCTGATAATCTCAGCCATCAAGGCCATATTAACTATGAGACAATAAGCTTTTCTTTTCTCCTCTATTCTTGGCTACCTTTTTGGTCCATCTATCTTTCATAGTTGATGGTACAAGATGATTTCAATCATAGACTTGCTTCACCCATTGTGGCAATGACTTTTTTGTTGGCATGATTATAAGTTGTGAGTTCTCTCTCATCATCCAAACATGATATTTCCTCCCCCTTAAGCATATGGATAGCTCTTGGGATAGCTTTATAGTGTACTACTTCACTATATGTGGTGTTAGAGCTATATATAGCACACCTTGTCTAGACTAAGTCTCACCTCTATATATATGTAGATTGTGATCAATATAATATAATCTTCGGGAGTGTACATGGTGTGTCTCTTCTCTCGCTCTCTCTCTCTCTCTCTCTCTCTCTCGCGTCTCTACATATCTCTTCGCTCTATATCTCAACATGGTATCAAAGCTATCATGATTGACTACAATTAGTTTCAAATTCCTAGCTTTCCAAACTGGGTAGTTGTATCAGTTAGATTAGGGTAGCCTTATGAGAAGGTGTATTTGTGAACATGAGATGCATGATATCCCAAAGCACATGGGAGAATTGTGAGAAGACACTTTGACAAAGACACGAAAGCAAGGAAAGTCCTTCGATCTCAATGGTGGTGGCCAACCTTGTTTCATAATGCAACTTGTTTTATGAAACATCACTCCCCTCTATCTCACAACCTATCCAAATGGCCTCGTGTAAATTTTCCTCCACCCCTCCTAACTCTGTTTCAGTGAACTCTAGCAATAATGAACATAGGTTATCCAAGATTAATACTGGTAATGCTAGCCCTCTCCCTTGTGGTAAGGGTTTCAAGGTTAAAGGGGAAAGCACCAAAAGTAGCAAGAAATAATGATTAATAAGATTAATATTTTAAATGAAAATTGCAAGGGTCTCATTGACCCCAATAGGGCTAGAATAATCAGGAACTAGCTAACCCAAGAGGCTATTAGGCTAGATATAATCTATCTTCAAGAACTCAGAGTTGCAACTCAACAACTTGTTGAGAATCTTGACAACATCTCAAATAAGTTTTGATGGTTTTGCACAAAACACAATAGAGGAAGTTGTGGTTCAGTGATAGGGCTCAGTAAATATATCACCTACCTCTTCAAGAGAGTAATAATAGACCCAAGTATTAATTGGGTTGCAGCTATTTTATGAGATTAAGGAAAATAGGCTATTGCTTTAGTATAGGCTCCTTGCACAGCCTTGGCTAGGGCCAACACCTAGAGGTCATTGAAAACAATTCAATGTCCAGTGTTTTTAGTAGGATACTTCAATATGTTTGAAAATATATTAGATAAATTCAAGTTTAGAGGGGCCATCCTTGGAGGGGCACACAGACAGGAGAGAATGGGATAGCTTGCTAGGATTCCATTAACTAGTTGACACATGTTTGCAATCCTCGTTCACATGGACCAAGAACAAAAAGCCACCCTACATCAGGAAATCTAGATTTGACAAATTCTATGTGTTTGCACGGCTCTTACCATCCTTCATTAATTGCTAGCAAAATGTTTTGCACACTCTAGTCATGTTGAATCAAAAACTGGTGTTGACTGCATTTACAGAAGATACCCCCTCTACATTTAGGTCTGGATGGTTCCATGTTTATCCAGAACTGTTCAAGTTTTAGTATGTTCAATAGGGAACAAAGACCATTTGGAAGAGTCACCTCCCCCCCAAGGATAGTCTATGGCCAACCCAATCAAGGAGAGTCAAAATTTTCTTAGTAAGAAAAAATAGACCCTCACAAAGTAAGACAAGAACGAAGGGCTAATATTTATCAAGAAATTACATACATAGATGGTAAAGTTGATACACGAAAAAGGGGGAAAAGACCTATTGTGTAGCTGGAGGCCTATCACTTGCTTAATCTCAGCTTATTAAGTCTTCCCAAAGCCTTGGCCTAAAGGCTAATACATAATCTCCACTCATGGATAAGGAAGGAACATAAAGGGTTCATTAAGGGAAGGTATATTTTGGATGTGATTATTAGCCTATGGGAACAAATTGACTACACATACAAACACAATCATGACTTTGTATTTCAATAAAGCATATGATAGACTCGAATTTGACTTTATTTTGTAGTCTTTTGTTGATATGGGGATAGGGAGGAAGTTTGTAATATTTCTGTCTATCCTCTTTGGTAATGCAACAACCTCTATGGTTGTTAATGGAGAACTCATTGATTCATTCAAGCTGAGGAGATCCATAAGACAAGATTGAGCCCATGTCCCCCTTTTGTTTGCAATTGTGGCAGATGGTCTTGGTTGGTTGATTCATGATAGGATGCAATAGGGAAAAATTAGAGACATATAACTACCCAACAAGAGAGACATGATCCTAAACCTTTTTGAAAATGACACAAATGTCACATTAAATAATGGCATTAAGTCCATAGAAACATTTGTGGAATGCTTGGAAATTTTCTATCTAGCATCTAGTTCCAAAATAAACCACTCAAAAATAAGCATTATGACCCTTATTCAGGACCCATCTCAAAGGATCCTTGAAACTGGCTACCAATTTATCCCAGAGGGGAAAGTGTTCAGGCTACTCACTATCCCAATGGGGTTTGGGGTGGCCCTCAAATAGAGATGGCAATGGGTGATTGAGAAAGTCCAAAGCAAACTTGAAAGATGGAGGGGATTCCATCAAGGCAGTGTGTCTAGATGTGTGGTGCTAAAGCACATCCTCATCCCTACATGCATATACTTCCTTGCATATGCTAGAGGCCCCCCAAAGGTGCCCTCAAGAAATTGGAAGCTCTATTTAGAAATTTCCTAGGCAGGGGGGATCCTAACAAGTTCAATTGTCCCAAAGTTTCATGGTCCAGATTTACACTTCCTAAAGATAAAGAATATTTGGGGTTCATCGATCTTAGCTCAATGGCTGACAAGTTGATAGCTAGATAGATTATTAGGTGTCTACTAAACATGAGGAGGATTGGCCCACACTGATCCTTAATTAGATCAAGACATTCAAAGTTGAAGGCCATGCATGATTTAAAGTTATTCCCATACATACAATAACTCTCTCAATAGTAGAGTTTAAACCAGTAGATGCTTCGTCAATTGTGAGGTGAATATGGGAGGAATAGACAATACATAAAAACCTCATCTCTCTACAACAATCTAAGAGAGCTCTAATTTGGATAAGCAAGGACTTAGCTTGGCTGAGCAATTATCTTTTCCCCATTAATGAGTTTCAATATGTGGTAGCGATTAAACTCAACCAAAAGGGAATACGAGTTTGGGTTGACATGTGGGACAAGACCAACAAGAAATGGCTAGAATAGGGAGAGCTAAAAACCAGATTTAGGCTCAATCAAGATGATCTAAGGTTTATCCAGGAAAGAAAATATATTTGGACTAACATTAACCCTCATGATTCAGTGTGATTTTCAAGTCAAGTGGTCAAATTTTGGACGGGAGTCTAAACCCTCCCTAACCCCATTGCCCAATCTCCCAAGAGACAACTCAAGAGTTATATTTAATCTAAACTAAAGATGGATAATAAATTGGAACCATTAGCAATGGGTGTATTGGTTGCAGTAGATCTGGGCCAACTTTATCCCCCCCCAAAATATCAATCTTATTGTGGTTGAACCTACACAAGGTTGTCTAGACCCAAGAAAGAGCAAAATTTGTTTGAATTGGCAATGGCGTATGCGGTAGATGCCAAAAGGACAAGGAAACCATTGCACATCTATTCATCAACTTCCCCTTTAATTGTAACTACCTCAACTAGCTACAAATATTTATCCTTCCCAACCACCCTTACAAAGTGATATGGAAGGAGCTCATTTTAGGCAAGGCCAATGGTCTCCCCCCATCACTCTAGACACTCCTTTGAGGCCTCTATCCCTAGACTTGGAGTTCCCATAATGAGGAGGTATTTACAAAAAAGCATGTTGATTTTCTTTACCAACTAAAAGATGATTGTTTTCTCTAGATGGCAAGAAGATCCTGAACTCTCACCATGCAGGAAGCTCAAGCCATCATTAATAAAAGTGAAAAAAGAGTATCCAAAGAAGAAAAAGAATAGATGATAAAGAAGTGCATTGTAGAATTGCTCCAATCAATTATCTCTATAGTCGTTTTCTGCACAAGTGGCAAGAAGATCCAAACTCGCATGCCACGAGATGGACTAAGCGATAAGAAGTTTGGAAGATGATATGGGAGGAGGACCCTCCATAGCAAGAAAACATCCTCTGCCCTAGCTCTACCATTCCCCATCATTAGTGATGAGACCCTCACTCCAACCTAGCCCCACCAAAATAATCCCTACCTTGTGTAATGCTCAACATGCCTAACATACGTAAATACTTTCATTACCACTCAAAATATATAAATCTTCTCAAACCCAATGTTAGGATGACCAATAATCCTTTTGGTTTACCTTCTAATAACTTAGCAAAGACTTGGATAATGGGTTGAGTCCCCTCCACTATAAAAATTTTCCTTACTTTTTGCAATACACTTAATGTTTCCATATTATAGAGGGGTACCTTTTGGCATATTTTTATTAATGTGTGGGATGTCACCCACAACCCGAAAGTGGGGAATTTCATACTATAGGATAGCACATCATAGAGCTGCTCAAATATGGGGATTGAACTAAAGACCTTTTAGAATGCACATACCCACCCCAACTATTTGAGCTGTCACTATTTGGAAGTTCTACATATCTAGAGAAGGAAAACACCGTTTGTAACAATAGCAAGAGGTAGAAGAAGAATTATACTATTGGTTTAAGCCCAATTACACACCTAATGGGCAAAAACTCTTGCCACCCTTCAAAACAATTCACAATTTTATTTACATACTGTGTGTAGACATTGCCTTGAAAAAGCGTGTTTAGCCCACTAATTAAAACTTTTAACTCTCTTTGGATTGGTCTAGGGTTCAAATCCAATCACACACTTGATACTTTTATTAATAGTGGCAATTGTATTCTTCCCACTTGTGGCTTTGACCCTTGGGTAGGGGATCTCCCCCCATCCACATGTGTCCATCACATGCATTTTGCAATTGGAATTATTTGTTGACACATCAACTCAATACCCCTACATTTTACATGCTCATTTTTTCATATATGCCTATGTGTAACCAACCTAAGTTTAAGAATAGATGGTCAAATATGCTCCATCCATTGAGAGCTTCATGTTTGCTAGTATATATGTGACCTCATGTTTCCTTTTACCTAGCAGTCTCTTCACATTCCTCTTGGCTTAACTAGACTTTGTTCTTGAGGATAGCCACCTTGACTTCTTCCTTAGCTATGACATCTCCTTGCCTCAAAACTTATACCAAAATCAATTTTCAATGCTATAATTGGACTTTGGGATTTATTAGAAAATACAATTGCATTTCTATCTATCCATACATTCCAAAGAATAAAAATCCCCTTACACAAATCCATAGTGCCGATAAGAGACCATTAAATTCCCCAAGCGATATCTCTTTCCATGTGAGCTTGTAGGGATGGAATGGGAAATGACTTCATAGAGCCATTGGAGCTTCACTAGATTAGTGGGAAAATTGATAAATAGGTGGGGTGTTATGGTTTTAACATATGCCTTGCAATGTGGGTATGTTCCATTTCAAACCCCAATGTTTAAAGCCCTTGTAGTATCATCTAGATTCAGCATGATACTTTAGGGTGAATGATTGAGATTCAAATTTTGTTGAAATATGCATTCCCACACTACTATTTATCTCATTGGATAAGTCATCTTTTGTTGAGATTGGGGTTTTGGCAGAGAGAATAGTTTGCTTCTTATTTTCCTACCAAAATCATTTATTCTAATTTACAAATTCATATGGATAACAGATTAGTATCCATCCACACTTCTCTCCTTTTCTTAATCAATTCCAAATTATCTCCATTAACTCTAAATTGATCTTTAATTTCTCTATCTTGTAGCCGTTTCTTTTCCCTGAAAAAATTTTCCCCTTCACATCCTAATGCCTTTTTCATTTAGCTTAGATGCCATGGTATAGTCATCTTCATCCACTACCTTCTCATTGTCAAATTGAGCCACATATGATATTCCATAGCCCAAGTTAATGCCTTCTTCATTCTTTTCACACATTACAATGAGTATCTCTAAAAGTGGACAATATATAGAATAGATGTTCAATTTGAAAAAAGAAAGAAAAAGAGAATATGTGCATAGTGTGTTTATTCAATTGAGAGAGAGAGAGAGAGAGAGAGAGAGAGATGATAGAAAATAATTATAACCCCTACTCACCCTTCAAGTAGTATGGACATGGACATTGCAAATGCATGATAAAAAATGATTAGTCTGAATTTGCAAAATTCTATCACCTAACTTCAACACCATGCATGTTGTGAATTGTTTGCTAAATGAAGCAATATTCCATTTGTTGTCATAATCTTGTCAGTGCACAAGGTTGGTATGTAAGAAATGTTCTGGTGAGATTTAGCACAAGCGTAATGCATTGTGAGTGCACTAGGGTGGAGATAGATAAGGGAATTAGTATTTGCTTATGAGTGGGTGCACTACTCCATGCATGCATTAGTCTATGTGCACTATCCATTGTGCACTGTGTGCTAGTGCATGGTGTAGTGCACTGAGGTAAATGAATAGGTGTAATGCAATAGTGACCTTGTGTATTAGATTACATGCGAGGAGATGAACTTATAGTGAATTATGTGAAATACATTAAGTGCAGTGCATTGGGGCAGAGTAATGTATGCTAGGGGGCACCAATACACGAGTTCAATGCACAATGCATGTGGGCGTGTGGAGGTATAGTGCCCTAGGCATATATGCATTATGGTGGGGTTATTCCGCACAAGGTATGTGTGATGAGGTCCTTGTATGATGCATCCCAAGTGCAATGTTCTTTATATGGAATGGTAGGGTGGTGCATAGGACACCATAATGTGTCTCGTTCCTTCTTCCTACTAGCATTGACCCCCCTTGTGGGCATAGCAAGTGTTAATGGAGAGAATGAACAAAGAGACACAAACCAATGCACAATGGGATACATGGACTAAGAAGTATGCGTACATTCATGTGTGTGAAGATAGGTTAGTGTATTTTAGTGCACACTAGTTCTAGGGCTTTTGGATGCTCATAGTTGATTATTCTTCCTCCATGAAGGATCATATTAATAGGTTGGAGGATATGAGGGATGAGCTTGCATCCCTTGGTAGGATGATCTCTTCAGTGGATACGAGAATGATTTTTTTTACTCAACTACCATCTCCCTAGTTTGATATCTTCTACACCAGCCTTTATACATCAAGGACCCATGAGAAGCTTCTATGGGAGAATCTCGCCCCGCTTATTTTGGAGCATGAGGAGTGTGTCAAAGAGGTTGCCACTAGATCTACCCCCAGCATAGCTTTTGTTGTAGGTTTGGGAGAGGGAAGAAGAAGAAAGTGAAGTCAAAGACTAAACGACACGAGAGTTTTTTCAGGATTTTACTCCAATTTGGAGAAGCCTAAATGGCATATTGCGGGAAGGCAGCACATCCAAAGGAGAAGTGTTGGAGAAAGTACCCTCATCTTTGTTCGAGAGTGAAGGATGGAGCTAAAATATCCAAGCATTCTACCTCTACTCAAGGGATTACCCACGAGTCACTAATCTTTCATATTGTTAAGTTGGAGAAGCCTTCTTCTATGGTTGCCTCATCTTTAGAGAGGCCTTGGTTGGTTGATAGTGGAGCTTCTAGTCATATGACTCCACGAGGTGACTTGTTGCATGATCTATGCCCTTCCAATGGTTTAGTCACTATTGGTGACATTGTATCAATGTTTATTAGTAGTGTTGGCACTTTGCCTTTGTTTCCCAACCATCTTTAGGCTCCTTTTCACAATGTCTTTATGCTCCAAACATTATTGTGATAGGTTGGCAGGAGAACGGGCTTTATAGGCTCCATTCCCCTTCTCTTATGTAGAGTCCTTTGAGGTAGTTGTCTATTGCTACACCCGTTCTTGCTTTTGCACCATCTATTCCACAAGTTCCTTCCCATCCCCCACTCTCTCCTCTGGTGGTTTCCTCATAACCCCATCCCTTTTAGAGAGGGACAATCTCGATGATGCAACTATGCATTCCCTAGCCCCTAACATTTTAGAGGGGGTTTCCCAAGATCATGAGAATCTTCTTCATGGGTAGTCTACATCGACAAACTTCAACGACATTGGCATTCCTCTTGCCACCCCAAGTTCTATTTTTTCCTTGGCCTTCTGCCATATCTAGAATTTGAGCGGGGGTGCTAGTAGTCATGTTTGTCATGCCTTGTCATCTCCTACCCTATGACCCTCAATTTAAGTCAGATAAGGACTTTAGGAGCTCTAACTCATTTGTCACCTGTTTTGACAGAGGAGGTAGCTCATTCTAGAGCACTCAAGTTATTTCCTTTTAGTGTTTTTTCTCCTCCAGTCTAGATTTTGTGTACATTTCTTGGGCGATTTTTGCATGTAGCAATTGTCTCACATGTTAGACATTGTCCACCCTTTCTAGGACATTTCTAAGATTTTTTTCCATTTTACCAACATTAAATGCTGGTCAATCATATTGTAGCCCCTGATTTTAGGTCAGCTAGATTTGAGGGTATTTGGCTATTTATAGCCTTCCCCTCTCAGTTGACAAATTATTCATTCATTCATCTTCCTTATTTCTTGGCAAGTGCATACTTTGACTTTGTCATCTTCCTTCCTCTTTGGTGCTATCGTCATCATTATTCTTATCTGGTGGTCTCACTAACATTGTGGGCTGCATGTAGATACTAAACAATCCCCCTTCTATATTCAATGTTCTTTCCTTGTTTAGTGCAGATTTCTTTCTTCTTTTCTTGCAGTCCCTCTCTGTGTTTGTGTTCCTTCTTCTATTTCACACTCTCACATCTTTCCCTTTGGGAAACACTCCCCCAAGGATGTCACATCATCCCCACCTCTTTGCTACAGATTTGAGGCTATTAAATGGTTTCCTTAAACATGGGAGTAAAGGTGTCATCAGCTATATGAAACAAAGGTAGGCGTGTTGCTAGAGTTTGGTTCCTTCTTCACTACTACATTGAGCCAAGAAGGGGCATATCTACCTTGAGACTTGACTCTCTAGGTATAAAAATTGCACGCATCCTATGGGTCTATTTTGAAGAAACCCCTCTACAACATTAACAACAATGTGGGTTTGCAACATATCACAACGAGCATAGGAGACAACCTCCACAACATGAATAGCCATTTCCATTGGGTGTTGCAATATGGACACGAATGGAGTGCTCATCAAGGAAGGTCTTTTGTTCAAGGGAATTGAAGAACTTCTGAAGGAAGTTCAGAAGAAAATAGCTCAAACAAAAGACAAAAAGTCTCTTATCCCGGGCTTGCACAAATGATTGGTGGAAGAAATTAAGCTCCTAGCAAATTTTCTCAACAACAAGGAGGCAACAAAAGTGGAGAGAGAGGGGATGAAAAGTCACAAGAAGAAGCCAAAATTGGCATGCATGCTCCCCCCAACCCAACCCAACAATAATGAACACAATAGCTAAGAATTAGATATTCTTATGATTGTTGTAGTAGATAGATAGACTCAGCATGGAATTAGGTATTTAACTCCCATGTTGTAATATCCATGTGTCAAGGCCACCTATTGAATTTATCAAAACTTGGGTTAAAACTAATTGGGACTCTATAGGTTTTAGGGTCTAGTCAATGGAATATCTCCCGAATACTTACGTGATTTTCCTATTAAAGATGAAAAAATGGTGCTTGCCCTTTTAAGTTATGGGTAATTGTTACTAAGGAATGCCCCCCTATCACTCTTTAAATGGATTGAAGAGTTTGATCCATTAGGCCTGAAGCCAACAAAGGTTCGTATTTGGGTAGAATTACCTAACTTTCCCTATAATCTGCAACCATTTATCAAAGGATTGGTAGTTCCATTGGTTAAACTACTAGGTCAAAGATGTGGTGATAATTATAACCCATGATAGCACCCCCAGGTGCTATTGGAAATTGACCTAAACCAAAAACTGCATGATTTCTTGTGAGTTTTTTATTCATCAAGGAGATTTATGAAAAAACAACCTATAGTTTATAATGCTAAATGCATGCTTCAAATGCTTGAATATTGGACACTTCATCAAAGATTTTCCAGAGTTGAAACCCAATGTCCCCTTGAGTCCAAAACAAATGACCAATGTGAAATTTGGAGACGGGTTCCGAATAGTTAATAGGAAAAACAATGTAAAGAAAATGAAAAATTAAGAAACATGATAACAACAAATACTTATTACTAATTGACCTCTGTGATGACTCAATAAGGCCTAGTAATCCAACTCCTTCTTCCTTAGCTCAAGAACAATTAAAACTAGTCAATGTCCAATCGGATTTTGAGGGTGAAGAGATTATGGTACATGAAACTTAGGTTAAGCCTAACTAAGAACTAGATCTCAATAAGCAAGTGAATAATATTGAGCTCACCAATCACTACAAGATATAGGCCTTATACCAATATTAAAAGCGACAAAAATATTCAGAAAGAAATTTACCCCCCTCGTCGCAAAAAACGTTGTTATTGGCGATGCCATAGAACAATCAATATCAGTATTATTTGCGATGCCGATACCAATGCTGATAATGACTCTTTGCGACACTAATTGCGACGTGTGCAGTAAATTTACGATGCTAATAGCGATGGTAACATGGGAAAAAAATTTGTGGCAGGGCAACAAGCTGTCTTGCCATATATAGCATTATGTGCTTTATTTGGGCCATACAAAATAGTTTCAGTAATGTGTACAATGCTTGTGTAGATAAAGGAAAATTATACTTAAATCATAACACTCATACATGAAATAAATACATGATCCCATAATGAAAGCGACCGGTACAATCATGGCAACAAACTACTACTACATAGAAAATGTCTACACAGATCACATGACCAAAAAAGAATGGTATGTGAGCTCTAAGGATCCAAGGACGAGCTATAGATCCTTGCCATCCGAAACCTCGTCTCACCGAAAAGGTGCATCGAACGGAATCTACAAAAAAAGAAACAACTACACATCAATCCACCATACAATAATGCATTCTAATTAAACATAGTAACTACAGACAAGAAAGATAAGTGACTTACAGGGCCGCCACATCCATACAATCGGTCGATCATTGCAGTGAGACCATGCCTCTCTGCATATCAAGTCTCAAGGTCAGTGGAATCACGATTTGTAATGGAGTGCTGCAAAGAAAAAACAATACAACTATTAGAAACACAATTGTCAATACAAAGAATATTGAAAAAAAAAAGTAAGCAAAACAAAAGAAAAATTCGAGATATGTCATGTGGCCGCCACTCCCAAGATGATGGACCACTCCGGATTCTCGTCATGCCCTCGCCACCTTGCATTGTTGTCTCAAACATCTTGGAGAATCTGTAGCCTCCTCTCTGAGTCGACGCCAATCCTCCGCGTCTAGCCACTCAGGCTTTGAAGTCCCACTCTTGAGTGCCTTGCATGCGTCCAATCGTTTGTGTGATATGTATGCATGCATGCATTCCATCATCCTGCCCGTAGAAAACCTATTTGCTACGGCTGGTACCCAAAACCTATCATCTACAAGGTAGGGGTATTACCCTTCTGGGGTATGCCTAAGATGGGTCCTCTCCCACCTGCGACCATACTCCTAAGTATATCTAGGAGACCCGTGTACATTTGGTCTATCTACCGGGATAGTATCTCTCAGAGTAGTACCAATAGGGGTGCCACCTGCAGACGGTTGACCAAAAGCCAGAGTGATGTGAGTAGATGTCCCCATAGGTGTGACAAATCCCGAAGGTGATGCTACTCCAGCAAAATGACGAGACGGAGACACTACGTCAGTACCTCCATACAAACCACCTGAGCCACGCTCTCTCAAACCACCATGAGAGCAAGGACTAGCACCTATATCCCAAGCTGACTGCGGGCTCACTGCATCCAAATCTCCGTAGCATCCCCCTGAACCACTCTCTACGTCTAGCCCAAGTCTGGAGCGTTGACCTTGTCTGCTAGAAACTAAACCATTAGAGCTCACTGAAGTAGATCTAATAGAGCGGTCGTCTGAGACAGCTCCTGGTCTGCCATATCTCTAAATCTCGCCATCTGATCTAGAGACATATGTATGAAGATCTCCTATAGCTCCTCATCGCTCATCCCTCGACTCATTGTGATGATCTAAATATCCACAAAGGTTACCTGCACAAACAAAAATTGATGTTAGCATAATCAACATAAATCATACAAAGCACGATAATATAAATCTTTAAAAAATGATCTTACTTATAAAGCATATCTTATGTACCCTTATAAGTGATTCATCAATGAATTGAGTAGGTGGATGCTCCAAGTATGAAGTACCCTATGGTCCCATGTTAATCTCCTGGCACAACGCTGCATACACTAGTAGGTCGATATACATGTCACCACAAAAGGATGAGTCCACCTCGGTTTCGAAGAATTCTTGGACTCCTGTATTTCCATCCTATACATGATATCATGCCCTATACAAATGTGATTGGATAGGGCATGATTGGATGTATATACGACATAATTACACTTGGATCATAAGGACATGATATACATGTATAGGATCATAAGGACATGATATACACGTATATACGACATGATATACATGTATAGGGCATACATGTATATCATCCAATCATTCAAAGCAAATTATATATGTGTGATTTCATGCCCTATATACATCCAATCATGCCCTATACAAATGTGATTGGATAGAGCATGATTAGATGTATATATGACATATTTATACCTGGATCATAAGGACATGATATACATGTATAGGATCATACGGATATGATATACATGTATATACGACATGATATACATGTATAGGGCATACATGTATAGGACATGATATATATTACCAACTTTACTTCTTTGTGAGTATTACAAATACACATCCAATCATTCAAAGCTAATTATATATATGTGATTTCATGCCCTATATGCATCCAATCATGCCCTATACAAATGTGATTGGATAGGGCATGATGATTGGATGTATATACGACATAGTTATCAGAGAAGTGATTGGTATATGCACATGTTGCATCTATTGTGCACTTAACCTAGCCATGTCTAAAACTTATAGATCAAAGGTTGACCTGTGCATTTGCAATATACATACATACATACATACATACATAAATAAATAAATAAATAAATATATATATATATATATATATATATATATATATATATATAGAGATAGAGAGAACTAATCAATACACTCACATGTCTCATTTGTTGTGCACTTAACCTAGCCATGCATGCCAATTCATAGCATGGGTAAATTGATGTAAATTAGTTGGCTTGTGCATGTGCAAGCTATTCCAATCATGTCAAGATGCACTTATAGCTCACATATAATTTTAGATAAGGTGGACCACATGTAGCCAATGTGCACATATCCTCTTTTCATCATCTTTAGCTAGTGTGTCCACTTGTTGGTGACGTAAATTAACTTGGTTAATTTGATGAGGTCAAGTTTTCCTTCCATGGACAGTGTGGTTGGCTATCTACTTCAAGGTTATAGGAACTTGCAGAAGTCAATGGAGCATCCTAAAAATGACGATACTCTAATCACTATATCAAGTCACTTCATGTACATATCTTTGATTGATTGATGGATAATATGCCTTTCTCTATCTCTTTCGTATACAGCTTCATTGCATTATCTCTCTCTAGCTAAAAACCATTCATGCTTTAACCACCTATTGATACTTGCATGCAATTGTAAGTGGGATGGTCTAGTAAGTCACCACATATGTGCCAATTGACTTGCCAATGTGTTATCTCTTATCCTCAATCTTTGTTATATATGTCACCACAAAGGTCAATTGATTTGCTAGTGTACCATCTCTTATCTCAAGATTCTCTATATATTTCACCAGTATTCTCAATCAAAAACATCATATCAAGCATATCTTGCATTAATCAAGCAAATTGGCCAACCCAACATAAATGAAATTGTATGAATAGCAATGTAGATCAAGATCTTAGCTTAAATCAATGACACCTTTTTGCACAATATAAACTGTTAGAGTTTAACTACAATATATAATGCTTGCAAATAAGAAAGAGGCTTGATTTGTTGGACCACTATGCACATACAATCTATATATGTCATATTCCCTAAATGCATGCATTGATACTTACAACATGGAGGCAAACATTTTGATATTGAAAGACTAGGAAAGTCATGTCATGTTGATCCGAAAACAACCAAAAGCTAGCATCTAATCAGTTTAATTGTTCCTGCGTGTCTGTCAGCGCGTGTAATAGGTACATCTGCGCATATACACGCCTAATTACACGCGCTTACAGATGCGCTACACAAATATTAAAAAAATTTAAAAAAAGTTGTGGCTTTCTTTTCAAACCTGTGCTTTCCTGCGTTTTTTGCGCATTTTCTGCAGTTCGAGCTCCACATCACTACTCATGTCTATCTATCACTTCATGAAGACAATGAGGTAAGGAAATAAGAGTAAAAAGACGACAGGAGGAAAGAAGAGTCAAAGAGTAAAGAACAAGAGCTAAACAACAAGGAAGAGAAGAAGATTCAAGAAACTTACCAAGGGTAGGGAGAAGGAGGACAAGGAACTTGCAACCTAGCCGCCACCCGTCGGAACAAGCAAAGAAGGTGAGTTCTTCTTCTCTCTCTCAATCTTGTTTGCTTTCTTTCTCTGTTTGTCTCTCTCTTCTCTCTCTTTACATACTATAATCTGTCATCTATGGAGGTTTTTTTGCATGTTTTTTAACAAAGTTTGAAAAGAAATGGTCTGACTATGTGTGTCTGTCAGCGCATCCAGATGACAGTGTAGACGTAGGTATAGAAGCGGAAATAGATACGTTGACAGACGCACACAGAGATGCAGATATAGACGCAGCATGTAATATATTTTATCTGCACAGGGTAATATGATTTTTCTTGTATAGATGTGGAATCTTGGATCCTCCAGCACTGATCCTGAGTTGGAACGCATGAACAATACCTTAGCAGAGTTTTGTAGAGGTATTAGTAGCTTTTTTGGAGGTTTTCCAAAACAAGGAGCAATTCATGGGGGAGATGACCAATTATCTTGGTCACCCTCCCACTGCAGAGGAGGTTTTCAGTGTGATGTTTGGGACATCTATCACATCTTTACCTAGCACTACCGCACAAACACCAAACCTTGACACACCTCTACTAACAGGTACTCCATGCACTATGCATACACATAGATCAGCTGATGCACAGGGATCATCTGAGGTACATGGATCGGACGAAGCACGTGCATCAAGTGAGGTAGAGGGTAGTGCTCGTCGACGGGAAATGAGAGAGGTGAGCCTCCACAAATGTACTACTCTATCACTGATGTTGGTGGTATCTTGCATGACTCTGAGGGCCATTTTTATACTCTTCAAAGGTACTTGGTTTTTCTTCAAGTTGCTAAAATATCACATATTCCCACTTGGAAACACGATGCCTAAGTCGTGGGATGATATACGACTAGTGTTACGAAAGCATGGCATAGACTACGATAGCATCCATGCATATGTCAATGATTGTGTATTGTTTCAAGGAGACCATGAGACTATGGAGACATGTCCAAAGTGTGGTGCTCGTGCGTGTTGATAGGACTTATAAGGGAAAACTATCCCTCGAAAAGGTTTTCACTCACTTTCCACTTATAACGTGTATATGTCACATGTTTCGTATGTCAAACATGGTGAGTTTGACAACATGGCATGCACAAAATAGTTCCATAGATGGAGTCCAATGAATATCAATAGATTCACATGCATAGAGCCACATTGACTCTACCTTTCCAAGATTTTCATGAGAGATAAGAAATCCTTGGCTCGATCTTGCTATGGATGGTGTGAATCCATTAGCTCTCCGCTCTCTACAACAAAAAGGCTCCATAGACGCGCTTGTAGATGCAATATTTGAACTGTGAAAAAAAATGTCGGGCGTGTTTATTATTGCATCTATTTCTACGTCTACCGTATCGCGTCTAAAAGTGCACTTATAGTCAAAGTTACACGCCCACGTAGACACGCATATAGACGTGCGTATTGACGCACTACGTAAATATATAATCATATTTATAAAAAAGTGGATATATTCATATTGTACGTCTATACACGCGTGTATCTACACGTCTAAAAATGCGTTTACTCTGCAAGCTTTTGACGAGAATAGACGCGTATTTATCCTGCAATTTAGACGCGCAAAACAGAGGTTTTTTTTCATACCTCTGTTTTGCGCAACATGCCAGAGAGCATGTTTTTTTTCATACCTCTGTTTTGCGCGTCTGTATAGAGGAGCTGATAGACGCGCAAAACAGAGATATGAAAAAAAACATGCTCTCTGGTTTTTTTCTCCCCATCAATATCAAATTGTACGCTTAGGGAAAACAGAGAAAGATTATTTCGAAGATTGGATACTGAAAAGAAAACAATGTATGTAGAACACGAAATTTCATATATATAGATGAAACATTTTTACATTATGCGTTCTAGTGCTTGTGACGTCATGGTCGCAAGCACTAGCTAAAAGTAATACATATCAAAAATGAAAATTACAAGCCAAGGGGAGGCATGCATGCATGAGGCTTCTCTATATCTCCTCAGAAGAGGCATCATCATCACTACCACCACCGCTGCCGTTGCTGCCACCGCTACTGCTAGTCTCCCCTTCTCTATCCTCAGCTGCATCAGGGTTCGCCTACACAAAGGATTAAGGTATATAAATACCATTACAAACAATAAATTAGAGTTATCTATACTTTTCATGTAAAAAATAAAACATACCTCTTCTGGTGGTGGAATCCTCATGGCATGATTATATTGCTCCTCCATGATGAGTCCCTCCTCGTAGAAATGCTGCCAAGTGAACGCCCAGTTATGACCTCGATGGTAGCCTACCTCTCTAGGAGTAGGCATTCTACCAACGATATGATACTACAAAATAATTTGAACATACAACGTATTAAAACACACTACATAATGAAGTGAAACAAATTACAAAATTTATTTTTTTAAAAAAAATCAAATAATAGTTACAAACTCAGCCTCCCATGACTCCCTGCCACCCGATCCATAATGCGACGATCCCATGGTTGGCATCTGGATACGTCGCGACTCTGCATGCTGGCGACTTATCATTTTCTCCGCTGCTCTCTTCTTGGCCTCTTTCCACTCCTTGCGGTGGCAATTGGGTGGTTGGCCATATCCAGGGCGCCCCTACTCTTGTCTCCGCAATGACTCCTTGGCGCGCATCATAAGGTGAGACCTCTTGTTATGAAGCGCGTCTCTCACCTTTGACCGTCCCCAATCATCTGAGAATCATGAATTCTCGGGATTAGGGTACCTTTTATGTACTGCCCACAGCACCTCTTGCCACAAACCATTTTTTTGGTGCTTGAAGAGAATCATGCAATCTTTGTATGTGGCATGCATGACACTCCTCAAGTAGGCTATCACTTCCCTCCCCTCAAAGCCATGCAAGATACCACCAACATCAGTGATAGAGTAGTACATTTGTGGAGGTTCACCTCTCTCATTTTTCGGTGAGGGTGATTGAGAGTCACCACCTAGGCAACCCCCACAAATCCCTCGACCTCCTCGTCCTTCCGCACGACTCTCCCTCCTCCCTCGATGTGCACTACCCTCTACCTCACTCGATACACGTGCTTCTGTAGATGCACGTGCTTCGGTCGATCCATGTATGTCAGCTGATCCCTGTGTAGGCAAAGATGTGATAGGTATCCCAGACATCACATTGAAAACCTCCTCTGCAGTGGGAGGGCGACCAAGATAATTGGTCATCTCCCCCATGAATTGCTCCTTGTTGAATGGCGTACTAGAGGATCCAGGATTCCACATCTACATAAGAAAAATCATATTACCCTGTGCAGATAAAACATATTACATGCAGCGTCTATACCTGCGTCTATGTGCACGTCTATATCTGCATCTCTGTGGGCATCTGTCAGTGCGTCTCTATGGGCATCTCTGTGTGCGTCTGTCAGCGCATCTATTTTCGCATCTATATGATGCCAAGAGGCATATTTTACGGTGGATTCCGTGAGGTTTTACGGTGGATTCCGTAAACTTTGATGACCGGGGCTCATACACAAAGTGGATTCTTTATGCGAGAAGTTGATGGGGACGCCTGTCCTTTTCGGGCGTTTCATTAATTTAGTGTGTACATGGGTGATTCCATAGCGGGTGATTCCGCAAAATGCATATTAAATTAATAAATGTTTATGAGTTTAGAGTGCGCACTCGTAATAAATTAAGGTTAGGATTTATTTTAACCAGTTGATTTATTTATGTAGCTGAAGACTGCTAGGTATTCACTTTTGTCGGTTTAATTGTATTATTTTACTAACGATTGTGAATGCTTCAGTTGATGTGTAGAGATAGCAGCAGTGGTGGAGGAAAGCATTGGAGGATAGCGAGTATTCGATTTATGGATTATATTTTGATAGGCGCCACGCCTATATTTTGTCATGCCTATTTATTGAGGCATCGATTATTTATTATTATTTTGTATGCGCATGGGCGCACGGTTATGTTATTTCTATTTGGACATTGTATTGGGCGTGCAAGACTCTTTGGGCACCGTCCATTAGCTTTATTCCTATTTTTGTGTAAAAGCAAACTCAAAAGCTAAAAGCTTGCTATATTTTTGTAAATTGGGCTATTATTGAGCATGAAGATGAAATATACATAAAATACATGCTTTGTGGAGTGCTCACACAAGGCATGGTGGGAGATTGCACCCAATTGGTCTCTTGCTCTTGTCGTTCATGCTTTTTACCTTGTAACTTGTGCAAAAAGTAGAGTTCATTGTTCTTGGGGACCTTTCGGCATTCACTACGCGAGCATACAGCGTCCGATCTGCGCAGTAGTGGTATCAGAGCGAAGCTGAGATCAAGAGCTTCCAATCGCTACCCATCTCGTGCGAAGGCAGAGCTCCTGAAACGATCGGGCTCTACGGTCAATCTCGTCGTAAACCGTCAATACAGGCAGACTTCTGGCGATCAAGAACTCTTGTTTCCATCTTTGGATCATGAAGGACCGGGCTACAGAGACGGAGGACCACTCCTACATATCCTTCATCAAGTCATGGAAAAACAGTGAGAAATCCTCCATAGCCAATCTTTCTAATAAGCTTAATAATAAAGCTTATAAGCTTTAAGAAGCTTAAAAGCTTCGAATCAAACTGCGAGGTATCTGAGGACGTCGCGATTTTTCCGCGACGTCAGCAAAACGGCCCCCCCCCCGATTTACGATTTTTTAGATAATGAATACATTTTTTTAAACATCACTTCTGAGAGTGGACTATCATTCCCTTGTTGATGTGCCCTTGTAACGTGTCCCCTAGTATCATCCAGGACACGTCTTAGCAGTCCATCGGAAAGGATGTCTACAAAGCTCCACCTGGCACTCCCATGGAATGTTACCGATTTTGCGATCTAGTTCTTCCCGCATCTGCCACGTAGCGGAAGTATCCTGGCTGTTCCCACTTAGGATCGACCGAAATTAGGGTTTTCCTAATGGGTCATTAGCTAACAGCAACTAGCGTCAGACCTGAGCGAACTACTTTACGGAGAAACGCCAGGTCCGAAGCGGATTCACGCTGCACTTAGTTCAAGGAGAATGGGAAACGAGAGGGATGCAAAGCTCAACCTCTCTGCCATAAGGCATAGTTCCATTCCGTTCCCCTAAAACAACGTAAATCGGGTAAGACGTAACTCTAGGTCATCGTTTTCGTTATTCTTTTTTATGATGATGATCATTCCGCTGTTCTTCGAGATTTTTGAGAAAAGTTCCCGGCTAACCGGGACCACCCAACCATAGGACGGACCCATGGCCCATCCTCCGCACTTTCCTCGGTTTGTTTTAGTTATGTAATTATCTAACACATTAATTTGACATATAACAATCAGTTTCTTTAATTAATCTTGTTAAGCATTGGTTCCTTCACGTAATCTTATCACGTGACATATAAAAACAATATCAAGCAAGTTCTTTTAACATCTCATCATTTTATCTTTGAATTACAAGAAGTTCCGCCCGTAGGCTTGTCCATAATCTGCTCGAAGGCTAACTAGTAATCTCCAGGGATCACTATTCCAAGCTTCCGTCCGTCAACTAGTATGCGGGCCTCAAGATCCAATCCCGAGTCACGTTAGCCTCTTGTGCAGGACCCCGAAGGCGAGGGATTTACGGCCAGAGCCCCCCTGGCACCCAAGCGTCCTCCTACTCCAAGTAGAGCTTAATGGAAAGACCTCTCGCGGCGGGTTCGGTCCACGTTCCCGGCGCAGTCAACAACCCCTTGGTTAGGGTTAGGCAGGCAGTCGGGGGGTAACTGAAGCTGCCTCTCCCTTCAGGCCTTTAACATGAAGTATAGGTACTTTTTTTTAATTTGTAATTCATAATTCAAACAGACCCCTAAAAATCTCTAGCAAGCACAAACATTTCCATTAATCAACCGAGTTGTATGGCAAACTGGTAAGGAAGTGCTCTTTCCTTTTTTCCTTGTGAATCAATCACAAAATGATTTCATACATGTTGCGCAAGTCCTGCGATGGAATAATCTGTTTAGATTCTTTAAGCTGACGTATGTCAGGCCTAGGGTTTCTTCATTTAGGGACAAACCCTAGTCTCTTATCTTTATGAAATTATTGTCCTTACGGTAAGGAAAGTAGTCAAGTGTTAGGGTATGAATGTTTCTATGTTTAGATTGGTTCGGTTCGCTTTTGGAAGGTAATCTTACTCGTCTTGTCACGGTTTTACTATCCTTGTGACAATTAACTTTCCCAATCAATACAGTTTAATTTTGCATATAGCATAATGCCAAGATGATACAAAGATGACAATACTCCTTGGGACAAAAGGCCTAGCTGAGAAATTGGTGTATATACACTTTATTAGTCCCAAGTCCTCACATAGCAGGGGAAAAGTGTTAATAGAGGGTCATCCAGCAATTTCCCATTACATTTTCTTTCCAAATGAGTTCGTATATCTAATTTTTATACTTGTTAATTCCTAACATTTAACTTCCGTTTTCTTTAAAGATGAACTCATGCCAAATAACAACAATTGCCTTGCTAAGATGTGCAACTAGCAAAGATAACTCCCTAGTAATTTGAGCATCGAAAGAAACCTTTCATGAATGTAGCCATTTTACCATGATTCATTGCGAAAGGAATAAGACTAATGGTGCAAGATATAATTTCTACACTTTAGGAATATATTACTATAGTAAATGGTTAAGCTTGCCTATAATTTTATAATGCTTGATGCAATTTGAAGAAAGCTAATTTGTATACATTGTCATTCATAAGCTAACTCCTTCGTTAAAAATAACTCGAACAAATATATCTTTTTTTAACAATTTTTCTTTGCATGATTGACTTAAAACCGAATTAACATCAAGAAGAAAAACCTGGCTTTGAGGTGAGATATCCACATGGATACGAGGAGATGACCCTCCCGCAGCTACACCTTGGACTTTCTTCGACGGCATCGTAGTTCGAATGTGAGATAGCCTTTTCCTTTTTCTTCTTGGAATTCCATCGTCTTCTCCTTCCTTTTCTTTTACCTTTTCCCCACTCTTCCTCCTTCACTCACTCTTTTCACTCCCTCTACTTCCCTCCCTATCTTTTATCTCATGGCTATTTCTTCCTTACGAGATACCATACGAAGCCATGATGATGAATTGGATTTCTAGGACATGGGAGTGTGTGGAGACCGGCTTGTTTGATTGGAGCCCCGAGAGGAACACCAAGGAAAAGGGAATTCTCTTGCAAGAAAATCTATCTTGTAACATCAACAAGCTTGTTTATCATGTTTCATATGATCACAATGAAGAAAAGAACACCAGGCACAACAAATCTTCATACAGCATCATGTAAATCTCCCACGGTTTTAATAGAATCAACCATATTCTTCAACATCTTCACAAAATCCATCAATATCACAAAGAAAGCAAAGAAATACACCATCTTTAAATGGAAATACATCACATAGTATTCATCTTCAATATCTTCATAGTCTTCTCTCTCAATCTCTCATATACAATCACTTTGTTTTAGTAGAATTGGCTATCTCTGACTCTCTTTCTGTCTCTCCATCAATAATACATCATATCATCACTACAATCTCTCAAAATTACTCTCAATAATCACTCTTAGGTCGTGGATACCCCTCCCAAGAGGTATGTCTGATATGAAAGGTCACCAGAGCCACTACAGTGTCTCTTCACAGCTCACTACTGTCACTTCACTC
Source organism: Lygodium microphyllum (assembly GCF_053477565.2). NCBI lineage: Eukaryota > Viridiplantae > Streptophyta > Polypodiopsida > Schizaeales > Lygodiaceae > Lygodium > Lygodium microphyllum. The sequence goes on from NC_141135.1 coordinate 5,453,364, forward strand.
TAGTCTTCTCTTGAGTCTTCAGCAGCTACTTCTTCCACTTCCTTCAGCTCTTTTACACTTGTATTCACCTCTTTCCAAGGCTAGAAAACTTTTCCAAAGTCACACATACATTCCACAGAACACTTACAGAACAGTCTACAGAACAGTACCAGAACAGTTACAGTACAGAAGCAGAACAGAAACAGAACAGAAGCAGAAGCTCTACAGAAGACCTACAGAAGGTTACAGAAGGTCATCAAAACTTCATAACTCACTCTCAAACCATTCAAAACTCTCACAAACCATTCAATAAGCTTTCACAATATCTCATTCTTCATCAATCCATACTCCATCCCTCCTTACAGAAGACAATCAGATCAAAAACAGACCAAAACAGAACAAAACAGAAGGTATACAGAACCAATCAGAACCTATCAGAACATCACAGAACCATCAACAAACATCATGATCTTCCAAAACACTCTCAATATCATCCAAAACACTCTCAATCCACTTCCAAATCAATCAATCATCCCTTAAAATCAACCATTCAGCTCTCAAAAACAACAAAAATCAGCCAAAAAACAAGTCATTTCAACACTCAACATATCCCCACACTTAATAAGGAAGCGTCCTCGCGACCCAGGAAAAAGGGAATACAAGTTCATTTCAAAGCTTCACTTTTGATCTTCAATATCTTCTTACAAAGAATCCATCCACCACGACCCCATCTTATAACCTGTTTCTGATATAAAAATACAAAGAAAGGAAAACTCTATTGACATTAACACCTCTTATCAAACTAAAAATCATCACAAATTTGTAAAGGATATAAGAGTTTGCTTCTTCGTCATCATCTTCAGCTGCTTCAACTCTCCAGCCACGACCCCAACTCGAAAAATCTCCAAAACATAGCTCGGACACAAAATCCAATAGGAAACCACCACGTTCGTAGGACATACATAAACTCACAACACTAATACGAATACACAACACAACCATCTGAATGACTTCTTCAAAAAGAAGAGTTTGGCATTAAAAAGCTTGCACCATACATTGGAAAGGTATCAATGAAGATGATCCCTCTTAAAAGATTGATGTTGTCTGAATCGATCCATAGATAAGGATTCATCTACAAAGTTTTTAGGAGGATTTTGAAAAAATTGGAGACAGCACATCCTTTCCAACAGGACTAGGTATCTGCTAGGCAAACAAAGGGCATGAAAATACAATATCTCCAACTGTTGGGAATCAATGCTAACATTGACATTCATGCACAACTTTGGGATAGGCTTTGAATCAGTATGGGAATGCCGATGCATATACGCCAGGTACCAAGCAAAGTGAGCAGTTAATCTCACTGAGGGATCTGCAGACTGTGAATATTGTTGGGCAAAATGAACATAGTTTTGATAAGCTTGACTTGAAACTGTCCATTCCCCTGGAATTATTGGCCAATTAATCTGCGGTCCTGTAAGGCAATCATCCGTACTCCATCCCCTTCTTCTGGAAATCTGAGTATCAAAACCAGCACAGTCACTAACCAACTGAGGTGGTTGAGATATGGAAGTACTAGGAGAGGGTAATGGAATAAGAGAAAGTGGATGTAGGGAAGGATAGGAAAAATCATAAAAGGAAGAAAAGGTTAAAGAAGGAGTGGCAGAAATTTGTAAGGAATCACTAAGGAAAGGTGTTAATTGATAAATAGGAAATGTGGAGGGTACATTTATGAGGGGTGAAGGACAGGGTGGAGAAGGGGAAAATACCCTATCCTCAATAAAGGAACAGTAAGTGAAAATAGGAATTTGAGGGAAATTGGAAGGTTGGAAAAGAAGTGGTAAAATTACTGTGGAATTTGTTTGACAAAGGGAAAAATATATAGCATAGCGGTGAGCCAATTGTTGATAATAAAGGAGGGTAGGAACAGAAGGTCCTAAGAAAGATCGTCTCTGATAGGCATCAAAGAAGGTAGCATCAAATGGATTATGTTTAGAAAGATAAGTTAAGAGATCCATCCTCAGTTGGTTAGTACTCTGTACAAAGGTAGGAGCTGTGTTTTGTCTTTGATTTAGGACCACTGACTCAATCATGGGATGCCACGAATTATCCTGACAATCAGCCACTTTGGAGGAATAACTATGAAACATATCAGCTATGCGCAACTCCAAATGATTGACATAGAGAACAGCCTGTAAGACCACATCCCCCACATACCATGCCATATCTACTTCATCTGGAATTAACAAATCTCCACGGAGATACATGTATGACATTAGCATGGTGTCTGGCGTGACAGAATCTTCAAAGAGCATTCTGACTACCTCTGTCAACAACTCAGCAGACCAAGCCCCACTCCAACCATCCTCTGGAAAAGGTAAATCCATCGTGGAAAGCTTCATATAGAAGACCAGCTTCTGTAAATGGTAGTGGACAAAGAAAGAATGGTCTGGTAAGACATAGTCCTGAAATTGTTCAAAAGTAGACCATAACAAGTCCATTCTGGACTGCAATCTTTCCACTTTGTCTTGGAAGAGAGGGCACAAAGTAGCCTGTCTCTGTAAGGCAGCCAAATCCTGCTGTGAAAGAGAGGGAATTAATGAAACAGGAGGGCTTGGAGGAACAGAGCGGGACTTTGCAAGCTGATCTTGCAACTGCTGGATTTGGGAGGCTTGGTTGGCCACTGTGTCATTAGCCATTTGTAAAGCTGAAAGCTTGTCATCTAATTGAACTTGGAATTCTTTCGCTTCGGTGGACATCCTCTCCTTCTCTGCTGAAAGGCTAGTAACCTGTGACTGAGCCTCAAATAACTGGGTTTTTAATGAAGAAATCTCATCACTCTGAGTGGCAACCAGTTGGGTTTGCTGTTCCATTTGCTTAAATAGATCTGCTAGGGTATCCTTAGTAGAAGCTAATTCAGATGTTGCCTTATGCAACTGGTCTTTGGACTGCATGAGCTCCTCATAGAAAGATGCGTACAGCTGTTGAACACAGGCTGTCACTGACAACTCAATGGAACTTTGAATATCCTTGCAGAGGAAAGGAATGGCATCTCCTGAAACGAGACTGTTCAGGGAAGGAACTGAGATATCCAAGGATCCTTCTCTATGTGCCCTGAATAGGTTATTGCAAGTGAGAAACCCAGGGAGTTCACTAGCAGAAGTAGCAGGGATAGGCACTGAGGGAAGTACAGCAGGGGCTTTGTCCGCTACCCTCTTCAAGCGTTTGCGCTGTATGACCAGGGGAGGCGGAGAATCATCATCCTCAATGTCAATAGGTGCTGACTCTTCTGAAGGTGGAGGAGGAGGTACTGGATCTGATGGAGGAGGTGGAGGCACAGTCTTCTGTAAACCTGAATAGGTCAAGAAGGCAGACAAATAGGATCCATAGGTAACATTGGTAACATTACCCCTCGTGACTTTAACAAAATGCTGATCCATCTTAGTAAGGAGGTAAGTGCTCCAATCAATGGCAACTCCTTTTAGCACCATCCTGGAAGCTGTGAAAAGCTCTTTGGACAAATAGTGGGATGGCGTTTTGGCAGGCATGAACCTGTCCTGAAGGAACTGGCACATCGTCTTCCAGACGGGATCAGTAATCATAGAAAACGAAACTCTTGAAGAGTTTATCACTTTCTTAACATCAAGGACTTCCCTTGTCTGCTTCTGCAACAGTTTGAGAATCTCTTCATTAGAGAAGAGCTGTCGAGTGGTCACAAAAGGTTCTCCTTTAGAGGGTAAGGACAAAGCCTTCCCTAAGCCTCGAGACGTCAATGTCATAGACATGCCTTGGACTACTCCTGTCTTCTTGCTGTAAGAGGCCAGGAACTCATCACAGACGGACGGATCCTCTGGAAGTAATGGAAAAGGAGTGGCCACAAAAGCAGCAAGTCCTGCCTTCGTGAGGGGCTCAAAAGTAAGTAGGGACGAGTAATCCCTACTAACTAGTGGGACGTACTGGATAGGGGGAGGAGCATGAGAAGGCGCCATTCAGATGGTTACACACACACCACAAACACAGACAATCAAGGAGAATGCCTGCAAACCACCAGACAAAAAAACCAAGGATAAGAGAATTACCAAATAAAACGTGACACGACCTACTAACCCCAGGCAAACCACATCCTAGAAAAAATTTGACATGACCTCGAGACAAATGCGACCGAAAGCTTCATGCGATGCATCAAACAAACACCCTGAACCCCGTATCAGGCAATAAAAGAAAAAAACTACATACCGTACCCGTAACCGTAACAAAGACATGAAACCAAAACCATACCATATCCAACACATATCAATACGACAACTGTGAGAGAACCAAGACTGGACCATGGAAAACATCACTAAGAACTGCGTATACCCATCCCACGAAACGTTTCATTAAAAAAGGGATTAAGTGCAGTGAGGGGGGATTTAATTTAGTGAAGGGTTGATTTTAATCAATTATTAAAAATGGGTGAATTTTTATTAGGTGATAAACCTTAATAAGAAAACGGCGGTTCCTTCTTACAAATTTAATTACCAATTATTAGGTTAAACGGTGCAGTTATACGATTCCCGGACTTCGATTCCCGACTGGGTCTCTAAATGCAATTCATTGATTATAATTAAAGTGATGTGGAGCGCTTTTTTGCCAGCGCGTGCTCATGTGACGGCTGGTTTATTTTAATTAAAATTTTAGAGTGCCTCTGTAGCGCACGTAGCGCGTGCGAAGTGAACGGCTGGTTCTTTTTAATTAAAAAAGGATGTGTGTTTAGCGCGAATGCGCGTGCCATGGTGGGTGAATTAAAGAGTTTATTTTAACAATTAATTGTGATTAAGGGGGAAAATAAATAAATAAATAAATAACAGAAAATAAATACCTGGAAGGGTGTGTATGAAATGCAGGAATGCGCACGGAAGAGTCCCAGGAAAGGAAAAGCAAAAATCACTGATGAAACAACAAACAACACCTTAGCAGATGTATTAAGTTGATTTATGTTGGGTTTTTATTTTTATTTATTTTATTTTATTTGTAGTTGTAATTTTTTTATGTTTGAATAAATGGAAAATGAGTAAGGGAGGTGAGGGAAATTTTTTAGAATGTTTTTAGAAATTTTTAGAATTTTGTTACAATTTTTAAATGATTTTTCCTATTTTTTTGGCAATTTATGGGTAATTTAGGAAAGATGGATTTTTCTAAAATTATAGGAAAGGCAATTCCTAGCAGACAAAGGTCCAAAAATTAACAAAAGACAGAAGGAATTTTTAGAAATTTTTTGAAATTTTTTTATGAAAAAAATGAATGTTGTGATTAAATAAGTCACATTGATCACATAAATCACATAAGTCACAAGTCACTTAAGTCCCGTAAGTCACGTAAGTTACTTAAGTTACTTAAGTTAGGTTAGTCATGTTAGTCAAAGAAATCAACCTAGGTTAGTTCTAACTAAGTCAGGTAAGTTAGTATTAACTAAGTCAGTTAGGATTAACTAGGGGAGTTAGGATTGAACTAGGTTAGTTACTAACTAGGTTAGTTACTAACTAGGTTAGTTGTAACTACCTGGGAGGGAGGTAGTGGAGGAGGTGGAGGTGGGAGGTGGAGGAGAAGGGGGAGAGGTGGCGTTGGCGGGCGGGCGGTCGGCAGCGCGGCGCGAGGTGGCGGCGGCAGCGCGGGCGGTCGGCGGCGCGGCGCGAGGTGGCGGCGGCAGCGCGGCGGCCAACTGGACGGCGACGGCAGCGACCCGGGCAGAGGGCGACGACGGGCGACGAGGGCGGCGCGTCACGGCGGCTGGGACAGGGCGCGGGCGTCGAGGTGGGGACGCGGCAGGTAGCAGGAGCAGGGAGGGGCGAGCAGGGAGGGAGGAGAGAAGGAGGATAATGAGGGAAGAAGGGGCGATGGAGGGCGGAGGCAGGAGGTGGAGGGAGGAGGAAGGAGAAAGAAGGAGTGGGGGGAGGGGAAGGAGGAGAGGGGAAAGAAGGAAGGGAGAGGGAGGGAGAAGGAAGAAGGAGAAGAAGAGAGGGAGGTGGAGATGGAGGGAGAAGAGGGAGGAAGGAGAAGTTACGCAGACAGAGAGAGAGAGAGAGAGAGAGAGAGTGAGCAAGAACAAGAGAGAGAAGAGAGAGAAAGAAGGAGAAAGAGAAGAGAGGAGAGGTGGTTGAGAGTCGGGGGGGGGGGGAGAGAAGGGTGTCCGTTGGTGGGTTTTTTTTTTTTTTTTAATTATTATTATTTATTTATTTTTTTTAAAAAAAAAATAAAAAAAATAAAAGGTGGGCGGGCAGGGGTAAGGGAGGATGGGCAGGGGCAATGGCGAACGTATCCCCGTCCCGCGCACGTGCGCGGGGCGGGGTAAAAAAATTTGCCGTGACGGGATTGAAATGACGCTGGGAGGACGGTACGGGGTACGCGGACACGACCGGGGCGCGTGGAGACGCGTTAAATCGAAAACGGGCGCGTTCACGCGCAAAACGAGCGCGAGAAAAAAAATGGAAAAATAAAGAAAAATTAATAATTCCCAATCCAGATGTCAAACCGAAATATCGTTAAAACGAAAAGTGGGCAGAACGACAGGAGGGAAACAGGAAAAATAGGGAACGGGGGTTCCGAGAGGGGTAAAGGACGTTCACGTACAAAAAACACAAAAAACGAACCAAAACGCAATTTAAAAATTAATATCGAAAGATCCGTGCATCGGAATGAGGTGCAGCAAAAAGGAAAACTAGGCAGAAAGATGTGCCCGACAATCCTATCCTGTCAAAGCAGAATTCCGACTAAGGTAAGATGCGTTCACACGGGAAAAACCCAAAAAATAAACCCAAAAATGGGATCAGAAATTAATATCGGACGAACCGTTTACCGGAATGACATGCAGTAAGAAGGAAAAATGTGCGCAGGAAGGAGTGGCACAAGGTTATCACGTTAAAACGCAGTGCCGGCGGAAATAGAAGGGGTTCACATGTGAAAAACTCCAAAAAGACTCCCAAAAACTCAGTTAAAAATTAATAAGTAAAAATCCAGAAGTCGAAAAAGGGTGGAGGAAAAAGGAAAAAGGTAGGGGAAGGCACAGGGGACATGGCTGTCAAATCAAATTGGAATTCCGATGCAAATAGGGCAGGTTCTCATGGAAAAATGTTAAAAATACGCACGAAAAAGTCGTGAAAACCCGAAAAATTAATAACGGACAAACCATGTAGCGAAATGATGTGGAAAAAAGGAAAAACGTCAGGGGAAAAGCTTTGGTCAGGGCTATGACGTCAGATCATGGTTTCGAAGCAAGAAAAGTGCGTTCACATGGAAAACCGTCTAAATTGCGTAAAATGCGTCAAAAATTAATAACTCAAAAACCGTGCACCGGAACAGGGGTAGGTAAAAAGGAAAAATGGACCGTTCAAAGAGAGGAACAGGGCTATAAGGTTGGATTTGGATTTAAGTGAACGTAGGGTGCATTCACATGGAAAAACCTCAAAATCAGGGAATGAAGGAAAACTGTAAGGAAACAGCCCCAAGGGTGAGTGAAACATAACCGGGCGGGTGGGAAGGGACCCCAGGAGGGTAAAAGCAAGTCATGGTATACATGCATGAGCAAGATAAGGCATATGCAGATGAGTATGCAATGTAGACGCGCAGGGACGCGTCCCCACACTTAAGACCTTAACGGATAGGGTTAACCGAGCATTAGGGACCTAGGACCATGCCACAGACCATCCACTAACTTCCCCACACTTAAAACATGACCGTCACTAAGAAACAGAAATGGGAGGGTTAGAAAAACTTGGCCCATTTCGTCAAGAATCAAGGTTGAGTATCGATGGCACGTCCAGTGTTGTTGTCAGCGCTGGAGGGACCAAGGCAGCTTCACAGCGCACACGTCCGTCATGGCAGGGACCATGCGGCAGCACCCAGGGAGGTAGCTGATGGAAGGAATCGCAAGAAATCCGTCGATGAGGGATATTGCACTCAACTCACAGTCACTCAATTTGGAATGAAGGAACAGTCACTCGCCCCATGACTAATATCACTCGAGGAAGAATGATTAAAACCCATATCGCATACCCGGTTGAGGAATCAACAAGGGGGAATGGTGTAGAAAGGAGTATGCCAGGGTGCACAGTTGATGGTGCATTAGTGCGTCCAACCCGTCTGGCATAGGTGCAAGGAGGAAGGCAAGGGAGCCTTATGGTGCAGTGCACAGAACAGGGTGATGTGTCTTGTGATGACGGTAAAAACCCATCCCGTGGGTGCATAGGGAAACGGGAACATACCTGACTCCAAATGTCGTAACGTCCCTCAATCTCACCTCTCGGTAATTGATTGAAGAAACTCCAGTCACACTCAACCCACCCTCTGTCTCACTCTCTGTTGATAGATACAGGAGGGCAGCCTTTTCCTGAAACCCATTGATGTAATCGTCACGGTCGCTTGTGCAAAGATTGTATGCCTTGTGCGCATTTGATGGTGCAACTGTGCATCCCGCCCTGTGCCGGCATACGGTGCAAGAAAGAAGGCCAGGGAGCCTTATGGTGCAGTGCACAGAAACAAATTGTGCTTTGTGCATTGAGAGGCCCATCCCGTGCATGCAACACTTCATTCACACTTCTCACCTCTCATTCGATTGGAAGGGAAAAGACTGGTCTCTCGCCCCACCCTCTGTCTCACTCTCTGTTGATAGTTACAGAGGGCAACCATACTCACGTCCCCATCCGGTTAGGATGAAAGCTCACATCACTCAAGGGGTTGTCGATGAAGATCGCGTCATCAGTTGTTGAAGAGGCGTACCCAGGGAGGTAGCCATCAAATCGAATATTGTGTTGGATAGGAATATGTCGTCTGCTAGAGGACAGTTAGTCACTTTGCAGAAAGACCCATGACACAGCGTACCAAGGGAGGCAGCTTCGGAATTGGATCCGAGGGATATCAATCAATGAATCCACTTTCTGGACTGCTGGGTGTTACCACCTTTTCCACAGCCAGCTTCTCGCCCAAGGGTGTTTATCACCTTTTCTTGGAACGAGGCCTGCTATGACAGGGAATTGGTTCCTTTTCGCTCATAACAGATTTGTTTTGTTGTTTTTTTTTTCTTGTTTTTTTTTTCTTTTCTTTTTTTTTCCCTATTCCCGAGGGTGTTTCCACCTTTGCTCGAAGAATAGGTCGGCATGACAGGGACCTAAGTCCTTTTCTCCCATGACCGATATGTTGTGTTTTTTTTTTTTTTCTCTTCAAATTGAACAAGGGAATGGTGGAAAAAACCATGTGTCAAAACCATCCTCTGTACTGCCGCTGGTGAAAAATAGAAGATAAGAGATCAAGGCTGAAAGGAGGTTTTGAGGGAACAGAGGGTTGCATCCACTTCAGCAGGAGTGATTGAAGAACGGCTATCAGAAGTAGCATCATAAGAAGTACAGTGCCGCGCCAACGAGGGAAAAGATCAAGTGTCCGTAATTGTCAAGATCCCCAAGGAGGAAAGTACTTCTTCAGGCGATATCCATTAATCAGAAAGGTATCATCAGAGGCATCAACGGTCTGCACTTGGACAGAACCATTAGGGTTGACGGCAAGTACCTTATAGGGGCCCATCCACCGCTGTTGGAGCTTGCCAGGAAACTTGCCAAATCGTGAATCATAGGCTAGGACCAAATCACCTTCTTTGAACTCCTTGTGCTTGATGAAGCTGTCATGGTAAGCCTTACGTCGAGCTTGCGTGGCTTCCATGCACTGTAGAGCCATCCTACGAATTTCGTCCAAACATTCCAAGTGCAAGAGACGGCGTTGCAGTGAATCGTCATCCCCCAAACGCTCTTTGATTGCCACTCTCAAAGAGGGTAGTTCCAGTTCAACAGGAAAAACTGCTTCTGTACCATACACCAGCTGGAAAGGTGTCTGTCCCGTTGCTGCTTTATGAGAGGTTCTGTACGCCCAGAGGGCCTCTGTAAGTCGATCATCCCAATCACGACGATGTGCAGCAATTGTTCTTGTCAGAATCGAGCAGAGGATGCGATTGGTGACTTCGACTTGGCCATTGGCTCTAGGGTAATAAGGAGTGGACTTGCGATGGCGGATCTTATACAATTCTGTCAACTCTTCCATGACTTTGTTAAGGAAATGAGTGCCTCTGTCACTTACCAGCTCTAAGGGACTGCCAAACCGGGTGATGATATTCTCATACATGAACAGGGCCACGCTGTTACCATCGTCCCGCTTTAGGGCTTTAGCTTCACACCACTTTGTGACATAATCCGTACATACGAGGATGTATCTGTTCTGTTTCCTTCTAGTAGGAGGATCGATTGGACCTACGAAGTCAATGCCCCACTTCTCAAACGGCTTCAAAGGAAGGATAGGTTGCAGCGGCATGGCACTTGTCTTGGTGGGTTTCCCCATTCTTTGACAAGCATCACATCTTTTACAGTAATCATAGGAATCTTTGTGAATGGTAGGCCACCAATATCCTGCTAGCAGAGCCTTCCTGGCTGTAGCTTCTCCTGCAAAGTGACCTCCACATGGCTCGTCGTGGCAAGCCTTCAAAACAATCCCAATCTCTTCTCCTGCAACACATCTTCTGAGTACTTCATCTTTGCCTTTCTTGTACAGTGCACCACCTAGCAGGGTGTATGGGGCTGATTCTAGCATGAGCTTCTTCCTTTCCCGACTGGAGATACCAGGAGGGTATTGTTGGGTTGCCAGCAGATTGGCAATGTCTGCATACCAGGGAGTTACAGTTTCTACCAAGAATAGGGAAGCATCAGGGAGGTCTGGATCATCCTGCTCCTCGTCTGCAAGTTGTGGGATACGCGACAGATGATCAGCCAGAACATGGGAACGACCAGGCTTAGTAATCACCTCAAAGTCGAACTCCTGGAATAAAAGGAGCCATCTCATCATTCGTCCTTTCACATCTGCTTTGTTCATCAAGAAGGATAGGGCCTCATGATCCACGTAAAATTTAAAGTGGGTGGATAGGAGGTAATGGCGAAACTTCTCCAGGGCAAACACCATTGCCAAGCACTCCAACTCGGTCACTGTATAGTTCCGTTCCCTATCAGTGACTTTTCGGCTTGCATAATAGATCGGTTGATCCAACTTCGAGGAGCCCTTTTGGCAGAGGACAGCACCTAAGCCTTCAATTGATGCATCAGTGTGTACGTGGAACTCTTTCGTCCAATCAGGAGGTTGCAGGATGGGTGCCTCTATCAGACACTGCTTCAGAGTGTGGAAGGCTTTGTCACATTCTTCTGTCCAAGTAAACTCTGCATCTTTCCTCAGGAGCTTGTGCAAGGAGGTTGCCTTTGTCGCAAAATGGGCTATGAACCTTCTGTAGTAACCCACATGGCCTAGGAATCCCCTCAACTGTTTGAGGTTGGTGGGTGCTTGCAGAGCTGAGATCTTTTCGATCTTTGCAGGGTCTGTTGATATCCCTTGTGCAGAGACAATGTGGCCCAACAGAACTCCAGAAGAGACCCCAAAGATGCATTTGTCGGGGTTGAGGGAAATCCCATACTCCCGGCATCGATCAAAGCATTGCTCCAGGTGGTCCCAGTGTTCACGGATCAAACTATAGACACAAAAGTCATCCAAATATACCTCAATAAAGTCGTGCAGATGATTTTGAAATGCAGCCATCATGACTCGTTGGAAAGTAGCAGGGGCATTGCAGAGCCCAAATGGCATCACTCGGTAAGCGTAGGTCCCCCATTCTGTGGTGAAGGTTGTTTTGGACTGGTCTTCTTCTGCGATCTGGACTTGGTTGTATCCGCTAAATCCATCTAGAAGGGAATAAAGCTCATGTCCTGCCACTGTGTCCAACAGTTGGTCTGTAAAAGGGATAGGAAAGTGATCCTTCTTCGTCTTGGAATTAAGCTTTCGGAAATCCACACATATGCGCAATTTGCCATTCTTCTTGGGTACAACCACGATGGGTGAAACCCATTCACTGTTTGCCACTGGATAAATGAACTCGGCTTCCAGAAGCTTCAGCAACTCCGCTTTCACCAATGTGGAATAATTCGGGTTCATTCGCCTCTGGCGTTGCCGTACTGGCTTGGCATCAGGCTCCAAGTCAATATGATGTTGACATATTGTGGGATCAATCCCCTTTAGGTCTTTGTAAGACCATGCAAACACGTCCAAATTCTCTTTCAACAAATTGTACAAAGTTGACAATTCCTCTTCTGGGAGACTGCTACCCACCTTTAAGTGGCGTTCAGTGCCTTCTGCATCCACAAAGGTCAACTGCCTTTCACCTTCTACTTCACGGATGAAAGTCCCGCGGACTGCTTCTGGATACAGATCCGACTCCTTCAAGGGAGTGGTGTCCTCTTCTGATGTCCCACTAGAACCAACTTCGTCTTTTGGTGGAGACTTAGGTTGCTCCTTAAGACGTTGGAATGGGATAAGCGCCGTTTCGGGTTTGGTTTCAAAATTAATTACGTCTTGGCTTGAAGACTCATCTTCTGATGATACATCCAGGAACGTCACATAACAGGGACCCTCTGATGCCTGTTGGGTTGGTGGGATTGGTGCTTGTTGGCACGGTGCATCATCATCATCTTTCTTTGGCAAAGATAGGTTAGGACGGCAGGAGCCACTACTGAAAGACGGCTTGTTCTTCTTAATCCACGTCTTATAAAGGTTTTGCATATGAGAAGATCCATTTACCAGACCAAATGGTACCATCGCCATTCTGTCCCATAGCATGAGCTCATCGGCTTCTGATGCTTCTGGAACTTCTTCCCCAAATGTATCCTCTTCAGGTGGGATAGACCCCTCTGGCTCGCTTTCATCATTCTCTTCGTCCATATCATATTCATCCTCTTCTGTCTCTGTCTCTGCTTCTGCGTCTGCTCCTGTTGCTGCTTCTGCTTCTGCTTCTGTCTCTGCTTCTGCTTCTGCTTCTGCTTCTGCTTCTGCTTCTGTACGAGCTCTGTAACAGAAGAACAGATTCTCCGTTTCCTCTCCTGCCTCTGTCTCTGGCTCTGCTGTGGCCATATAACAGGGAGAGCAGTACATCCATGCTTCTATCTCACTATCAGAAGTGATTTCAGAAGTCATGCCTGGTTCAGGCAGGAAGTATTCACCCATTGATAATGGCTTTGCATCCTTTGGAAGTCGGCTTACTGTATCCACTGTTAAGGAATGTGCCACTGTTTTCGTAGGAAGGATTTGTTTGACAGCATCTTCGTCTGCTGATGTTCCATCCGTAGCCTCGTTAGGGGAGTCAGAAGATAATTCCAAGGAGGTGGATCCATGTCCTTTTTGAGAACCATACAGTTTCAGCACCACTTTGTTGGGTCCTCTGCCCAAGGTCAAGGTTCCTTTGAACCAATCCGTCCTTGCTCTGGCTTCAAAAAGCCATGGTCTGCCTAGTAACAGAGGATAGGATGTACCATAAGAGTTTGGCTTCACCACCAGATAGGTTAGCCAATAATCTTTTCCAGCCACTGTAGTCTTCACATATGGGAGAATGCCCAAAGGCTTGATTCTGCTCTGATCCGCCAGTCTGATGAGCCATTGGGTTGGTTGCACACCTTGTAAGCCTAAATCCTTCATCGTCACATCCGTCATAATGTTTACTGATGAACCACCATCAATCAGTGCATTTGCAATGAAGCAGCCTTCTATCCATACGCCAGTCTCTGGGGTACCCGGATCTAAAAAAGCATTAGCCACATCCACTTCTTTTACAGGCTCTGGAGCCTTGTTGGACTTTGTCACTGTTGAGGGAGCAATCCTTAAACCACGTCTTTTTGTCAGTATACTTTTGAATCTTTTTCGGCAACTGGGGGACAGCATCAATAATTGTCGGAATGTGAGGTTTGGTTTAAAGGTATCTAGATCTCTGACCAGATCGTATTCCTTAACAGGATCCACTGGCTTTTCTAATCGGTTAGGGAATGGGGCAACACCCATTTTCATTTTCCCTCTTTCTTCCAACAGAGGAATTACAGGAACTTCTTCTGCCACTTCTGACACTTCCTCCTCTTCTGTATCCTGGACCTCTGGTCCTGTCTCTGTAACTGTCTCTGTAACTCTCTGTGGCTCTGTAGGGCTCTATACGACACTGTTAGGCTCTGTTCTGTTCTGTTCTTCTGGTGGAAGACTGAACTTCACTGTTCTGGCAGGAGGGTTATTTTCTTTCTGGGTAGGTGGTTCCTTCTGCTTTGCACGCGTGATGGCAGCAACTTCCAATTCTACCAAATTGGAGGTAGGCTCTTGGGCCTTGGACGGACTATCAGTAGCACTGTTTTTCACTGGGGCTGGGCTTGGACAGTCTTTTGCAGTGTGGCCTTCTCCTTTGCATCGACTGCATAAGGGCTTGTAATCCACTGACCTTCGAGGATTTGGACAATTTGGTGAGATGTGGCCCTTTTCTCCGCATCTGTAACACTCCACTTCTGACCTCTGACCACCGCCAGACTGTCTTCCTCTGTAACTTTGAGAAGGAAATCTTCTGGGTCCGAAATTAGGACCAAACTCTCTAGGCTTGGGTCCAATATCTTGTGTTGTCATTTTGGATTCCAGCAAGTTAAATCTTGCGTCTTCTTCCTTCCTTCTCCTATCATGCATCTCCTTCAGGGAGCAAATGTCCTCTGTATGGTTCTTCCGCAAACAGTAGGAACAGAGGGCTCCAGGGATGGTTGGTTTCCGTGAACATTCAGTGGCTAAATGGCCTGCTTGATGACACTTACCACACCAAGTATTTGACCGCATCACATCTCTTCCTGCTCCTGCAACATTGGATATGCTCGCTGTGTTCACTTTCAGCGTCTGTAGTTGCTCTGTAATCACATCCATCAACTCCTTTTTGATGTTTGCAACTGAGTTGGATAAATAATCCTTCAAGCTTTCTCCTCCGGACGTACTGGCAGGAGGGTTTTGAGGAGTCTCTGTAATTACTGCATAAACGGGTTGGGCTGGTACAGAGGGGTCTCTGTTCTGGTTCTGATTCAGAGCTCCTGTTTGAACTGTTGGCTGTTGGCTCCAGTTGGTAGGGTTCCACTGTTGCTGTTGATTTTGCATTGAGGAGATTGGTTGGGACCATTGTTGTTGTGGTTGAGCCATCATTTGAGGCATGGATTGTGGCCACTGTGGATTTGGTGCACTGTACTGTGATACCGGGGGCATCTGTTGGTAGGGATAGGGAACAGTCCCTGGGACTGCATTTGGTGGGTACATCATTCCTGGCACCAGAGGAGGTAGGACTCCTCTTCCTGTATTCATTGCTAATCTAGCTTCCACTTCATCGTACAGTCTTGCACCTTCTGTTGCAGCTTGCAGTGTGGCTGGTCTTTGCAGCTCCACAAACTTACGGACTTCTGGTTGTAATCCTCTGAGAAACACTCCCTTCTGAATGCCATCATCTAGATTATGGTTAGTCCACCTCTTCAGGATGGATTCCATTCGTGAGACATAGGCTTCCACTCTTTCTCCAGAGGACTGACTTAGGTTCATAAATTCCTCTCTCATCCGCTCTTCAAAACCTTCACGCCTGAATTTAGTGAGGAAGGCCAACTTCAGGTCGTCCCATGTGCCAAAAGTTCCTGCTGCTTGTCTCTCATACCACTGAAACGCCGCGCCCTTGAAAGTGGCGGGGAATATTGCCAACCAATGCTCAGGGGTTCTGGAATTGTTAGCCACACATGCTACCATAAACTCTGCTACATGAAGATCGGGGTCTTCATTGTACTCTCCCTTAAAAACTGGCAATGGGACTACATTCGCTGGTCTGTCATCAATATTTCCAGGACGGATCTGGCTTGGAAGTGGACCTCCAGCAGGAGGAGGAAGGGCTTGATGTGCCATTGGGACTTCTGTAAAGAGTTCCGCAAGGGCGTCAAAGGCGGCTTCTGCTGCGAGCTCGCTCTCGGCTCGGATTCTTGCTTTCTCTCTTTTCACGTACCTCTGGACTCGTTCCAACGCTTGCCTTTTTATTGCGTCATTCATCAGGGGGTTGACTCCACTATGTTGTTAGTGCTCCACAGAGGGTTAACAGAAGGCTTCAATCTCTGGAGGACTCTCTTGCCAACATTTCTTCTACTTCTTTCTTTTCAACGTCCCTAAATTCTGCTTTCATGCCACTGCACAGAGGAAGGTATTCGGTTCTGAAGGTGTCATAATGCATACGTCTGAGCATTGTAGTGGTGCCATCATCATAGTAATGCCAGCTTCTGATGGTTTCAATAGTGTATGTTGTGAAAAACACTCTGTCTACCAACTTCCAGTGGGTTGCTAATTGAACAAACAGAAGATTATCAGTACACCAAGCATCCCATGTATCTTGCTGTTGAGCATCCACGAACAAATTCCAACTCTTTTCCTTCTTGTCCCTGTGAACCTCTACAGACCAAGACTCCTGAAGCTTCTTCACAATCTCCCACTTGATGTTGTCTGGAAACTTCTCAATGAATGACAAATCTTCCATGGATGGTCATTCTCTCTGTTTCTGCTCTTCAGTTTGTTCCCAAACAGTTTGCCACCAAGATGCAAGTTTCTGCTGCTTCAATAGGAAGAGGAAACTGTCCACTACATAGAGCATGCATCATGATGGTGATGTGTTTCCGCCATTGTGGGATGAACTTCTTGTGAAAAGTGGCTTTGATTATGAGGAATTCCAACTCTTCAGTGGAAGAAGGAACTTTACAAACATCCATTGAATTCTTCTCTTCTTGGCAATGCCATTTCCTTCATTTTCAGCCTCTTTTGGTGCTTGTTGATGGCAAGTTTCCCCGGCTGCGCACCAAAAACATGGAGCCCCGAGAGGAACACCAAGGAAAAGGGAATTCTCTTGCAAGAAAATCTATCTTGTAACATCAACAAGCTTGTTTATCATGTTTCATATGATCACAATGAAGAAAAGAACACCAGGCACAACAAATCTTCATACAGCATCATGTAAATCTCCCACGGTTTTAATAGAATCAACCATATTCTTCAACATCTTCACAAAATCCATCAATATCACAAAGAAAGCAAAGAAATACACCATCTTTAAATGGAAATACATCACATAGTATTCATCTTCAATATCTTCATAGTCTTCTCTCTCAATCTCTCATATACAATCACTTTGTTTTAGTAGAATTGGCTATCTCTGACTCTCTTTCTGTCTCTCCATCAATAATACATCATATCATCACTACAATCTCTCAAAATTACTCTCAATAATCACTCTTAGGTCGTGGATACCCCTCCCAAGAGGTATGTCTGATATGAAAGGTCACCAGAGCCACTACAGTGTCTCTTCACAGCTCACTACTGTCACTTCACTCTAGTCTTCTCTTGAGTCTTCAGCAGCTACTTCTTCCACTTCCTTCAGCTCTTTTACACTTGTATTCACCTCTTTCCAAGGCTAGAAAACTTTTCCAAAGTCACACATACATTCCACAGAACACTTACAGAACAGTCTACAGAACAGTACCAGAACAGTTACAGTACAGAAGCAGAACAGAAACAGAACAGAAGCAGAAGCTCTACAGAAGACCTACAGAAGGTTACAGAAGGTCATCAAAACTTCATAACTCACTCTCAAACCATTCAAAACTCTCACAAACCATTCAATAAGCTTTCACAATATCTCATTCTTCATCAATCCATACTCCATCCCTCCTTACAGAAGACAATCAGATCAAAAACAGACCAAAACAGAACAAAACAGAAGGTATACAGAACCAATCAGAACCTATCAGAACATCACAGAACCATCAACAAACATCATGATCTTCCAAAACACTCTCAATATCATCCAAAACACTCTCAATCCACTTCCAAATCAATCAATCATCCCTTAAAATCAACCATTCAGCTCTCAAAAACAACAAAAATCAGCCAAAAAACAAGTCATTTCAACACTCAACATTGATAAGACTAAGAACACAAAGCTCAACTACGAGAGCACTTGCACAAAAATATTTAAAAGTGAGTGAAGGAATTAATGCAAGAGAATGGAAGTCTGCGAGGTAGCCTAAGGATAAAGTAGGCCTATGGTTGTGACTTGAATAGTCTAAAGAGCTATGAGGAGGGGAAAAGGGCAAGGGCTAGGGGGGAAATTAAAATCGGGAGGGGAAACAAGGGGGCTTTAGGGGGGGAAAATTTAAACCCGGAAGGTAATAAGGACTTTTGGGGGGATTAAAATCCGGAGGGGAAAAAACAAGGCTTAGGGGGGGGATTATACCGGGAGGGGGGAAAAAAAAGGCCTTAAGGGGGATTTAAAGCCCGGGAGGGGGGGAAAACAAGGCCTTAGAGGGGAAATTAAAAACCCGAGAGGGGGGTAATAAGGGCTTAGGGGGGATTAGTGAGAAGGGGGGCTTAAGGAAGCCCAAGGAAAAGGGGCTTATAGGGGGTTAAAACCGGGGGGAAAAAGGGTTTTAAAGCCTAAAGGACAGGCTTAATGGATTAAACACGGGGGGGGATGATAAGAACTTTAAAGCCTAAGGGAAAGTCTTAAGGGATAAACACGGAGTTCTTTTAAGCCCAAGGAAAAGGGGCTAAGAAGGCCCCCCACTTTTGAAAGATTCTAAGCTTCCAAAAGCTTACGGAGGGGGTAAATTTTTGAGCCATCTGACGGCTTCGTGGCCCCAGCTGGCGGCCTATATGCGGCAGCAGACGGTGTGTTCCTAGTCGAAAGGGAGAGAGAGAGAGACGAAGCTCCGCCTTCTTCCTGGTTTCTGCCTTGGATAGCTTCGTGGCGGCCCTCCCTCTATCTTCTGCAGGGCGGCAGCAGGGATAATGATAACGCCTCCTTCCTTTGTCTTTCGTCTGGCATCTCGGCGGCCCTCACTCTTCATGCAGCAAGGCAGCCCCTACCTCCTGTACAGCGGCCCCCCTGGTTAAATAGTGGAAGGGAGGGGGATCTTTCCTCATGGCGTGTCAACACACATGGTCCCCCCTCCCTCCTAAGGCTCCACCAAGGAGCTTTATAGCTCCTTTTATTCCCCTCCCCCTCTAGCTCGTCAGTCGGCTCGAGGGATAAAGGGGGGGAATAATTTTTTTTTCCAAAAGTCCGATTTATTTTCTCCACGCGGAATATTACATTCTCTCCCCCTTGGAGGAATCAAGATGTCCTCATCTCGAGATAAACTGGGGATATTGATGGTTGAGAGTGCCTTCATCTACCCAAGTAGCATCCTCTTCGGGATAATCTTTCCACTGGACAAGGCATTCTTTCAAGGTTCTAGATCTTAACTGTCTTTCCCTAACGTCTAAGATCCTTTCTAGCCTTAGTTCAAGGACTCCTTGACTAGGCATTACAATTTGTTGGTCATTAAGTACATGATTAGGATTGGGTACATACTTTTTCAATAGGCTGATATGGAATACATTGTGAACCTTTAGGTTCTCAGGGAGTTGCAATCTATAAGCATTGGGTCCTAGGCATTTGATGATTTTATACGGCCCACAATACCTTGGACTTAGCTTCTTGCATTCTCCTAGGGATAGAGAACTCTTTTTAGGGCGTACCCGAATGAAGACCATGTCTCCTTCTTCGAAGACTCTTTCTTGATGTTTCAAATCTGCATATGCCTTTTGTCTATCCTTGGCTGCTTGTATGTCTTGTCTTATTGACCTTATTTGATCATGCATGTCCTCCAACATTTGTCTTGAAGCTTCAACTCTTAGGGTTGGATCAGAAAAGTTTAGGGGACTTCGACAATCATGACCATACAATGCCTGGAAAGGGGTCATTTGAATGCTCTGCTGGTAAGAAGCATTGTAGGCAAATTCAACTAATGGCAAGTATTGAATCCACCTCTTCGGCTCTCGACACCAGTATGCCCTAAGTATATCCTCAATGATTTGATTCACTCGCTCTGTTTGTCCATCCGTTTGGGAATGGTAGGCGGTGCTAAAACAGAGTTGAGTCCCAATAGCTTCAAAGATAGCTCTCCAGAAGTGTGATGTGAAGAGAGAATCTCGATCACTAATGATTCTTCTAGGTAACCCATGTAGCTTGAATATCTCCTTGATAAACAATCTTGCAATGTCGGAGGCTTTATAGTTTGTCTTTATTGGAATCAAGTGTGCAACCTTGGTAAGCATGTCAACCACAACCATAATGGAATTGTATCCTCCTTGGACTTGGGGTAAGCCCACAAAAAAATCCATACTGATGAATTCCCATTTCATTTGGGGAATGTCAAGCGGTTGTAGTTTCCCTGGCATCATGACATGTTCGGCCTTGATACCTTGGCAAGACAAACATTCAGTGACATACTTGAGAACGTCACCTTTAAGCCTCTCCCAATGGTAGCTCTTCCTAACTACATTAAGAGTTTTTGCATAGCCAGGATGTCCTGCGAAAGGAGAATCATGAGCTTCCCATAATATCTTCTGCTTAAGTGACTAGCTTGCTGGTATACACAGCCTTGTTCTGTAGTAGACAAGTCCTTTATCAATGGAAAATTCCTGATACTTAGCTTGCAATTTCTGATTCTGCTCCTTGGTAGATATTTCCTTTATCATTGTTTGGTAGGCCAAATCATGGTATGATTCCTCTCTAGCTAGTTCAAGTATAGGGTTGTTTGGCATAGATACCTTTGTAGCCATAGATTTGGCCGTTGATGGATTCTGCAAGACTAGGGAATTTAGGAATGCCTTGCGACTGAGTGCATCGGCAACTACATTCTCTCAGACTGGACGAATCTGCCTCTCCCGTCAAACTCGGGTGGCTTTATCTGCTTGAGGAGGAACTTCTTCTCCTGGGTCACAGCAGTACTTGATGTAGGGGGCGAATTTGGAACCTGTACCTGGGGTTGTGCCTGGATAAAAGTTTTCTTAACGTTATTATATGATAATTGACATTAGCTTATCTTTAGTTCAGCTATCTCGTAAATAATGAAGCTAATTAACTTTTTAACAACTCTGATGCACAGCCAGATATTGATAAAAGAAATCTTTATTTATATTTACATGGGCGTAACCTTATACAACATCTCGTGTGATGATAATCCAATCATTACATTCAGTTTGGGGAGAACAACGTTGTATTGCATTTGTCTACAGGAACTGTGTAGTAGTAGGGTTTTGGGTCATGGATCTTTAGGAATCGATAGTTCATTGGAAGTTCAGGATACCCTTTCCATTGGAATCCATACTTCTCATGGCGGCCCAACACTTTAATCCTGTAGGCTGGGATTACACGGATTACTTCCTCATATACATATGAGTTCATTTCAACCCTCCGACCTTGAATATGTAAAGTCGAATTTACGTGAGCTTCCACAAAAATGAACAGCTTCACGACTTTCAAGTCTTCCAACCACTTGATCCTCTTTAGGTTGGTCTGTAGATAAGCAAACCGGTGGGCAGCTATGTAGTAGATTCCTGAAGACCCTGTCCATCTTCGTTCTATGTATAAAGGTGATGGATTATAAATCTGCTCTAGGATGTTCATCATCCCAATTCTTTTTCTATAAAGCGGAGAATGCATTGCAGTCATAAACATGACCCGAAACACCAAAAACTTGTTCCACGCTTCATAGTCCTAGAAGACAGCATTGAAGATGAGGAAATGTTTGGACAGCAACAATTTATTTTATTTTATTGAGATGTCATAAAACAATTCCATTGTTGGTCGGCTCTGATACCAACTGTAACGTGTCCCCTAGTATCATCCAGGACACGTCTTAGCAGTCCATCGAAAAGGATGTCTAGAAAGCTCTGCCCGGCACTCCCATGGAATGTTACGGGTTTTGCGATCTAGTTCTTCCCGCGTCTGCCACGTAGCGGAAGTATCCTGGCCATTCCCACTTAGGATCGATCGGAATTAGGGTTTTCCTAATGGGTCATTAGCTAACAGCAACTAGCGTCAGACCCGAGCGAACTACTTTACGCAGAAACGCCAGGTCCGAAGCAGATTCACGCTGCACTTGGTTCAAGGAGAATCGGAAACGAGAGGGATGCAAAGCTCAACCTCTCTGCCATAAGGCATAGTCCCATTCCGTTCCCTAAAACAATGTAAATCGGGTAAGACGTAACTCTAGGTCATCGTTCTCGTTATTCTTTTTGATGATGATGATCATTCCGATGTTCTTCGAGATTTTTGAGAAAAGTTCCCGGCTAACCGGGACCACCCAACCGTAGGACGGACCCATGGCCCATCCTCTGCACTTTCCTCGGTTTGTTTTAGTTATGTAATTATCTAACACATTAATTTGACATATAACAATCAGCTTCTTTAATTAATCTTGTTAAGCACTGGTTCCTTCACGTAATCTTATCATGTGACATATAAAAACAATATCAAGCAAGTTCTTTTAACATCTCATCATTTCATGTTTGAATTACAAGAAGTTCCGCCCGTAGGCTTGTCCATAATCTGCTCGAAGGCTAACCAGTAATCTCCAGGGATCACTATTCCAAGCTTCCGTCCGTCAACTAGTATGCGGGCCTCGAGATCCAATCCCGAGTCACATTAGCCTCTTGTGCAGGACCCCGAAGGCGAGGGATTTACGGCCAGAGCCCCCCCTGGCACCCAAGCGTCCTCCTACTCCAAGTAGAGCTTAACGGAAAGACCTCTCGCGGCGGGTTCGATCCACGCTCCCGGCGCGGGTAACTGAAGCTGCCGGTCCCTTCAGGCCTTTAACTTGAAGTATAGGTACTTTTTTTTAATTTGTAATTCATAATTCAAACAGACCCCTAAAAATCTCTAGCAAGCACAAACATTTCGATTAATCAACCCAGTTGTATGGCAAACTGGTAAGGAAGTGCTCTTTCCTTTTTTCCTTGTGAATCAATCACAAAATGATTTCATACATGTTGTGCAAGTCCTGTGATGGAATAATCTGTTTAGATTCTTTAAGCTGACATATGTCAGGCCTAGGGTTTCTTCATTTAGGGACAAACCCTAGTCTCTTATCTTTATGAAATTATTGTCCTTACGGTAAGGAAAGTAGTCAAGTGTTAGGGTATGAATGTTTCTATGTTTAGATTGGTTCGGTTCACCTTTGGAAGGTAATCTTACTCGTCTTGTCACGGTTTTACTATCCTTGTGACAATTAACTTTCCCAATCAATACAGTTTAATTTGGCATATAGCATAATGCCAAGATGATACAAAGATGACAATACTCCTTGGGACAAAAGTCCTAGCTGAGAAATTGGTGTATACACACTTTATTAGTCCCAAGTCCTCACATAGCAGGGGAAAAGTGTTAATAGAGGGTCATCCAGCAATTTCCCATTACATTTTCTTTCCAAATGAGTTCGTATATCTAATTTTTATACTTGTTAATTCCTAACATTTAACTTCCGTTTTCTTTAAAGATGAACTCATGCCAAATAACAACAATTGCCTTGCTAAGATGTGCAACTAGCAAAGATAACTCCCTAGTAATTTGAGCATCGAAAGAAACCTTTCATGAATTTAGCCATTTTACCATGATTCGTTGCGAAAGGAATAAGACTAATGGTGCAAGATATAATTTCTACACTTTAGGAATATATTACTATAGTAAATGGTTAAGCTTGCCTATAATTTTATAATGCTTGATGCAATTTGAAGAAAGCTAATTTGTATACATTGTCATTCATAAGCTAACTCCTTCGTTAAAAATAACTCGAACAAATATATCTTTTTTTAACAATTTTTCTTTGCATAATTTACTTAAAACCGAATTAACACCAAGAAGAAAAACCTGGCTTTGAGGTGAGATATCCACATGGATACCGGGAGATGACCCTCCCGTAGCTACACCTTGGACTTTCTTCGGCGGCATCGTAGTTCGAATGTGAGATAGCCTTTTCCTTTTTCTTCTTGGAATTCCACCATCTTCTCCTTCCTTTTCTTTTACCTTTTCCCCACTCTTCCTCCTTCACTCACTCTTTTCACTCCCTCTACTTCCCTCCCTATCTTTTATCTCATGGCTATTTCTTCCTTACGGGATACCATACGAAGCCATGATGATGAATTGGATTTTTAGGACATGGGAGTGTGTGGAGACTGGCTTGTTTGATAAGACTAAGAACAAAAAGCTCAACTACGAGAGCACTTGCACAAAAAGATTTAAAAGTGAGTGAAGGAGTTAATGCAAGAGAATGGAAGTCTGCAAGGTAGCCTAAGGACAAAGTAGGCCTATGGTTGCGACTTGAATAGTCTAAAGAGCTATGAGGAGGGGAAAAGGGCAAGGGCTTAGGGGGGAAATTAAAACCGAGAGGGGAAACAAGGGGGCTTTAGGGGGGGGAAATTTAAACCCGGAAGGTAATAAGGACTTTTGGGGGGATTAAAATCCGGAGGGGAAAAAACAAGGCTTAGGGGGGGGATTATACCGGGAGGGGGGAAAAACAAGGCCTTAAGGGGGATTTAAAGCCCGGGAGGGGGGGGGAAACAAGGCCTTAGAGGGGAAATTAAAAACCTAGGAGGGGGGTAATAAGGGCTTAGGGGGGGATTAGTGGGAAGGGGGGCTTAAGGAAGCCCAAGGAAAAGGGGCTTATAGGGGGTTAAAACCGGGGGAAAAAAGGGTTTTAAAGCCTAAGGGACAGGCTTAATGGATTAAACACAGGGGGGGATGATAAGACCTTTAAAGCCTAAGGGAAAGGCTTAAGGGATAAACAAAGAGTTTTTTTAAGCCCAAGGAAAAGGGGCTAAGAAGGCCCCCCCCTTTTGAAAGCTTCTAAGCTTCCAAAAGCTTACGGAGGGGGTAAAATTTTGAGCCGTCTGACGGCTTCGTGGCCCCAGCTAGCGGCCTATATGCGGCAGTAGACGGCGTGTTCCTCGTCGAAAGGGAGAGAAAGAGAGATGATGCTCCGCCTTCTTCCTGGTTTCTGCCTTGGATAGCTTCGTGGCGGCCCTCCCTCTATCTTCTACAGGGCGGCAGCAGGGATAATGATAACGTCTCCTTCCTTTGTCTTTCGTCTGGCATCTCGGCGGCCCTCACTCTTCATGCAGCACGGCAGCCCCTACCTCCTGTACAGCGGCCCCCCTGGTTAAATAGTGGAAGGGAGGGGGATCTTTCCTCATGGCATGTCAACACGCATGGTCCCCCCTCCCTCCTAAGGCTCCACCAAGGAGCTTATAGCTCCTTCTATTCCCCTCCCCCTCCAGCTCGTCAGTCGGCTGGAGGGATAAGGGGGGGGAATAATTTTTTTTTCCAAAAGTCCGATTTATTTTCTCCACGCAGAATATTACAGCCCTCTATTCATGGCCAAAGGTTGTGACTATTGAGGTTCCTATTGGGTGGTTACTTGTAGTAGAAGAGTCAAAGATCTGGCTACTTTTGTTGGTTCGGGTTGGCTGCTCGGTCAAATTTGTATCCTCATCGGATGTGGCAATGTCCTTGGTTGGTCTTTATGGGTTTATTTGCATAGCTTGAGCAGTTGCACAAGGTTGCTACTAGTGGGCTTCCTATGTTTTCTTAAGTTAAGAGGTTTTACGAGACTTGGGTCTCCTAAATGGGCTAGTTAATGCCTCTAGTGGTTGCTCATTACTTATGGATGATGCAACTTTTTCCTCGTTTGAGTATTCATGTGTAGCTATGGCATTGCTATGAGATTGGCACTTAGGTTTCTCTTTTGTAGTTATTTTTCCATGAGTCATTACTGACTTTTCCTTGAATGTGACAATTGCATCCAGTGGTTGTACTTCAATCAAGTTAGGTTAACTCTCCATTTTTGATGGGTGTAGTTCTGTTGCCTAGCTTTTATATTTGCTAGCTTAATCACGAGAGTGATTTTTGTCATAGACCATAAATCATATTTAGGTTGTTTCCTTTGTTTCTTTTGGGCTATGACTAACAGAGATGGTAATGTAGGTGATTTGGGTAACCAAATCCATTGGCTTCTTGTGTAATACCTTTGAGTGTGTAGCAACACTTTTGATACTCATCGTGGTGTTGTGCAAACGCTCTATCGGTATTTATGGTGGTATCCTTAGGATCTTTGTCTCTTTTTGCATAGTGGTATGTTTTTGGCAGTATTAGGAATTGTCATAGAGTTGGGAGATGCTTGGAATTTCTCACTAAGATTAGGAAACTTTCCATTGAGGGGCATTTGCTTCTGATCTTGTGCCTTCAACAGTTTTTGAAGAGCTTCATGACTCTCTTTGCTTTATTTTATAAGTTAGAAATACATTGCTTACCTTTGTCTTGAGAAACAACAAGTTTGTTGTTGCTAAAGACCATCATGATCTTGACACTAGGGTAGGGTCAAGTGTATTTCTTATGTCTCATAGCCTACATCTCACTTAGTTGCATGTTTGAAAGGTTTGCCAGGTAGGATTTTCTTTGTGACATTCTCTCGATTAAGAATCACATGAAACAAAGATGGGAAGATTTTAGTTTCTAAGGCCATTAAGATCTTTCATTTGCCTAGAACAAAGTATGGTGATCCTCTATATCGAGTGATTGTAGCATTCTTAGTTACTAATTCAGGTTGTCCTATGCAAGTCCAAGAATTTTAGGTGAGGATATTATAATCAATGTCTTTGTCCATGAGAGCCTTAGTGATGTGCTCTCTTTTCACACGTAATTTGACCCTAAGATAGGGAGATGGGATTAGCTTATCGTCTTCAAGGTTAATGTTGACATCCTTTGCCATATGAGTAGAAATTATAGGGTCACTAGGCATAGGGAAATTGCTATTGGATACTATGAGTTTTGAACCTTCATGATGCATGGAGGTGAATCCAATGCATTGAGGTCCTTAGCATTGGTCTGTTGCTTTGGGCAGTAGTAAGTCACATGATCTCATTGATGGCAAGGCCATGGGATAGAGGATATATGGTGTGGATCATGAGATGAATGCATAGTGCTTAGATTTTGTCTAAGTTGGGCACATATGAATTGCATTTTGACTTGCACTTGGATTGTCATGATGTGGAGTTGAAAAATAAGTTTGGCTTAAGGATTTGATCTCTATTCAAATTTTGATTATTGGAAAATTAAGCATTTGTTTGTTCTTGATTTAGGGTACTATGAGATTCAACTATGGCCAATGTGGGATAGTCAATCCTATCATTTCTTGCAGTGGCGGCTAGCTGATCTATACCTTGGTTATTCAACTCAATCATTGCTAGATTGCATTGAAGGGTATTGTCTCTACGGTCTGTTGGAAAGGATCCATGATGGCCGTGATGTTTGTTTAAGACTTCCAATTTGCACTAGATTTTCTACTTTTGATCTGTTTAGGAACTTGAGAAGAAAAGAAATGAAGATTTTAGGTCCCTTTTTGATGGTTCAAGTGTTCTTGGCTCATCACTTCATTCTTATCTTTGCATTCAAACATTAGTTGATTGTGAAAAGTAATGTCTACACCTTATCTTGATCTTAAATTTGTGCATGGGCATGGTGCACAAGTAGGCTTTCTTTTTTTTCAAACTCTCATAAATTCTTAAAAGTTTGCAGCACTTTGAGTAAGCTAATGGTAAGACAACAATGATATTTAAGGATTGTGGTACCTTTTTTTCTTTTTGGCTCTTGAGCTTTTGGTTTTGATTGGCTTCATGTGTCCTTTGGCGCTCATATCTCATTTCTTACTTGCCTAACTTCTTGCGATTCTGCTTTAAGTTTGGTATTCGTGCCTAAAAGTTAATTGCACAACAACGATTTACAGAAGAAATGATGTGATCTAACTTAGTGCCTTGCTCCTAGGTATGCATGGACAAGTGTAATATTTCAGATATTATTATTTTTCCTTTCTCAGCGGCGCATCGTGCTGGAAGGAGGGAAGGGGATAAAGGAGCCAGCAAGCTCCTCGCTGGAGCTTGCTCGGCTCCACGGACATGCATGGCGACATGCCGTGAGGGAGGAATCCCCTCCCTCCCCCTATAAAACCTTCACCATGAGAGATAGCTAGGGAGGGAAAGAAGGAGCCGTGACACCGCCAGGAGAGAACGAGAGAGGGAGGTTTAAAGGCTACGTCTGAACTGCCATAGAGGAGAGAGAGAGGAGGGTCTGAGTTTTGGACGGCCGTGGAGAGGTCGTGTTGAAGAAGTCTAGAGAAGGGAGGAGAATGATTGCCTGATGTTGTTGAGCTGCCGCTGCCGCCTTCGTAGCCGTCGGATGGCTGGTTACCCCCCTCCTGCCACGTGGAGTATGGAAGCTTCCTTGAAGAAGCTTCTTAAGGGGGGGGCTAATTAAGCCCCCTTTCACCCCCCCTCATACTTCTTTTTAACACACTCCCTAAGCCCCTTTTTATTCCCCCCGTGTCCCCATTATTTCTTTCTCTCCCCCCCCCCCCCCGCCCCCCGATCTTAAACCCTTAACCCCTTCCCGTGGGGCCATTAAACCCCCACTCCCCTTGGCCTCGAAAACCACAAATTCCCCCCCTCCCCCCCCGTGCTTAAATTAATAAGCCTTCTTGTGTTTTTTACCCCCTTTCACCCTTCACCTGTCCCCTTGGTTTAGGACATACCCCGTGTCTAGAAATCCCTTCAAGATCCCCCTTTTTATACCCTTTCAAGGCCCTTCATATATTTTTTTGAAACCACACTCACACACACCATTTTCACTGCGTATAAATCCCTATAGGGCCTTTTTCTTTTAGGATTTATAAACCTTTCCCTCTCCGAAGAAGCTAAGACCTTAAAGGTCTTATTACCCCCTTCTTGTGGTCAATCCCTTAACGATCCCTTGCTTTGAAAGAGAGAAGAAGAGTATTGAAGCGACGGTAAAATTCGGAAAAGGAGGTAAAGCTGCCTTCACGTTCGAAGGATTACAACTGTGATGCCGCCTAAGAAAGTCCAAGGAGTAGCTGCGGGAGGGTCATCTCCCGGTATCCATGTGGATATCTCACCCCAAAACCAAGTTTTTCCTTCTTGGTTTTATATCGGTTTTAATTCAATCATGCGAGATAGATTGTTAGGGATAAGATATACATTTTGTCCTAGTTATCTACGATAAAGGAATTTAGTTTAATTGATCATGCAAAATGGATAAAGTATAAACATAGTTTTCCTTCAAATAGCCTTATGCACTGAAACGAATTATGAGCAAGATTATTTACCCACTAAAGTAGTATATTTCAGTTAAATCTTGAAGGAATAAAAACTGCATCTTGCACCATTAACCCCTATTCTTTTTACAACAAATCCTCATAAAAGGTGAAATTCATGAAAGGTTTCTTATGTTGCTTAAACTCTAGGAAGTTATCATTGCTAACTGCATATCCTAACAAGGAAAATATTGTTTATTTGGCATGAGTTTTGTTCACAAGGAAAAAGAAAGATTAATCGAATTTACCTAACCACAAAGCAATAAAGCTTAGGACTGAAAAATCAATTGTCACACAGATAACAAATCGTGCCGAGGTGATCTCGATATTACCTTCTAAAAGTTAACCAAGTTAATATAAACTTAGAAATACCCATGCTGCGAAATATGCATTGGGAATGATTTAAAATCCAAAGAAACATTTTTACCTTAAATACTTGCCCACCTTCCCTGATTGTAGGCTCAATAAATCGTAACGTAAAAGAACTAGGGTTTGTCCCTGAGGTTCTTAAAGAAAATAATAAAAGGAGACCCTAAGTCTGATAAACGTCAGCTTAAAGAAACTGAAACGGATTGCTTCATTGCATATTACGATGCAGGACTTGCGCGGAAAGTAGGAAGTCGTATGGTCTTGTGATTCATTCACAATAAGAAAGGTTAAATACCCTCAACAAGGATGGCGGATCCTTACGCAAGTTATCTTGCAAAAGGATGTATTCCTTGATATCCTTCTAAGTAAGGAAGGTTTAAAAAAACCGGAAACTAAAGTATCCAATGAACTTTAGGGTTGACCAAGTTGGGTTAGTAGGGTATGCCCTAACCCAGAATATAAGGGATCTTGCCAAGTTGCAAGGTACCCCGGATCGAGTGCTAGATGCATTCAAAAGGAAAGACTCCTTCCTTAGCAGTTTGCCAACAACAAGGTCAATTAATGGAAATGTTTGTGCTTGCTAGAGATTTTAGAGCACTGTTTGATTTATGAATTACAAATTAAATGAATATCTATACTTCAGGTTGAAGGCTTGAAGGGAGAGGCAGCTTCAGTTACCCATGACTGCTTGGCTAACCCTAACCAAGGGGGTTGTTGACCGCGCCGGGTACGTGGACCGAACCCGCCGCGAGAGGTCTCTCCGTTGAGCTCTACTTGGAGCAGGAGGACGCTTGGGTGCCAAGGGGGGCTCTAGCCGTAAATCCCTCGCCTTCCGAGTCCTGCACAAGAGGCTAACATGACTCGGGATTGGATCTCGAGGCCCGCATACTAGTCTACGGGCAGAAGCTTGGAATAGTGATCCCTGTGGATTACTGGATAGCCTTCGGGCGGATTATGGACAAGCCTACGGGCGGATCTCCTTGTATTTCAAAGATAAATATGATGATAAGTTAATAAAGAACTTGTTTGATATTGTTTTTCTATGTCACGTGATAAGATTACCTGAAGGAACCAGTGCTTAACGGTTTAGTTAAAGAAGCTGATTGTTACATGTCCAACTGACGTGTTAGATAACTACAGAACTAAAACAAACCGAGGACAGTGCGGAGGATTGGCCATGGGTGTCCTACGGTTGGGTGGTCCCGGTTGGCCGGGAACTTTTCTCAAAAATCCCAAAGAATAGCGGGATGATTGTCAAAGGACACGAACAATGAAAGCGTTGACCTAAAGTTATGTCTTAACCGATTTACGTTGTTTTAGGGGAACGGAATGGGACTATGCCTTAGGGTAGAGAGGTTGAGCTTTGCATCCCTCTCGTTTCCCATTCTCTTTGAACCAAGTGCAGCGTGAATCCGCTTTGGACCTGACATTTCTGCATAAAGTAGTTCGCTTGGGTCCGACGCTAGTTGCTGTTAGGAAATGACCAATCAGGAAAACCCTAATTCCGGTCGATCCTAAGTGGGAATGACCAGAATACTTCCGCTACGTGGCAGACGCGGAAAGCCCTAGATCACAAACCCCATAGAATTCCATGGGAGTGCCGGGCGGAGCTTTCTAGACATCCTTTCCGATGGACTGCTAAGACGTGTCCTGGATGATATTAGTGGACACGTTACAGTTGGTATCAGAGCAGACCAACAACGGAATTGTTTTTATGAAATCTCAATAAAATGAAGTAAAGAAATTGTTGCTGTCCAACATTTTCTTACCTTCAATATTGTCTTGCAGAATTATGAAGCATGGAACAAGTTTTTGGTATTTCGGGTCATGTTTATGACTGCAATGCATTCTCCTCTTTATAGACAAAGAATTGGGATGATGAACATCCTGGAGCAGATTTATAATCCATCACCTTTATACATGGAACGAAGATGGACGGGTGCTTCAGGAATCTATTATATAGCCTCCCACCGATTTTCTTATCTACAGACCAACCTAAAGAGGATCAAGTGGTTGGAAGACCTAAAAGTCGTGAAGCTGTTCGTTTTTGTGGAAGCTCACGTAAATTCAACTTTATATATTCGAGGTCGGATGGTTGAGATGAACTCATATGTATATGAGGAAGTAACCCGTGTAATCCCAGCCGACAGGATTCAAGTGTTTGGCCGCCATGAGAAGTATTGATTCCAATGGGAAGGATATCCTGAACTTCCAATGACTTACCGATTCCTGAAGATCCATGACCCAAAACCTTACTATTACACAGTTCCTGTAGATAAATGCAATACAACGTTGTTCTCCCCAAACTAAATATAACAATTGGCTTATCATCACATGAAACGTTGTATTCAAAAGGGCTATGCCCATGTAAATACAAATAAAGACTTCTTTTTATCAATGTTTGGCTGTGTATAAGAGTTGATAAAAAGTTAAGTAGCTACATTGTTTACGAGATAGCTGAATTAAAGATAAGCTAACGTCGATTATCGTATAATAACGTTAAAAAAACCTTTATTCAGGCACAACCCCAGGTACAGGTTCCTAATTCGCCTCCTACATCAAGTACTACTGTGATCCAGGAGAAGAAGTTCCTTCTCAAGCAGATGAAGCCACCCGAGTTTGATGGGAGAGGTAGATTCGTCCAGGATGATGCTGAAATTTGGATTGAATCCATGGAGGATTACTTCGAAGCAGCCGGTAGTGCACCCGTCAATCACGCTATGCTCGCCAAGTTAAAGCTCACCGGCGAAGCCAAACTTTGGTGGAAGCAATGGTGCAAGGATCAAGGGATCGCAGAGGGATCCGTTACCTGGGAGAAGCTGAAGAAAGCCGTGTAGGGAAGATACTTACCACCTGCATATCACACGCAGAAAATGAACGAGTTCTATGAGCTAAAACAGCTAGGACTCACTCTTGACTCATACTACTCCAAATTCGTCTCACTTTTAAAGTATGCGCCACAGATGGACATGATGTAGCAGATGTCCAAATTTTGTGCGGGTTTAAATCCATCAGTAAATACCTGTCTCGAATCTATGCGTCCATCAGATCTTCAGGATGCACTCATTCGAGCGGCGCCTATAATTCAGGAGGTGCAAACTAGACCAAGGGGTAACAAAACTTGGTCTTATAATGACCCGAATAGAGGAGCACTCAGACCTCAAGTGAAGAGAGTTCAAGGTCAAAATCAGGAACAAAGAAAGAAAGCAAGGACGAATAACATCAACAACTTTGTTCCTACTCAAAGTAATGGCTGAAACCTCCGTTGTTTCCACTGCAACAAACCCGGTTACTTCAAGAGGCAATGTCCCAAGCTTGGTGGAGGACATCGCCAAGCACCTTTTCAAGGAACAGGCCGTGGTCAAGGAGCCGCTACCCGAGGAAGAGGAAGAACCACCTGCATTGCCAATAGGCAAATGTGCGAAGGAGGGGAAGAAGAAGATCCGACCATGGAAGCAGAATTCGAAAGAGCGACATTCCATGCCGCTTTACACAAGAAAGGGCCGAATCTCCAGTTCTCGGTGATTCAGACACCATCGAACTATCAAGGTAAAGGTTTCAAAACCTTGATTGATTGTGGCAGTACGCATTCCTTTATCTCAACAGCATGTGCAAAAAGATTAGGAATAGCCACAGTAGAAGCACCTACCCTGCTTGTGGAATTGGCAAATGGTCGTGAGGTAGCTTGTACCAGGCAAATTGCTAAGGTGGAATTCTTTCTGGGAGAAAAGAAGACTTTGGCTAAATTCAAAGTCATGAATTTAGGTATCCATGAGTGTCTACTTGGAATGGATTGGCTAAAACCTAACAACGCCCACATTCACTATGGAAAGGATCAAGTTTCCTTTCGAAACTTTAAAAGGGAATTAGTCACAACTCAAGGTGAGGCAGGAGTGCCAAGAATCCAATTGGCCAAGGTATCTCAGATCATAAAAGGAGTCAGAAAAGGATTACCCGTTTACTTGATCAAACTCAACAAGTTGGATCAAAAGCAAGAGTCTCATGAAGGACCTTCTTGGCTAAAGGAATACGTGGATGTATTCCCTGAAGAGTTGACCGAACTTCCGCCTCAAAGAGAAGTGGATCATGAGATTAGGTTAGTACCTTGAGCTGCACCAATTGCCAAGAGACCTTATAGAATGTCCATACCAGAAGCAATTGATCTGAAGGAAAAATTCAAGCAATTGTTAGATTAGGGCTACATCCGGCCTAGCAATTCCCCGTGGGGAGCTCCAGTACTATTCCAGAAAAAGAAAGATAGGACACTTCGACTATATATTGATTACCGAGGGTTGAATCAATCAACAATCAAGAACAAGTATCCTATTCCTAGAATAGATGAGCTTCTTGATCATCTTCAGGGTGCAAAGATCTTCTCCAAGATTGATCTCAGGTCAGGTTACTATCAGATAAGGATCAAGGAAGAAGATATCCCAAAGACGGCCTTCAATACAAGATATGGGCACTTTGAGTTCCTGGTTATGTCATTCGGGCTTACGAATGTACCTGCCACCTTCAATAGGTTAATGCAAGACATCTTTAGGCCATATCTTGATGATTTCGTGCTTGTCTTCTTCGATGACATTTTAGTCTATTCTAAACGGGAAGAAGATCATGAACCTCAACTTTGGATTGTCCTTGAGACAATGAGGTCACATAAGCTATATGCAAAAATGACGAAGTGTGCATTCTTCAAGCGTTAGATTGAATACTTGAGATTCATAGTTTCATCAGTTTGTCTATCAGTGGACCCATCCAAGGTCAGAGATGTGCTTGAATGGCCAACACCAGTATCTGTCAAAGAAATACACAGCTTTCTTGGATTCACAGGATGGTATAGGGTCTTCATCAAAAACTATGCTTTGATTGTTGCAGCACCCCTGACGGATTTTCTAAAGAAGCAGACTTCCATTACATGGTCAACTCCCGAACAAAATAGCTTCGACAGATTGAAGCAAAGTTTGGTATCAGCACCTATTCTAAAACTTCCAGACCTCAATAAGAAGTTTGAGGTAGTAACTAATTCTAGCATTCTTGCCTTGGGGTGTGTACTTATGCAGGAAGGTCATCCAGTAGCATACTCTTCAAGGAAACTGAAGAACCATGAAAAGAATTATGCTATGCATGATTTGGAATTACTAGCTGTCATCCATGCTCTAAAGCTTTGGAGACACTACCTGTTGGGTAACAAGTTTACTCTAGTAACCGACCATAAGAGCCCCAAATGGATCTTTACCCAGAACGAGCTCAACATGAGGCAACGTCGGTGGATTGAAGTGTTGGAGGAATATGACTTTGAAATCAAGTACCGACCAGGGAAAGAGAATGTAGTTGCCGATGCACTTAGTCGCAAGGCATTCTTAAATTTCATAATCTTTTAGAATCCATCAACGGCTAGATCTCTAGCTACAAAAGTATATATGCCAAACAACCCTATACTTGAGTTAGCTAGAGAGGAAGCATGCCAGGATTTGGCCTACCAATTAATGCTAAAGGAGATCTCTATCAAGGATCAAAATCAAAAGTTGCAAGCTAAGTATCAGGAATTTTCCATTGATAATGGACTTGTCTACTACAGAACAAGGCTGTGTATACCAGCAAGCCAGTCACTTAAGCAGAAGATAATGTGGGAAGCTCATGATTCCCCTTTCGCAGGACATCCTGGCTATGCTAAGACTCTTAATGCAATTAGGAAGAGCTACCATTGGGAGAGGCTCAAAGGTGACGTTCTCAAATATGTCACTGAGTGTTTGTCTTGCCAACATATCAAAGCCGAACATGTCATGATGCCAGGGAAACTGCAACCGCTTGACATTCCCCAAATGAAATGGGAATTCATCAGTATGGATTTTGTTGTAGGCTTACCCCAAGTCTAGGGAGGATACATCTCCATCATGGTTGTGGTTGACATGCTGTAACGTGTCCCCTAGTATCATCCAGGACACATCTTAGTAGTCCATCGGAAAGGATGTCTAGAAAGCTCCGCCCGGCACTCCCATGGAATGTTACGGGTTTTGCGATCTAGTTCTTCCCGCGTCTGCCACGTAGCGGAAGTATCCTGGCCGTTCCCACTTAGGATCGATCGAAATTAGGGTTTTCCTAATGGTCATTAGCTAACAGCAACTAGCGTCAGACCCGAGCGAACTACTTTACGCAGAAACGCTAGGTCCAAAGCGGATTCACGCTACACTTGGTTCAAGGAGAATGGGAAACAAGAGGGATGCAAAGCTAAACCTCTCTACCATAAGGCATAGTTCCATTCCGTTCTCCTAAAATAGCATAAATCGGGTAAGACGTAACTCTAGGTCATCGTTCTCGTTATTCTTTTTTGATGATGATGATCATTCTGCTGTTCTTCGAGATTTTTGAGAAAAGTTCCCGGCTAACCGGGACCACCCAACCGTAGGACGGACCCATGGCCCATCCTCCGCACTTTCCTCGGTTTGTTTTAGTTATGTAATTATCTAACACATTAATTTGACATATAACAATCAGCTTCTTTAATTAATCTTGTTAAGCACTGGTTCCTTCACGTAATCTTATCACGTGACATAGAAAAACAACATCAAGCAAGTTCTTTTAACATCTCATCATTTTATCTTTGAAATACAAGGAGTTCCGTCCGTAGGCTTGTCCATAATCTGCCCGAAGGCTAACCAGTAATCTCCAGGGATTACTATTCCAAGCTTCCGCCCATCAACTAGTATGCGGGCCTCGAGATCCAATCCCGAGTCATGTTAGCCTCTTGTGCAGGACCCGGAAGGCGAGGGATTTACGACCAGAGCCCACTGGCACCCAAGCGTCCTCCTGCTCCAAGTAGAACTCAACGGAGAGACCTCTCGTGGCGGGTTCGGTCCACGTTCCCGGCACGGTCAAACAACCCCCTTGGTTAGGGTCAGGCAGGTAGTCGGGGGTAACTGAAGCTGCCTCTCCGTTCAGGTCTTCAACCTGAAGTATAGGTACTTATTTAATTTGTAACTCATAATTCAAACAGAGCCTAAAATCTCTAGCAAGCACAGACATTTCCATTAATCAACCCAGTTGTATGGAAAACTTCTAAGGAAATGTTCTTTCCTTTTTGAGTGTATCAGCACTCGTTCCCAAGGTGTCTTGTAACTTGGCAAGATCTCTTATATTCCGGTGTAGGGCATACCCAACTTGGTTAACCCTAAGATATCTTAGATATGCTAGTTTCTGGTTTACAACTTTCCTTATTTAGAAGGATATCCAAAAATACGTCTTTTTGCAAGCTAACTTGCGTAAGGATCTGCCGTCCTTGATGAGGGTTTTTTTTTTCCCTTTTCTCCTTGTGAATCAATCACAAAATGATTTCATACATGTTGCGCAAGTCCTGCGATGGAATAATTTGTTTAGATTCTTTAAGCTGACGTATGTCAAGCCTAGGGTTTTTTCATTTAAGAAGCTTAGGGACAAACCCTAGTTTCTTATCTTTATGAATTTATTGTCCCTACGGTAAGGAAAGTAGTCAAGTGTTTAGGGTATGAATGTTTCTATGTTTAGATTGGTTCGGTTATCTTTTGGAAGGTAATCTTAATCGTCTTGTCACGGTTTTACTATCCTTGTGACAATTAACTTTCCCAATCAATACAGTTTAATTTGGCATATAGCATAATGCCAAGGTGATACAAAGAGCGACAATACTTCTTGGAACAAAAATGCCTAGCTGTGAAATTGGTGTATACACACTTTATTAGTCCCAAGTCCTCAAATAGCAAGGGAAAAGTGTTAGTAGAGTGTCATCCAGCAATCCCCCATTGCATTTTCTTCCCAAATGAGTTCGTATATCTAATTTTTATACTTGTTAATTCCTAACATTTAACTTCCGTTTTCTTTAAAGATGAACTCATGCCAAAGAACAACAATTTCCTGGCTAAGATGTACAACTAGCAAAGATAACTCCCTAGTAACTTGAGCATCGAAAGAAACCTTTCTTGAATTCAGCTATTTACCATGAATCGTTGCGAAAGGAATAAGACTAATGGTGCAAGATATAATTTCTACTCTTTAGGAATATATTACTATAGTAAATTGTTAATCTTGCTTGTAATTTTATAATACTTGATGCAATTTGAAGAAAGCTAAGTTGTATACATTGTCATTCATAAGCTAACTCCTTCGTTAAAATTAACTTGAACAAATATATCCTATCCTTAACAATTTTTCTTTGCATGATCGACTTAAAACCGAATTAACACCAAGAAGAAAAAAACCTGGCTTTGAGGTGAGATATCCACATGGATACCGGGAAATGACCCTCCCGCAACTACATCTTGGACTTTCTTCAGCGGCATCGTAGTTCGAATGTGAGATAGCCTTCTCCTTTTTCTTATTGGAATTCCACCATCTTCTCCTTCCTTTTCTTTTACCTTTTTCCCACTCTTCCTCCTTCACTCCCTCTTTTCACTCCCTCTACTTCCCTCCCTATCTTTTATCTCACAGCTATTTCTCCTTTACGAGATACCATACGAGACCATGATGATGAATTGGATTTTTAGGACATGGGAGTGTGTGGACACCGGCTTGTTTGATAAAACTAAGATCACAAAGCTCAACTAAGGGAGCACTTGCACAAAAAGATCTAAAAAGTGAGTGAAGGAATTAATGCAAGAGAATGGAAGTCCGCAAGGTAGCCTAAGGACAAAGTAGGCCTATGGGTGTGACTTAATAGTCTAAAGAGCTATGAGGGGGGGGGGGGGGAAAGGCAAGGGCTTAAGGGGGATTAAAAAAATCCGGAAGGGGAAAAACAAGGCCTTAGGGGGGAATTATACCCGGGAGGGGGGGAAACAAGGCCTTAAGGGGGATTTGAAACCCCGGGAGGGGGGGGGAAACAAGGGGGCTTATGGGGATTAAAACCAAGGGGGGAAATTGAAACCGGGAGGGGAAACAAGGGGGCTTAGGGGGGATTAGTGGGAAGGGGGCTTAAGAAAGCCCCCTTAGAAGCTTCTTAAAGAAGCTTCTAAGAAGCTTCTGGTGTGGGCAGATCCAATGTGGAAGAGGGAGGGTCAAATAAGAGAACATCGTGGAAGAGGGATGATGGCCTAAGGGATGGCGGCAGCTGTCAACGCCACAGGCGATGGCATCCCCCTAGTACGGCGGCTAATGGCTTCCCCAGTGGCGCCTTCTCCAGTGCGGCGACGTTTGTGGCTTCCTCCCTCACTCTCCATGCAGCACGACAGCACCTACCTCCTTCCCTTTCAGCCTTACCACCCTCTCTCGGCCTGCAGCATCATGGCCCTCCACAACTCCTACCATTATCCCTTTGGCCCCCTACCAAGAGGATGTTTTCTCGTAGGTGATGCGGTTTTTGATTCTCGGTCCCAGTTGACCAATGCGGAGTACTCCTTTGCATACGGTCATAAATCAACTACCGAAATGGAGATAATCTTTTCACGAATTTACGGTGTGTGGGAGGTTGGTCTAGTAATATTTTTATTCAAACGGAAATATTACACATGCTTACTAAGGTTGCACACCTTATTCTAGTAAAAACAAACTATAAAGCCTCCGACATTGCAAGATTGTTTATCAAGGAGATATTCAAGCTACATGGTTTACCCAGAAGAATCATTAGTGATCGAGATTCTCTCTTCACATCACACTTCTAGAGAGCTATCTTTGAAGCTATTGGGACTCAACTCTGTTTTAGCACTACCTACCATTCCCAAACGGATGGCCAAACAGAGCGAGTAAATCAAGTCATCAAGGATATGCTTAGGGCATATTGTTGTCGAGAGCGGAAGAGGTGGATTCAATACTTGCCATTGGTTGAATTTGCCTACAATGCTTCGTACCAGCAAAGCATTCAGATGACCCCTTTTCAAGCATTGTATGGTCACGACTGTTGAAGTCCCCTAAACTTCTCTGATCCAACCCTAAGGGTTGAAGCGTCAAGAAAGATGTTGGAAGACATGGATGATCAAATAAAGTCAATAAGACAAGACATACAAGCGGCCAAGGATAGACAAAAGGCATACGCGGATTTGAAGCATCAAGAAAGAGTCTTCGAAGAAGGAGACATGGTCTTCATTCGCGTACGCCCTAAAAAGAGTTCTCTATCCTTAGGAGATTGCAAGAAGCTAAGTCCAAGGTATTGTGGGCCGTACAAAATCCTCAAATGCCTAGGACCCAATGCTTATAGATTGCAACTCCCTGAGAACCTAAAGGTTCACAATTTATTCCATATTAGCCTATTGAAAAAATATGTACCCAACCCTAACCATGTACTTGACGACCAACAAATTGTAATGCCTAGTCAAGGAGTCCTTGAGCTAAGGCCTGATAGGATCTTAGATGTTAGGGAGAGACAATTAAGATCCAGAACCTTGAGAGAATGGCTCGTCCAGTGGAAAGATTATCCCGAAGAGGATGCCACTTGGATAGAAGAAGACACTCTCAACCATCAATATCCCCAGTTTATCTCGAGATGAAGACATCTCGATTCCTCTAATGGGGAGAGAATGTAATATTTTAGATCTTATTTTTTTTCATTTCTCAATGGCGTGTCGTGCTGGAAGGAGGGAAGGGGATAGAGGAGCCAGCAAACTCCTCGTTGGAGCTTGCTCGGCTCCACGGGCATGCAAGGCGACACGCCGTGAGGGAGGAATCCCCTCCCTCCCCCTATAAAACCTTCCCCATGAGAACTAGCTGGGGGAGTGAAAGAAGGAGCCGTGATGCTGCTAGGAGAGAATGAGAGAGGGAGGTTTAAAGGCTATGTCTAAACTGCCGTAGAGGAGAGAGGGAGGAGGGTGTGAGTTTTGGACGGCCGTGGAGAGGTCGTGTTGAAGAAGTCTGGAGAAGGGAGGAGAATGATCCCCTGATGTTGTTGAGCTGCCGCTGCCACCTTCGTAGCTGTCAGATGGCTGGTTACCCCCCTCCTGCCACGTGGAGTATGGAAGCTTCCTTGAAGAAGCTTCTTAAGGGGGGGCTAATTAAGCCCCCTTTCACCCCCCCTCATACTTCTTTTTAACACACCCCCTAAGCCCCTTTTTATTTCCCCCATGTCTCCATTATTTCTTCCCCCCCCCCCCCCATCTTAAACCCTTAACCCCTTCCCGTGGGGCCATTAAACCCCCACTCCCCTTGGCCTCGAAAACCACAAATTCCCCCCCCCCCCCCCCCCCTCGTGCTTAAATTAATAAGCC
Source organism: Lygodium microphyllum (assembly GCF_053477565.2). Classification (NCBI taxonomy): domain Eukaryota; kingdom Viridiplantae; phylum Streptophyta; class Polypodiopsida; order Schizaeales; family Lygodiaceae; genus Lygodium; species Lygodium microphyllum. The sequence continues at coordinate 5,493,763 of NC_141135.1, forward strand.
TTCTTGTGTTTTTTACCCCCTTTCACCCTTCACTTGTCCCCTTGGTTTAGGACTTACCCCATGTCTAGAAATCCCTTCAAGATCCCCCTTTTATACCCTTTCAAGGCCCTTCATATGTTTTTTTGAAACCACACTCACACAGACCATTTCCACCGCGTATAAATCCCTATAGGGCCTTTTTCTTTTAGGCTTTATAAACCTTTCCCTTTCTGAAGAAGCTAAGACCTTAAAGGTCTTATTACCCCCTTCTTGTGGTCAATCCCTTAACCATTCCTTGCCTCGAAAGAGAGAAGAAGAGTATTAAAGTGACAGTAAAATTCCGAAAAGGAGGTAAAGCTGCCTTCACGTTCGAAGGATTACAACTGCGATGCCGCCTAAGAAAGTCCAAGGAGTAGCTGTGGGAGGGTCATCTCCCAGTATCCATGTGGATATCTCACCCCAAAACCAGGTTTTTCCTTCTTGGTTTTATATCGGTTTTAATTCAATCATGCGAGATAGATTGTTAGGGATAAGATATAAATTTTGTCCTAGTTATCTACGATGAAGGAATTTAGTTTAATTGATCATGCAAAATGGATAAAGTATAAACATAGTTTTCCTTCAAATAGCCTTATGCACTGAAACGAATTATGAGGAAGATTATTTACCCACTAAAGTAGTATATTTCAGTTAAATCTTGAAGGAATAAAAACTACATCTTGCACCATTAACCCCTATTCTTTTTACAAAACGAATCCTCATAAAAGGTGAAATTCATGAAAGGTTTCTTACATTGCTTAAACTCTAGGAAGTTATCATTGCTAACTGCATATCCTAGCAAGGAAAAGATTGTTTATTTGGCATGAGTTTTGTTTGCAAGGAAAAAGAAAGGTTAATCGAATTTACCTAACCACAAAGCAATAAAGCTTAGGACTGAAAAATCAATTGTCACACAGATAACAAATTGTGCCGAGGTGATCTCGATATTACCTTCTAAAAGTTAACCAAGTTAATATAAACTTAGAAATACCCATGCTGCGAAATATGCATTGGGAATGATTTAAAATCCAAAGAAACGTTTATACCTTAAATACTTGCCCACCTTCCCTAATTGTAGGGTCAATAAATCGTAACGTAAAAGAACTAGGGTTTGTCCCTGAGGTTCTTAAAGAAAATAATAAAAGGAGACCCTAAGTCTGATAAACGTCAGCTTAAAGAAACTGAAATGGATTGCTTCATCGCATATTATGATGCAGGACTTGCGCGGCAAGTACGAAGTCATATGTTATTGTGATTGATTCACAATAAGAAAGGTTAAATACCCTCAACAAGGATGGCGGATCCTTACGCAAGTTATCTTGCAAAAGGATGTATTCCTTGACATCCTTCTAAGTAAGGAAGGTTAGAAAAAACCGGAAACTAAAGTATCCAATGAACTTTAGGGTTGACCAAGTTGGGTTAATAGGGTATGCCCTAACCCAAAATATAAGGGATCTTGACAAGTTGCAAGGTACCCCGGATCGAGTGCTAGATGCATTCAAAAGGAAAGACTCCTTCCTTAGCAGTTTGCCAACAACAAGATCAATTAATTGAAATGTTTTTGCTTGCTAGAGATTCTAGAGCACTGTTTGATTTATGAATTACAAATTAAATGAATATCTATACTTCAGGTTGAAGGCCCCAAGGGAGAGGCAGCTTCAGTTACGCTCGACTGCTTGCCTGACCCTAACCAAGGGGGTTGTTGAGACCGTGCCAGGTACGTGGACCGAACTCGCCACGAGAGGTCTCTCCATTGAGCTCTACTTGGAGCAGGAGGACGCTTGGGTGCCAAGGGGGGCTCTGGCCGTAAATCCCTCGCCTTCTAGGTCCTGCACAAGAGGCTAACGTGACTCAGGATTGGATCTCGAGGCCCGCATACTAGTCTACGGGCAGAAGCTTGAAATAGTGATCCCTAACTTAATGGTTTAATTAAAGAAGCTGATTGTTACATGTCTAACTAATGTGTTAGATAACTACATAACTAAAACAAACCAAGGAAAGTGCAGAGGATGGGCCATGGGTCCGTCCTACGGTTGGGTGGTCCCGGTTGGCCAGGAACTTTTCTCAAAAATCTCGAAGAACAGTGGGATGATTGTCAAAGGACACGAACAATGAAAGCGTTGACCTAGAGTTATGTCTTAACCGATTTACGTTGTTTTAGGGGAACGGAATGGCACTATGCCTTAGGGCAAAGAGGTTGAGCTTTGCATCCCTCTCGTTTCCCATTCTCTTTGAACCAAGTGCAGCGTGACTGCGCTTTGAACCTGACGTTTCTGCATAAAGTAGTTTGCTTGGGTCCGACGCTAGTTGCTGTTAGGAAATGACCAATCAGGAGGGAGAGATGGAAATGACCCTAATTCTGGTCGATCCTAAGTGGGAACGAACAAAATACTCCCGCTACGTGGTAGATGCAGAAAGCCCTAGATCGCAAACCCCGTAGCATTCCATGGGAGTGCCGGGTGGAGCTTTCTAGACATATTTTCTGATGGACTGCTAAGACGTGTCCTGGATGATACTAGTGGACACGTTACAACAAGAGGTGCAATGTGAAGCATAGGTGTATGGGTCCTAGGGCAGATACATGGGTTAGTATATTTTTGTCTAGTTACCACATGTCCTAGTGTGTTTGTCTATCCTAGGGTCTTCATATGGTGAAGTTTACACTTAATGCAACATGCATGCCTAAGTGTATGATGAAAGCCATGTGTGAGTGATTGATAATAATTTTAATGTGTGATGGGTGGATGATAGTGTGTGCTATAGGTATATGCATGTGGAACATGCACTTATATGTGGATACCCTAAATGCAATGCAAGCTATGGAAGATTCAAGATGTTCCTAAATGTTGGTGATCTTACCTTTTTACCTACCCTATGTGTGCTAATGTGGGGCGTGTCTAAGTGTGTGTGAAACAAGGGTACAAGGTGCTTAAGCACAAGGTGTCCCTAGGTGGGGATATTTGGTTTAGCAAGGCACTAGATGTGGTTGGTGCACAAGTGCACTATGTGTATGTGAACATATTCTATGTGCAAAGAGGTGTGCTATTGCATTGAACACACATAGGTGCATTATTAGTGTGTGTATGAGGGTTCTTAGGTGTAGAGTGGGTACACTAGGAGTAGTGTACATGCCTAGGGGTTTAGGTGCATCTGTGACAATGGTGTTTGTGTGTGACTAGGAAGGGTGTATGTGTGTGGGGTATAGTGGATATACATGCATGTACAACGCCTAGTGGAGTGGCCTACAAATACAATGCATGTATGTGAATGGGTGCTTAATGTCTATTATGTGCACGTAGGGTGCTTTGAATTTATGTATAATGTAGTGTCACAAATTCACATATGTTAATGTGTGCATATGAGAATGTGATTGCATATGTGTATCAATGGATGCACTAATATGTATTCAAATGGACATAATGTGTTGCAAATTTTGGAGAAGGATGTGTTATGTATATGATTGTGTGAATGCACTCTAAATGTTTTCGCACATGGATGCATAGTGGTACCTAAGTAGATACACACAAGGATAGGGATGCACATGTGCATTTGTGGATGCACATGATAGGTAGATGCACACTTGTGTGTGGATGGATACACATGCAGATACACTCTCTCTACTTAATCTTGGGGTATGTAGTTGATGCACTTGTACTAGATGGATGCACACATGGATGCACTCAGATAAATAGATATATATGGGTTCCTATAATGCAAGTGTGATACACCTCATGGATGTACAGATGCACATGTGGATGGATGGTGCAAGGTTGTGCTATGTGTGATTAGATGCATTTTGTGTGGTCGGATGCACATGGATGCACCATGATCGATTAGACTCACTATGTGCAGCTAGATGCACATGGATGTACTATGGTGAAATGGATACAGTAAGGTATGTGGGTGTACATGTGTTAGTTATATGCACACATGGATACACACGAATGTATGGATACATGTGGATGCACTATGTACACTTATATATATTTTTCGATGCACTGATGCACAAGGGGATGCGCATAGTATGCGCAAAAGGAGGTGTTTCTGTGTGTCACTCTGTATGTGTGCATGGACTAGGTGGTGTATGTGTACTTTAGGTCTTGTGCTTACATGCATACGTATATAGGGGTTAGGGTAGTGTAATGTGACTGGAGTGCCAGTGTGCATGTGTTGTGTGTATATGTGAGGCTAATCGTGCCTATGGGGTGGTATGCATGCACTTTGCATGGCTCTTTATCTCCCTTCTCCCTCCCCTTGACTCTTCCTGTGCAAATAGGGTAGTGCTAGGAGTGAATTAAAAAGGAAAAAGCCTATTACACACTTGACACATAGCATGGACGTGTGACCTATACATGTCCTAAACAATGCATGTGAGTGTGGATAGGTGTAAGTGAATGTGTGTGTGTGTGTGTGTGTGTGGTTCTAATGTGTTGTGCATGTGGGATGTATGTGTTGTGTGTGTGGGTTTAAAGCGTTGTATGTGTGTGTGTTTCTTGTGTGGAGGATGCATCTCTTTATCACGTGGTTGGGTGAGGGTCATGTGGGGTGGTGCATATGTGTGTGTGTATGGAGTACATGTGTCTATGTATTAATCTAACTTGGTGAGAGTGTAGGTGCATGTGTATATGGTTAATGTATGTGTGGGGGTGTGTGTATGTGTAAAGTATCTTTAAACTAGAGGTGAGTGTTTGTGATGGTCTTGCAAATGGTGGCTAAGTGGCAAGGGTGAAATACTTAGTCAAGGTGGTAGATTCATGGCACGGGAATAGTAGCCCACAAGAAGGAGGCTCTAGGGGCAATGTGGTGTGCAGATCGGTCGCAGATAGCTCACGTGGTGAATCCCGGAAGGTCCCCAAGAACAAAGTACTCTACTTTTTAGCACAAAAACCCATGTAAAAGCAAGCACGACATGAGACAAGAGACAAATTGGGTTCAATCTCCCCCATGCCTTGTGTGAGCGTTTCACAAAGCATGTATTTAATGTATATTTCCAATCTTCATGCTCAAAAATAGCCCAATTACAAAAATATGACAAGCTTTTAGCTTTTGAGTTTGCTTTCTACCAAAAATAAGAAAATAAAGCTAATGGACGGTGCCCATAGAGTCTGGCACGCCCAATCTCAATGTCCAAATAGAAATAACATATCCAGGCGCATAAGCGCATACAAAATAATAATAAATAATCGATGTCTCTATAGACATAACAAAATATAGGCGTGGCGCCTATCAAAATATAGTCCAAAGTCGAAAACCCGCTAGACTCCAATGCTTTCCTCCGCACTGCTGCTATCTCTACACATCAACTGAAGCATTCACAATCGTTAGTAAAATAACACAATTAAACCGACAAAAGTGAATACCTAGCAGTCTTCAGCTACATAAATAAATCAACTGGTTAGAAATAAATCCTAACCTTAATTTATTACGAGTGCGCACTCTAAACTCATAAACGCTTATTAATTTAATATGCATTTTGCGGAATCACCCGCTATGGAATCACCCATGTACACACTAAATTAATGAAACGCCCGAAAAGGACAGGCGTCCCCATCAACTTCTCGCACAAAGAATCCTCTTTGCGTATGAGCCCCGGTCATCTAAGTTTACGGAATCCACCGTAAAACCTCACGGAATCCACCGTGGAATATGCCTCCTGGCATCATACCCCCGGGGTGGGATAGCAATTGACCTCAATTGCTATTAGCTCAATGTGGAGCTAACAGAGTGGGGAAAGCATTTAAGTCTCTAGCGTGCATCCATTGTGCTTCCTCTACAGGATGGTTCTTAAATTTTACTAGATATCTAGAATATCTTCGGCCAGTTCTAGTGGTCATGTAGTCAGTGTCTATAATGGCTTCTGGTTCAAGTATTTCAGTCTCTTCTTCTAGTAAAGGTGGGTTTTCATAGACAGGGTGGATAGGTAATTGTCCTCTAAATGGTCTCAATAAACTAATATGAAATGTATTATGAATTTTCCAATGTGATGGCAGTTCTAACTTGAATGCATTGTCATTAATCTTATGAATGATTCTAAATGGTCCGTAGAATCTAGGAGCTAATTTGACAACTGGATGTCTATCTACACTTTGCAGTCTACGCTTTTCTATTCTAAGCCAAACATAATCATCAACTTTGAAATTCATGCCTTGTCTTTTCTTATTGGCTTGTTTGGTATATGATTGTTGGGCTTTAGCAATCATATCCTTGACCTCATCAAAAATAGTGTTATGCATAACAGCAATATCATCAGCACTTTGTATTCTATTAGACAAAGATGCAACAGGTGTAGATAATCTATATCCATAAATAACTTCAAAAGGTGCTTTCTTTGTAGATGTGTGCGGTGTATTATTGTAAGCAAACTGTAATAGATGTAAATGAGTATCCCATGTCTGAGGTTTAGAGATAGTGTATGCACGTAAAAGATCTAGAATAGTGCTATTTGTGGCTTCTGTTTGTCCATTTGTTTCTGGATGAAATGCAGATGAGAAATCAATCTTTGTGCCTAGATTTGCAAACAGTGTAATCCAGAAATTATTACAAAATCTAGAATCTCTATCTGAAATAATCACTTTCGGCAATCCATGGTTAGTAAAAACAGTTTTCAAAAATAACTGTGCTGCTTGTGATGCTGTTAAAGTTTTCTTACATGCAATGAAATATGCTTGCTTACTAAATCTATCTACAATTGTCCAAATCATGTCATGGTTAGATTTAGTATTTGGTAAGCCAGTAATGAAATCCATAGATATATGTTCCCAAGGTTTAGATGGAATAGATAAAGGCATTAATAACCCATACTGTTTACCATGATGTCTTTTTATTCTTTGACAAATCAGACATTCAGAAACAAAATTAGATACATCTGCATCCATATGCGGCCAATAAAAATCTTCAGTTAACATGCGTAATGTAGAAATGATACCTCTATGACCTTGATATGGGGGACAATGAATTTCATTTAAAACAAAAGATCGGAATGGAATAGTAACACACAGTCTCTTTTCAAAGAACATGAATCCATCATTATATGACAATGAATCAACAGGAATGAAGTTATTTTGAACTAATTTTTGCCAATCAGAATGAAAAGTAATATCCTGGTGATATGTGTCTTTCATAGCAATTAAAGAATCAAAAGATATGATAGAAATGTTATGAATTGCAGGTCTTCTGCTCAATGCATCAGCAACTACATTTTCTTTTCCAGGTTGGTATTGAATGATAGGATGGAAACTTTGTATGAATGAAGCCCATTTGATATGACGGTCAGAAATTTGGGGTTGGCTAAGTAGATGTCTAATGCTTTACTGGTCGGTCTTTATCATGAATTCTGAACCCATTAAATAATGCTTCCATTGTTTTAATGCTTGGACAACTGCTAAGAGTTCCTTGTCATAAGTGGAATATTTGAGCTCAGAGGGTTTCAGCTTAGAACTAGAATATGCTATTGGATGGTTGTCTTGCATTAGCACGGCTCCTATTCCTGATCCGCTAGCATCGGTCACAACTAGAAAGAATGGTCTGTTAAAGTCAGGCAATTGTAGAACAGGGGCATTGGTCAATGCACGTTTGAGTAAATCAAAAGATTTCTGCTGGTTTTCAGTCCATTGATAAACAATGCCTTTCTTAAGAAGTTTGGTCAATGGTATTGCAAGTAATGAGAAATTACGTACAAACTTCCTATAGAAACTAGCAAGACCAAGGAATGAGCGTAATTCATGTACATTTTTAGGAATAGGCCAATGCAATATTGCGTCAATTTTCTTAGGATCAACTTTTATTCCTTCTTTTGATACAATATGACCTAGATATTCTATTTCTGTCTTAAAGAATTCACTCTTGTCAGGATTTGCAAACAATTGATTTTCTTTCAGTAATTGAAAGACTAATGATAAATGCTCATAATGCTCTTTTTCACTTTGACTGAACACTAAAATATCATCAAAGAAAACAATCACACAATATTGATATTTTAGAAAAATACGATTCATCATTCTACTGAAAGTAGCAAGTGCATTAGTTAATCCGAATGGCATAACTAAGAATTCGTAATGGCCAAACTGTGTCCTGAATGCAGTCTTAAATATGTCGGATCTATCTAACCTCACCTGATGATATCCAGATTTAAGGTCAATTTTACTAAATATAGAAGATCCTTGCAGTTTGTCCATAAGGTCATCAACTCTAGGTATAGGATATCTATTCTTTACAGTGATCTTGTTTAATGCTCGGTAGTCAATACACATCCGATAAGTATTATTCTTTTTCTTGACTAAGAGCACAGGTGCACCGAATGGGGAACTGCTAGGTCGAATTAAACCTCTATTGAGTAATTCTTCAACTTGAGTCCGGATTTCTTTTTGCTCTATTTGATTGTGCCTATATGGGGCTTTGCAAGGTGGTTGTGTGCCAGGTATTAGGTCAATCTTATGGTCTTCTGGTCGTGATGGAGGTAAACCTGGTGGTAGGTCTTCTGCAAAACAATCCTTAAAATATGCAAGAAATTCCTTATGCTTAGGGTGCATATGATTTTCTTTTGCGTGCAATTCATTCACCCAAATGAGATATGATTTAGTATTCTTGTGTAGTGCATGTTTTGCTTGAGTATGCGAAAGCAGTGGAAACATATGAGATGCATGCATACCAAATAATGTAATAGATTTTCCTTGAAAATTAATATTCATTGTGTGGGTGGAATAATCTATATTGGGATTATGTTGGTGTCTCCATGGCATTCCTAGAATAATGTCGCTAGACTGTAATGGGACAACTAAGAAATTTCTTCTTTCAATATATGGACCAATTTGAATTTCTAAATCTTGAACTTCTTGTGTGCCATTGTACCTAGTGCCTAAGAATGCAGCTTTTATGCGATAGTGTGTAGGTACAGTATGCAATTTCAATTCCTTTACCAATTTTGCTGAAATAAAGTCATGCGTACTACCGTCATCATGTAATATAATTCTTTCTTTTCCATGCACCATACATTTCATAGTCAACAATGAATGTAAAGTAGGCATACCTGGTAAAGTGTCGGAAGTAGTAGTAGGATCATCTTCTTCTTCAGTGAAATCCGGCATATCCTCATGCTCTTCTTCGTCCATAGCTCCAAGGTAGTTGATATGTGCTGATGGCTTCTTTGAATGACAATTTGCTGCGAGATGCCCTGGCTGGTGACACTTGTAGCATACGATGGGCTTGGCTTTGGTCACATTATTTGCAATGGCTGGGAGTCTGGGTATATTTGGATTTGCTTGAGGAATAGGCTTAGGATTTGGATTGACAGTGGATGGTAATGCAGGTGGTTTAGGCCAATTCTTGCGGAAAGATGGTGATGAAAAACGACCTGGATTAAACCTTCTGAAATTTGAATTGAATTGTTTAGATCCATAATTACCGTTTGCTTGGAATGGCTGTGGTCGTCGATCTCTTCCACGTAACTTATCTTCAGTGTCGTGAGCTAAGGAGATGGCGTCTTCAAGGGTAGCAGGCTTGAACATATTCACCTCAGCGTAGTAATGTCCAAGAAGTCCAGACATGTACTTTCGCTTATGTGTCGTCTCTGGTACGTCTTCAAGCATGCGTAGCTGTAGGAGTGCATTCCAAAAACGCTCTGTATACTGTGGAATAGGCTCACGATCGCGCTGTTGAAGTAAATCCCATTGCTTGATTGCCTTCTCATGAAATTGCGGTGGAAGGAAATTTTGCATGAACTTCTTCTTGAAATCTTCCCATGTAGCAGGACATTCTATACTCTTGCGGACTACAGTCCACCAAAGTGATGCTCTATCTATCAGATGATTAGTAACACACTTGATTTTATCTTTCTCAGGATAAGTTTCCTCATGGAAATAGACATCAAATTGGCTAATGAATGATAAAACAGTCTTTCCTTCCCTTATGCCATTGAAAGTGCGAAACTTGAAACTTCGTTTACTTATCTTGGATTCCTTGTGAATGGTTTGTGCTTCAAGAGTGGTGTCAATGGTACGGCGAATCAGATCTTCAGCTTGAGGTTCTTCTTTGTCAGTGGACGCTCCTTGTAGCTTTGTCAATTGCGCTTGCAAGGCTTGCCTAGCTCTTCGCTCTTCTTCCAATTGCAGCATGATAAGATCCAGCTTTTGTTCCATGGTAGGCTCGGGTAGGTCGTCTTCAGCCATAGGATCATCCATATGTGGGGTAGTCATCCTGTAAAACTCAACAAACCTTTCTCACTCAAAATCAGTTAGCGGGATGAGCGTAGCTCAAATTTGGGGTTACAAGGCTGTGTATTTTTGGGTATTTTCTTCTTCAATTTTCAGAAATTTTGCAATATTTCTGTCTCCGTTTGCTGAAAGTACTTCAACGAACTTGTAGATAGGTAAAACAGCTTGCTGCGAACAACTTTCCAATTCAGAGTTTTTGCATACAAACAAGTCTTCTATGAGTTTTAAGCACTAGTCAGTTCTGATTTAGTCTGACTTGCAGAGTTGCAGACTTAACAGACTTGCAGGGTTGTTGACTTGCTGGACTTAGGCCGACTTGCAGAACTTGCAGTACTTGATTTCTGTCGACTTACGAAACTTGACTTGAGAGGTGCAGGACCCAAAGTTACTGACTTTGTTTGGCCAGTGTGACTTGCAGAGAAAGCTTAATGATTTAAGCTTTGAGTTTAGGATTAAGCTTAAAGAGCTTAATGGTGGACTAGCAGGCTGCCGTTTTTGATCGTGAGGGGGGGGGGCCGTTTTTCTCCACGCGGATTTTTCGGACTTCTCCTCTTGCTAATCGATTTGACGATTTGAAGCTTATAAGGCTTCTTAAGCTTAAGACTAAGCTTTAAGGTCATACTAAACTTGATTAAGAAGAAATCTTATCTGTGTTTGCAACGACTTGATGAAGAACATGTATGAGTGGTCCTCCGCCGACAGAGATTGGTCCTTCGCGATCTGACAGTGGAAATAGGGGTTCTTGATCGCCAGAAGTCTGCCTGTATCGACGGTTCGCGACGAGATTGACTGTAGAGGCCGTTTGTTCCTGGAGCTCCGCCTTCGCCCGAGATTGGTAGCGATTGGAAGCCCTTGATCTCTGCTCCGCTCTGATACCACTGGTGCGCAGATCGGTCGCAGATAGCTCACGTGGTGAATCCCGGAAGGTCCCCAAGAACAAAGTACTCTACTTTTTAGCACAAAAACCCATGTAAAAGCAAGCACGACATGAGACAAGAGACAAATTGGGTTCAATCTCCCCCATGCCTTGTGTGAGCGCTTCACAAAGCATGTATTTAATGTATATTTCCAATCTTCATGCTCAAAAATAGCCCAATTACAAAAATATGACAAGCTTTTAGCTTTTGAGTTTGCTTTCTACCAAAAATAAGAAAATAAAGCTAATGGACGGTGCCCATAGAGTCTGGCACGCCCAATCTCAATGTCCAAATAGAAATAACATATCCAGGCGCATAAGCGCATACAAAATAATAATAAATAATCGATGTCTCTATAGACATAACAAAATATAGGCGTGGCGCCTATCAAAATATAGTCCAAAGTCGAAAACCCGCTAGACTCCAATGCTTTCCTCCGCACTGCTGCTATCTCTACACATCAACTGAAGCATTCACAATCGTTAGTAAAATAACACAATTAAACCGACAAAAGTGAATACCTAGCAGTCTTCAGCTACATAAATAAATCAACTGGTTAGAAATAAATCCTAACCTTAATTTATTACGAGTGCGCACTCTAAACTCATAAACGCTTATTAATTTAATATGCATTTTGCGGAATCACCCGCTATGGAATCACCCATGTACACACTAAATTAATGAAACGCCCGAAAAGGACAGGCGTCCCCATCAACTTCTCGCACAAAGAATCCTCTTTGCGTATGAGCCCCGGTCATCTAAGTTTACGGAATCCACCGTAAAACCTCACGGAATCCACCGTGGAATATGCCTCCTGGCATCACAATGTGATAAGGTGGCCTTGAAGGCACACAACTGGGGGAGATATGAGTATGAAAACCCTAGGGTGGTAGCAGTGGGCCCCGCCGTGCAATGCTAAAACCTTTTTTTTTCCCGAGGTGGGAAGGGACAAAGATGGGCACCCCCCTTTCCTTTCTCATTCCTTCTCATACTCCTCCTTCTTTCTTTTTCTTCACTATAAGGGAATGAGGAAATAGCAATGGTTGGTTTTGATGCAAAATAGTGGTGCGGCTAATACGCATTTGCAATACTATTAATGATGCTATTAGGGACACAAATAGCAATGCTTAAAGTGATATAAATAGCATCACACATAGCAATGCCACTAGCAACGTTGTTCTAAGAAAAAAAGCACCAAAAACAAAAGAGAGAGTGAGAGCTTTGAAAGGAAGAGATAGAGGAAGAGGGAGGGAGAGAGAGAACCAGTGTTGCCGCTGCCCATCACCATATGCAAAGAAGAAGGAGAAGGGATGGAAGACATGAAAGGGAGGCACAAAGGGTTTTATCTCCAAGCCTTTGAGGTTGGTACCAAAAAGTCCTTAAGCATTCAAGCAACTTGCAATAAGAGGTTCACTTGTTTCCGCCCACTACAAGACTATGTGCATTACAATGCCCTATCAAATGGACCTACGACTTTGAGAACACTTGGCTCTTCTTGCATTGATTTTGTTTTTTTTTCTTTCTTTCTTTCTTTGTTTTTGTATGTGGAGAGATGCATTGATGAAAGAGAGGGAGAGAGGGAGGGAGAGGGAGAAGAAGGAGAGGAGAGGAAGAGAGAAAGATAGAGAGAAAGGAGAGAAAGGAAACAAAGAGGACGGTGAGTGAGTGAAACAATGAGGGACAGAGGGGAGAGGGAGGAGCAAAGAGAAATGAAATAAAGAAAGGGAAATGGAGAGAAATAGAGAGGGAGTAGAGAAAAAAATAGACAAGGGGAGAGAAATGGAAGGGAGAAAAAGGGAATAAGAAATAGAGAAGGCAAGGTAAAGAGAGAAAGGAGAGTGAGAACAAGAAAGAGAGGGAGAAAGCCAGATATAGAGAGATGGAAAGAAAGAGAAAAAGAGAGATGGAGGGAAAAATAAAAATAGAGCAAGAGTGGGAGAGAGGGAGAGAGAAATAGGGAAACAATGATAGATTGAGAGAGAGGAGAAAGAGAGAAAAGTAGAAGAGGAGGGAGAAATAGATAAAGAAAGCATCACTTGTCTATAAACCACATGTGATGCTTCACAATCAGATATCCTTGACCATGAAATCTCGCACTTTGAGCTAATAGTAAAAAAAGTGTGTACTAATCATGATTTACATTTGCAATGTATTTGAATATCACATAGAATAGTATTAGATGTATCTTAGAAATGTTTATAGAGAGGTGGCATTCCGTCTTAAGGAGGGGAATGCACCTATTGTAGGCCGTAAGAAGAGTTTCTGGGCATGCAATTGAGGGAGTGCTTGAGCCAATACACCCATTGGAGGGCATGTCACTAACTCTTCAAAGGTGCTTGGTTTTTTATCAAGTTGCTAAAATATCACATATTGCCACTTGGAAACACGATGCCTAAGTCCTGGGATGATATACGACTGGTGTTACAAAAGCATGGCATAGACTATGATAGCATCCATGCATATGTCGATGATTGTGTATTGTTTCGAGGAGACTATGAGACTATGGAGACATGTCTAAAGTGTGGTGCTCATAAATATTGATAGGACTTGTAAGGGAAAAATATCCCTCAAAAGGTTTTCACACACTTTCCACTTATAGTGTGTATATGTCACATGTTTTGTATGTCAGACACGGTGAGCTTGACAACATGGCATGCACAAAATAGATCCATAGATGGAGTCCAATGAATATCAGTAGATTCACATGCATAGAGCCACATTGACTCTACCTTTCCAAGATTTGCATGAGAGATAAGGAATCCTTGGCTTGATCTTGCTATGGATGGTGTGAATCCATTAGGTTTCCACTCACCTTCTTATAATGTGTGTCCTAGAGTCCTTGTAAACTACAACATCTCGCCATGGCTTTCTTTTTCCTAGGTGCTACAAAGTCAAGAATATGGACATCTACCTCTATCCATTAGTTGATGAGCCCAAGATTTTGTTGGAGGAGAGGGTTGTTGTGCAAGACATGAGCAAACATAATGGTGGTCAATAATCTACTAATATATCAGCTATTCTTATATGAAGCTTGCATGACTTTTCACGATGTAGGGAGTGCTTAGGTAAATAGGCTTCCGTTCTCATTGCTGGTATCTAACATAGCTCGTTCAAGTTTATATTTACTAGATAGGGATATTGTGATAGGTCTGGTTACCTTAAGTTATCATGCATATCCATTGTAGACTCTTGAAGATCATGGACTATGAAGAAGATGGTATATCAAGCACATGCCACTTTGTTGGTAAAGAATCTTGAACTTAAAGAAGGTTTTCTTGGACAACCTCTAGCACGAATGAATGCCCAAAGCTAGTACGAGTTGAAAATGGTCCATGAGGAGTCACATCCAAGTGCAAAGCAATGGTTCTTAGTTTTTTACGAGTTGCCATATTGGACCCACTTACAAATCAACCATTTTTTGGATCCCATGCATATTTTCAAGAATGTGGGTAGCTTATTGTGGGATCATATCACATGAAAGAGAGACAATATAGGGGCATGAATGGATTTGAAGGAGGTAGGCATTCATAAATCAAAAAGCAAACATAACCATAAAATATTTATAACACACTTTGTCAATGTATGCGATGCATAGAATCTATCCCCCACATCAATTGAGGTGTTCTTTCCCCCTCATCAATTCACGTGTTCTTTCCTAAAAAGTAATTGGTAATAATAACATGTTTCCATAGGTTTAAGTACATTCTAACTAATCATAATCTATGTAATAGACTTATCCTATGGGCTTTTCTAATATTACTAACTTATCCCTCATTTTATCTTAAGATGCAAAAAAGCAATAACATAAAGTAGAAAAATTAGGAAGTTGTAGAGCTTAAAAGTAATCCTTTTCTTATGTACTAAACATGATTATCTCCATTCAATCATCCATCGTGATTAAGGGTTATGACCGCAAGCTTGGTTTGTTGTGGAATTAGCGGTCCTTCAGGTTGAATGGATTTGGGGTAACTTCTCCTTACACTTCAGCAACGGCTACTTCATCGCAGCGTTGGGGAGCTCTCTCAGCATGATCTTGATGGGCATCTCGATGTCTCTTGGGAGTCATGGAAGAAGCTTGATGGATTTGTGAAGCACTTCCACATAAGTGTGGAGAGAGAGAGAGAGAGAGGCTCGACTCATTGCAGCAAAGCTTCATCTCATCAATAGGAGAGAGACTTTTGTAAGTTTTTTTCTTAAATGTAACACTCTATCCCTATTTTTTGATGTGATGCTCTATCCATGTTTATATAGTAACCTTGGAATACTTGGCAACGGGCTATGAAGACTTCGATGTTACCATTGGCTTACGCAAGAAGTCCCATTAGCTTGTAGAAGACACTTCTTGGAAACCCATCGTGGTAGTGTTGTCATGCCGCTAGTTCTTTTTGTTGTTCCATACTACAAACGTAGTTTTAATAAGCTTGTGTTAGAAGTGTTTCCTAAGCCTTCCTTCAATTATCTTCATAGTTTAGATCTAGTTTTAAAAATGTGCAATCTTTACCATTTTATTTCCAACATAAATCAATTTTTGGAATGTATATGCACTTTGTACACTCCCAAAGACTATATCATATTGATCATAATCTACATATATATAGATGAGACTTAGTCTAGATATGGTGAGCTATATATAGCTCTAACACCACATATAATGAAGTAGTGCACTATGAAGATATCCTAAGAGCTATCCATATGCTTAAGGGGAAGGAAGTATCATCTTTGGACGATGAGAGAAAATTCACAACTTATAATCATACCGAAAAAAAAGTCATTGCCACAATGGGTGAAGCAACTCTATGATCGAAATAAACTTGTACCAACAATTGTGAAAGATAGATGAACCAAGAAGGTAGCCAAGAATAGAGGAGCAAAGAAAGGCTTATTGTCACATAGTTAATATGGCTCTGATGGCTAAGATTATGAGAGAAGTAAAGGAGTCCACTAACATGCAAGAAGCATTTCTAAATCTACTAGGGAAAGAAAATATGTAGGTTGAATATAATAGTACATTAAAGAATGACACTTGTGAGCTAGTAGATCAAGAAAAAAAAAGAATAACATTATTGGTACAAAGTGGGTTTGAAAAGTAAAGCTGTTAAAATATCAAGCTCTCGTTACTCTTCAGTCAAGCTATCTTTATGTGTGTAACTGACATTAGTTGGATACAACTATATACATGTATGACATTCAATAAGTTAGTGTACTCAATGACTTAACCATGGTTAGTCTTGATTAGTCATACCTATGTTTGTAGGTCTCTTTCAGTTAGTATGATGGAAGAATAATGGAAGAAGAACAACAATGAGCTGAGACTCATCTTCGGCTCCACTCTGTCTCTCTCTCTCTCTCTCTCTTCCAACATGGTATCAGAGGTTGAATGCCTGAAGCCTAAACACTTGGCAGTGGCCATTTGACAACAAGACATCAGATCTGAAGAAAACGTCATCAAAGGAGATTGTGCCTGCATCCCATTTTTTGGTAAAAGCTATATCTTGCTACATAAATGGTTTTTGGAGAAACGACCCTTCTATCCTGGACAAGGTCTATAACTTTGCAGAAGAATTTTTTCCAATTCCTCACAGATTTTGAGATATTCACCATAGACTTGTGTAGATTGGCTATTTACTACAGTAAACAGCAGGTGACTCCAAGGCACTAGTGGCTTTCATCATAACAATGTATATGCCCTTATTATCATGCATTTAAGCATTATATTGGAGTGTTAAATGCTCAATTTTGGAGCTTATTTGTTGCAGGCTGGGAACAATGAACTCGTTGTTGTCTTGAATTTGGAAACAATATACCTATAGGGTACTACTTGAGTGGTAGATGATTTTTGGGATATTGTGAGTGCTGAAAGTCCAAAGTTTGGACAGATTTGTTGCTGGTTATACTAGGGTATTGACTAGTTATTGTCTGTAGAAAGGATACCTATTATCTTCACTTGTCATACATGCAATATATTTTGACCGGTTCGACATGTATCAACTCTTACATAGAGTGGAAACTGAATGAGATGTTTTGAGGCTGTTTTGAGGTCCCAATACTCTTATTTTAACAAAGAAAATACTCTTGGTTATAGCAGTGGGCTGGCTATATTTCGTACTGCTAGCATACAATACAAACATTGATACTTGTATGGAAATAGTTTGTTACTAGGATGTTTTGCCACTACCATAAAATGTTTTGAATTGATTTGAGCTTGCTTTATGCTCAGTTGATTGTGTTTTTTCATTGTTGGAATACAATTTATAGCAAGCAGATTGTTAGGAAAATTATCCTAAATTGTAGAAAACTGGTCCTGAACTATAGAAAAAGGAGTCAAATACTTACAGGTTGTATACATCTATGAATACCTAAGCTGCAACTATGGTAAATGCTCAAGGCACTGAAAATATCACTCAAATTGTGGGAGAAAAGCTGGACAATTTTTTTTTTTGCTTTATGAAAGGATTTTTTGGTTTGCAAAGGTTATTAGGATTTATGTACAGGTGATGAGACTGAACCTGAAATGCATTAAAGGAATCCGACAAATGATCAAAAAAGAGCTCATAAGCGATGGACTAATAGAGCATGCAAGGTGTTACATTGATTTTTCTTACGTATATCAGATGCTATGGTTATACAGATTACTAAATGCAGTTCCCCAAAGGATGCATGGAACATACTCATAAAGAATTATGGAAATGTAACACATGCAAGAAAGATTCAGCTAAAGAAACAATTCATTAACATGTCTAGAAATGGCAGAAGCATTCAGGCCTACACTACAAAGATCAAGAGCACAGCTGATCAGCTTGCCACAATTGGATCTTCAGTGTCTGAGGATGATATGATTGTTGTGACATTGAATGGACTTGGAAAAGAGTATAAAGCATTTGATACGTCTATTTTTGTGAGAGCTGAATCCCCTGATTGGGATGAGTTGATTACTTTGTTGATATATGAGGAAGTTAAGCTTGGGCTGAATACAAGTTCTAATACACCTCAAAGGAGAGACATTGTTCTTTACTTTAGCCAGTGTGGTAGAGGCGGCAGAGGCCATGGATCTTTTTGAGGTTGAGGAGACACTCGAAATGCTTATGGACAACATTAGTAGAATGCCTGGCATGGCACAACTACATAGAGCTAGCCACTTTAGAGGCAAGGGGAGATCACCCCATGGTAGAGGTGGTAGATCTGGTTCATGGCAATCAAATGATCAGTCAAATAGAGATAAGGACTCTCATTACTATGGCAGATATGGACACATTGCAAAGGATTGTTACAAGAAGCAGGGAGATATGAAGGCTAAGGGCAAACAATATGGGCACTATGCATCTTCTAGCAGTGCTCATGATGAGCAGGTTGAAAGATTGTTTACCATGTAGTATGTGTCTAAGAATGCATCTAGGCAAAACAGAGATGAGAGATGGTACATTGATTCAGGGGCTTCAAATCATATGACACCCCATGGAGAAAGGTTTGATGAGATGGTTGCAGGTTCATATTGTTATGTGTGTACTGGGGATGACACCCAATATGACATTTAGCACGCAGGAATTGTTCCATTGTTGATGCTTAATGGCAAGAAAAAGAGCATATATGATGTACTACATGTACCTACAGTAACTAAGAATATTTTGTGAGTTGGACAGATGGTAGAACAGAATCTACAAGTGAGATTTAATGGATGCTTTGTTGAAGAATATGGTAATGGCTACAAATTGATTACTAGAGGCTGAAAAGATGGTAGAATGTTTACTCTTGATGTGTCAATTTCAAAATTGAAAGTAGCTATGTTTCCACATGAGGATGGTGCAATACGAGATGTTGAGATATGGCATAAGCGGATTGGCCATGTGAATGTACAAAAGCTGAAATCTATGCAGTAGAAGGAGATTGTGCTTGGACTGCCTAAGTTCAAGTATCATGAATTTGGACATGTATGTGATACATGTCAATTTGGAGAGCAGACAAGGTTTCCATTTATGAGACATGTATAGAATAGCCCACAACCTTTGCAGTTGGTACATTCAGATGTATGGGATCCATCTCATAATGCTTTGTTTGGTGGTGCTCGTTACTATGTATCCTACATTGATGATTTGAGCAGGTATACTTGGCTTTACATACTTAAACATAAGGATGATATGTTTGATGCATTTAAGGACTTCAAGAAGCATATTGAAAATGAGTTGAGCTATAAAATTTCATGTCTTAGATTTGATGGAGGTGGAGAATATTTCTCTAATTACTTTGACAGGTACCTTGTTAAACATGGGATCAGAAGACAGTTAACTTGTAGCTATACACCATAGCAAAATGATGTAGTAGAAAGGAAAAATAGGTATTGATGGAATCAGCAAGAGCTATGCTGAATGAGAAGAGTTTCCCAAATGGTTATTGGGCTGAAGCAATAGTGACTGCTCTCTATGTGTTGAATAGAACCCCTACAGCAGGGATTCATGATGTAACTCCATATGAGAGGTTGTATGGTCATAAGCCTGACATTTCACACTTGAAGGTAATTGGAAACATTGCATATGCACATGTTTTTTATGAAAAGAGGAAGAAATTGGATCCTAAAGCTATCAAGAGCGTGTTCCTTGGTTACACACAAGATCGGAAAGCTTACAAGGGTTATGTATAGTCTACACATGAGACATTGATTAGCACAGATGTTGTTTTTGATGAGTTGGCAACGTGGTATGGTAATCCTATTGCAGTGGTTACTGATGGATCATCTAGCACTAGTAATGCTAAAAATATACCTACATTGAGTACATCTATAAGTGATTCTATAGGTGATGGGTCACCTATAGTAAGTCCTTGGTTAGGACGCTTGCGGAGTTGTACTCCTACGTCCACTGACACAGATGTGTCAGTGAGGAGGAGATTGGATAAGGGAAAAGAAAAGATGCTTGAGGATATGACATGTTCACTTACAACAGGTTATGAGTCATCCATCAGTGACAATTTGGATAGTGAGTTGGGCATTCCGTCTATTATGAAGCCTGGAGCAAGGCAGAGTCATTATGTACCACCAAATGAGAGGCAAACTCAGAGTGAGCCACAGTTACGGAGATCTGAGAGAGTCAGAAAACCAATTGATAGGTTTATATACACTGGTTATTCAGTCGGTCATTATGCATATATGGCTAGTGTGACAGGTTACAAAGTACCTACATAGTTGATGATGCAGTTACAGATGATAATTGGTGTGCTACCATGGATGAGGAGTATGCAGCCCTGGCTGAAAATGACACATGGGAATTGGTTGAGCAAAGTCCCCATTGGCTGCAAATGGGTGTACAAGGTTAAGTGCAAGTCAAATGGTTCATTAGAATGCTATAAGGCCAGGCTGGTTGCAAAAGAGTATGCACAGCAGTATGGCCTTGACTATGACGAGACTTTTAGTACGGTGGTTAAAATGGCAATAGTTAGAACTGCCATTGTTTTGGCAGCATGCAAAGGCTGGAAATTATGGCAAATGGATGTCAAGAATGCTTTCTTGAATGGTGATTTGGTTGAGGAAGTATATATGGAGCAGCTTGAAGGCTAGGTTCACCAATAATTTCCTACACATCTATGTAAGCCAAAAAAGGCTTTATATGGACTGAAACAAGCACCTAGAGCATGGAATGCTCGGATCAATAGTTATTTATAGCAACATGAATTTAGATTGGGTGATGCAGATCATAGTCTATTCATGAAGAAGACAGATATCATGGATATGTGTTTCTCGTGGTTTATGTAGATGATCTTATCATCACTAGAGATGATAAAGAGGGCAGTGCTGAAATTAAATCATGTTTATAGGTTGAATTCAGATTCAAAGACCTTGGTGAACTAAAGTATTTTCTTGGGATTGAGGTAGTCTCTACACCTCAAGGTATATAGCTGCTTTAGAAGTAGTATACTCATGTCATATTACAGAAGTATCGCATAGCTGAATGCAAGCCTATGGAGACACCTCTTGATCAGAATGTCAAGCTATAGATTGATGTTGGGAATGACATAGAGAATGTGACCATGTATCGACAGATGGTGGGCAGCTTGATATACTTGACTATTACCCGTCATGACTTATGTTATGCAGTGGGTCTAATTAGTCAGTTCATGCAAAAGCCTTACAAACCACATCTAGATGTAGTCAGGAGGATCATGAGATATGTAAAGGCTACTACAGATTATGGTTTTTTTAATGCATATGGAAAATCTCTTGACTTGATAGGGTTTACTGATGCTGATTGGGCTGGTTGTGCCTATGACAAGAGGTCAACTAGTAGTTATGCATTTAGATTGGGCAGGAGTATGATCAAATGTTTTGGCAGAGTAAGAAAGAGTCTACTGTTGCATTGTCTAGTACAGAAGCTGAGTACAGAGAAGCTGCCTTAGCGGCTTGTGAAGAAATTTGGTTAATGAAACTATTGAAAGACTTGGGAATACAGTTGGAAAGCAAAGTAAGATTGCATTGTGATAACCTCAACAGTGTTATGTTGTCTAGCAATGCTTTCTACCATGCTAGGTCCAAAAATATTGAGGTTCACTACCATTTCATTAGAGAAATGGTTCTTACAGGGCAAATTGACTTGATTCATGCGGACTGAAGACCATGTAGCATATATATTTACCAAGTCTCTTGGTAAAGAAAAGTTCATATACTTCAAACAACTACTTGGAGTTTATGACATGGTTTGAGCTTGAGGGAGAGTTTTAGAATATCAAGTTTCCGTTACTCTTCAGTCAATCTATCTTTATGTGTGTGACCGACATTAGCTGAATACATCTATACACATATGTGACATTCAATAAGTCGGTGTAGTCCGTGACTTCACCACAGTTAGTCTTGGTTAGTCATACCTATGTGTGTAAGTCTCTTTCAATTAGTATTATGGAAGAATAATGGAAGAAGAACAAGAATGAGCCAAGACTCATCTTCTGCTCCACTCTGTCTCTCTCCCTCTCTTTCAACAAAAGTAAAAGGCCAATCAAAGCCTATAAAAGTACATAGTTAGATTGATTGAGAAAAGAATTTTCAAAAAGTTGAAGGGTTTGATTTTGACAAATCATTTGCTCCAACTTTTAGAATACCTATAGTGCTTTGTCACAAGAAGATGTAGGTTTACCAAATGCATGTCAAATCAATATTTTTGAATGATAAACTCTAAGAGGAGGTGTATATGGCTTAGCCATCCACATTTGAGGCCCCCCATTCTAAGAACAAAGTTTATATGGTGAAAAAGGCATTGTATGGAAAGACGCCCCTAGACTATGGTATCAATCAATAAATAAGTTATTTTTAAGTGTAAACTTCAATAGATGTGCCTTAGATGCTAACTTGTATGCTTATAGGGATAGTGAAAAGTCTATAGTGTTTTTTCTATATGTGGAAAGTCTTCTCACTATAGGTGACTATGAAGACATGATCCATTAGACTCAAAGGATTTAAGACTTGAGTTTGAAATGGTAGAACTCTACTTAATGCACTATTGTTTGGGGATTGATGTGTAAAAAGAGCTAGGAAAGTTTTTTATCTCTAGGAAGAAGTATGGATAGGAGATTTGGAAAGAATTTTTCATGACTAAGTGCAAGGAGATAGTTACACCTATGGAGGTCAATACGAAGTTATCCATTGAGGATACATCAACATTAGTAGACATTGGGAGGTACCAGAGATTGGTTGGTACTCTCATCTACATGTGCAACACCATGTTACATATCAATTTTATGATTGGTGTTTTGAGTAGGTCCTCAAATAAGCCATGTCAAAGTCACACCAAAACTAGAATGCAAGTTTTCAAATACTTGAAGGAAACCCTTCACTATGTTATCATATACAATTTCAAAAGTTTTGGTATAAGGAACTCTGACTCACATTGGACATGTGATATCAATTCGAAGGAGCTAGTTTTTGAATTTTATTTCTCTTTTGGTTTAGAAATCTTCTCTTAGATCTGTAATAAAAAGAAACTAAAAATGGCACTGGCTTCTACACCTGAAAAACGTATAAGGTGACTTGTTTTTACTATAGTTGAAGTAGTATGGTTAAATTTGAGGATTTCATTGTATATGGAAGTTTAAGATGAAGATCTAATAGTGCTAAGATCTGACAATCAAAGTTACATCACCATTACAAGAAATCTAGTTGTCTATGCACACACTAAAGATATTGAGATCCAATATCACTATATGTGTGATTTGATTGAGAATGCTATATGTGAGCTTGTTTTGTATCCAACATAGAATAATGAAGTAAATATCTCCACCAAAGCTTTTACAAGGGATTTACTTTAATTTCATATTTAGAGACTCAATGACAATATAGTTCACCTATGGATGCACATTAAGGGGGTTTAGCAAAAATGTAACCTATTTTTATTTGATCAAATGGCAAAAAGGTGAGGATTGTGGATGTAGCTTTTAGGTTAGATAGAGTAATTAAGATCATAGAGCAACTTGAGGTACATTGTATCGAGTTGCAAGGTGTGGGAGTTATGATAGCACCCAATTTTTGGGTCCAATGTCCATAGAGGTTGCTCGTTGGCTAGGGCGGTCTCAGAAAGTCAAATAGACCCCTTGATGGGGGTTTAGGGGTAGCACCCTAAGCTTCATGGTAAAGTGAATATTCCTTAAAATATTTCCTAGCCAACTAGGAAAGGCTTAGAATATGGAAGATAAGATAGGTTGACTTGACCACCTTCCTAGATTATAAAAAGGTGACCCCTTCAAGACTAATATTAATCTATCTTTCACCTTGTTAGACTTCTTTTAGCTAGTCTTAAGCTCTAAAGTATCCAAAACATTTTTTTAAAGTTTAAGGAATCTATGTTGTAATCTTGTATGGGCCTATTTTCTTGTAGTGCAAGTTTTACTCTATCCAATGTACTCTCTAAGTTCAATTCAAATGTTCTTAAAAAAGTGGATAGTGTAATATATTTTGCCTTCTTATTATACCAAATTCACATTGAGAAGGTGTTAGCATGATTGATTAGGGAAAGGGTCTCCTTATGAAGATACCTTTGATGTTCATTTCTCCTTACGTATGTGTACATTGTTTCTACTTTACAAAAGAAAAATCCCAAATCACAATCAATATAAATTTGATTCTCACCGCCTTTAAAACAACGTATATACATTGTCTACATTAAAACATGTACAATGGTGGGTAAAAGGGCATCAAATATTTTCTCTTATTTGTGTGTCAAAAATGTTATCTTATATGCTAGTTGACTTGCAGGTAAAGATGCATCCATTAATCTATTCTATGCTTCCATGTTCTTATAGCACATGCTTAGATTCAGTTTTGCCATAATTGGAGCCACCGCTAGGAAAACTCACAAAAGTTACACTTAAAAAGACATTAAGGTTTTAAATATTAACAGATTAATATTGAAGGCCTTAACAAAAGGCTTAGCTCCAGTTCACATGGCTATCCCATTTATGATATGTAAATCCTTATTGACACGATTTTCAAGCTCAACTTTTAGAAAAGCCATCATCATTCTCTAACCTCATCCTCCTAGCCCAATATGATAACTTAAAGTTGTAGGGATAACACCTTGACCCACATAGCCATTACCATAGCTCTTGGTTGACCATATGCATCAACCACAATCCTCTATCAAGACAAAACCTTATGATAGATGCTTGCGGTTCGCAGAAAACCTTGTTAACCATGGGAGAAAACCTTGAACACTCTCTTGGAAAAGCACAAAAAAACTCACTAGAACTATAAGAAATCATTCACGGCAAGAGGCACTAAATCAATTTTATCGCTCCTCATTGTAGCTTGTCCATGTATTCCTCTCCTATCTATAGTTGTACTCATCATTTAGATCCTATAAGTCATTTTGGGCTTTATAGTTATTTATCTCTCACCATTTTGGTCTTATGAGTAATTTCAGGCCCTAGTAGGTAATTTATCTCTCAACAACATCGGACTAGTTCTACTTATCATTCTACTCCCATAGGTCGGTGTTATAGTGGAAATATAAATCAATCAAAGATACTCATCTTGTGTGATTGATGCTTAGTTAAAAGATGCATGCCTCCACGTCTAGTGTAAATACAACATAACTACCCTTTCACATTTGCATACTAGTTCATGTCA